>NC_061112.1:123398948-123410034 GCF_002878395.1 Capsicum annuum | reverse complement strand
GAGTTTCTGGTGACGATGTTCTTATTTCAATACTTGATTATTATATAGGTTTTTATCCCATCTTGTACTATTATTTTATAAGTTTTATCGTAAATCAAAATATGAATGAAATTATTTAAATGTCTTCATGTATTATTTAGCATGTAAATTTAATTATTTAAATGTGAGGCTTTGGACATGATTATGCATTTATTTATCATAATATTTTTATGTGTGTAATTGTATTACAAACTATAACTTAAGACTCATGCATGCATGTATGAAAAAGAAAAAAAAAAGAGTTAAAATGTATTATTCATGCACACAATAACGATGCACGTGCACACACAAAAGTAAGAGAAAGAAGAGAAAGCAGTAATAGACTCCATCGGCCACCATTGCTTAAATTGTATAAGTTATGTTCCAATTTATTTTTTTTCTTTCTTTTCTTTTTGCTACTGCAGTTTTGAAGTTTATATTTTAAATGTTTGTTTTGTTTCGTAATACCTATATTTTATTCTTCTTTGAATATTTATGTACTTGAATTTATATGTCCAGCATTTTGATTAGAAAGTTATTACACAGTCAGATAGAAAGGTGTTAATATCACTAAGATATAAAAAATACTACAGTTCTTTTATGACTAGTTTCTTTCTAAAAATTAGATAATAATGATAGTACAACCAAAATAGGCTAGTAAATAAAGTATTCTTTTTGACCAAATCCATTTTTTTTATTTTAATTTCTTTTAGGATTTTAAAATATAATACTTGGAACGTGGAAAAACATTAACTTATGTTTTATCGCTATGATAACTTGTTGAAGAGTAAATTAAAGATAATTTATTTGTCAAGTGTTTAAATTTTATTATTATTCGCTCTTCTACATTTTTTTTAAAAAAGAAAAGAAATAAAAATAATAATAGCTTATTGCTACATTTATTCATTGATTATTTCATGAAATGAAGGTTTTTACTTGTATTTTGTTAGGTTCTAGTTTATTTATTTAGTTTTTTAATTTATGGGGTATTTATTGTATTTTTTTTTTCTGCTAGTCCACTGTACCGTAGTATTTGTCAGCAGTAGGAATTTCGTAAAGAATTTAAGTAGATAAAAATTGTGAGGCAATAACCGACAATAGAAAAAAGAGGAAAAATTCATTTGTGAGGGAGTGAGGCGAGTTGCAGATTAATTCAAAATTCGTTGCGATTTTTAAAAAAAAAAAGAACGAATAAGAATAAAAATGAATAAGAAATTTGGTTTCGAGTTTAGAAGAGATAAATCATTGCCTTTAATACTAAATGAGTTTTAGGCTTGTTTAATATATTTGTCTCAATTAAGAATGCGGCATACGCATCATTATGATATTTTTAAAAAATTCAAGGATGCAATAAATGCACTTTGACAAATATTTTTCTAAATCTAATTTTTCATGATTTATTTAATATAAGATAATAGACAAGTTTTAATATATTAAAAATAAGCGAATCAAGGCTTTAAAACATAATTTATTCAAAATAGTTTATGTCAGGTAATAGTCAATGAAAGCGACCGTGCTAGAACTACGGGACTTGAGGGGTGCCTAACACTTCCTCTCGGTCAACAAAATTCGTTACCCAGTTTTCTATTTTCACAGACCATAACAAAGAGTCATTCTCTTTTGATTAGGGATTCAATAAGGTGACTTGGAACACCATAACTGAATTCCAAGTGGCGACTCTGTTAATAAAATAATCCCTATTCAATACCGTTACTTTAATTGAAAAAACCCTTCGACTCGGTTCCTCGAGCGAAAAAAGGGGTGTGACAATAAATTTGATAAAAATTATATTTTAAAAAATTATTTTTATTCTTTATTTTTATATTATAAATTCTTTATTTTATTTTATAATTGATATACTGTTATTGTTTTACTACGCAATGTTTTTTGTTAAAAAAGATTGACAACATAATTGATGATGATGATGATATACACAAACATAATTTTCAATCTATATTTATGTTTGTGTATATAAATATAGATTGAAAATTCATAATATGTATTTTTCAATTGAATAAAAATAAATAAATTAATTAAAAATATTATAATAGATATTTAAAATAATTTCTCTCTATAAAATAATCATATTAGTAAAGTTTGTTAATACATGTCATTTTTCGTAATTTGTTTCAAAAGCACTTTTAAAAGATTAACTAAACACAATCTGTTTATCAAAATCATTTTTCAAATGAATTAGTCAAACACAAACTGCGTTTTCTAAAAATCAATTTTCTAAAAAGTTATTTTATAAAAACGTTTTTGATTCTTACAGCAATCCCAAGCGTACTCTAAATTGGCACTATATATCTACCGCAAATAATTTTGATTCTTTTCTTAAATTGAACTTGAAATTTAGAGTGGATTTCTCTCAATTATCTTAGGGATTTTGAAAGTTTAAATTCTACAATGTTATTTGCAGATCTTTTAGTTTCCAAATAAATAACTTTTTTAAAAACATATTTTAAGGAATAAATGCCAAAATTCCAGCAAATTCTGCTTACCAAGCTTAAGAAACTTGGGCCAATGCTTGAATTTACCCATTTATCCATCAATTTGGACTCTGTGCATTGGGCTCGGGTCAGCCTCCTGATCCATAAAAAATCAATTGACTTTTTTTTTCGGTCAAAATAAAAATTCAATTGACACAGGCATAATGTTTGAACTGTATGGTTCGAACTTCAGGACATAGCATCGGTAAAATTTAAGCTAAAAAAATTGAATTTCAAAACGCTAAGTGTCAGAACTCAAATGTGTGTGTTCTCCAGCAACAGTTTGAATCTTGAGATTTCGGGTGAAAGAACCATTCCTAGGAGGTTCTTTAATATGGATTTTAACTCTCATTATCAGTCAAATATATCTCATCATCATCTAATTAAAATTGAACTTTCAACTAGGCTTAGTCAAATCACGCAGTGCATATAAGATAAAATACCGTAAAATATATTAAATAAATATAACATCAAGGATAAGATAAATAATTAAAGTATAAGGATTTTCTAAGGTGGTAAAACAACATTATATATGCCCAATGTGGGATTTTTCCAAATTTCGATATAATTTCATATTATGTTGAGTTTCAATAAAAATATCAAATACCAAATGACACGTCAAAAGATAACTGTCATATAGTTTAGACCAAGATAAAATCTTAAGAAAAGCAATATACACAAACCTTTACCATTATCTTTATGCTCCAATACTCAATTTATCAACTAAATTTTTTGGATCAAATTGAGTGAATCTCTTTATGATTTCATTTAAAAGACACAAAAAAATATAAGAACAAGAATGTTTAGAAATTAAAGAACTTGGCCTATCTGACAATATTTTTTTTTGTTTCTAAAAGATTTCATTTTTTGCAAAAACTTGGGTGCATAAAAGAGGAAAGCTCCAATTGCAAGGTAAAAATACAGTTGTAGCCTTGTAGGTACAAAAACTATGTCGATGACATATAAATAAAACCAAATTCATCAGCGAAACATATACACATTATTTAATAAAACTAGTTTAGCCGCACGTGTAACGTTTGGTTATTTAAAATGACATAATTTTATTCACTGCGGAGATTTTATCTAACGTTTTTATATTTATTCTTAAACTTTTTAAATCTTCTTAAAATCAAATTTAGTTGATTTAAAAATTTTAAACTAATGAAAAAAGATCTAATAAGGAAAGTGTCATGTCCCAAAAATCGCATGGGCGTGACCGGCTCCCGCTAACAACACTTGTTGGGAGAATCAATTTTCCATACATTCACAATATCTACCAACACTGAAATAACAATGTGTGCAACTTCAATTGCACGAAATAATTATCAAACGTAAAGTAATTATCCACCTAGTTATAGTAATATGGTTTAGAAAAACAACAATACTTAGATAATAACTCTCAAGCCCCAAATCCCACACTAAGGCCATGGAGCATCTAAACAAAGTTACATGAGTTCAACTTTCGGGCATGCAAACCCAACAAAAAGAAATATAATCTAAAAATAACTAAAGCTGGATGACAGCCTCCACGAACAATTCGAAGGCTCAGCGTAGCAACAGAATCCACACGCAAAGACGAGTCACAAGTCTCTCCCTCTGCAATCGTATCTGCATATATGCAAGTAAGGAGTGAGCTATATATATAAATATAACTCAGTAAGATCCTCGACCCGCTACTTTAATACCCCTGAAACAAGTGTTAGAAAAATACAAGGCACAACAAAATACATAAATAATATGCGCACAATATCTCTTATAAAGTAGTGCTCAATAAGATCCAACTGAAGTCCAAAAAGTCCCTCTATAGTCTATACCTCAACTCAATCAACTCTCATGACTTGTCATAAACGACAGTGAAGGTGATCAGCCTAGCAACCCGACAAGTCCACGACAGTATATATAATGTCCCAAAAGTCTACTACGGCAGCATGTACAAGCCCCTAACATATTACGGCAGCATAAGTAATGCCCCTAACATATTGCGGCAACTATGTATACCCCTAGAGACTATAACGACAGCGAAGAAAATATATTCAACGCCCCAAAATCACCTCACATTTCATCTCTAAGTAATTCTCCATACACTTCACAAAATACATATCCACAACTAGTCAAAGGCCACAAATTCTACCAAGTTCACGCTTGTCCCAACACACGGACTAGGCAGAAAAATATAATTTTTATAAAGAAGATTTCAAAAGCAAGCATCAATACTTAAAGTCTCACTTAACTCGCTAAAGACAAGTTCCACAACCTCACTATGCGTAGAACACCAACCAAATAACCTTCAATGGCTTCAATCTATGCAAAAATATTAAATAACGCTATCAATTATATTATTCGTGATCAAATCCCAATATCCTTATTGTTCAAGGTTAAAGCTAAACCTTAATATCTCACATCATTACAAAACAGGAATATTAAAATATTGGCCAGTAATTTCATTACCATTAATCAATATATGCAGAAGAATTGAAAAAACAATAGCAATAACAAATTCACACTCTGCTTAATCAAATCCATTACTCATTATTAATCAAACCCATTAATCACTATTAATCAATAGCCAATTGAAACAACAACTATGCAGAAGAATTTGGCGTAGTACATGTTATACACTCTGGTTATTGCTTTTTTTTATTTTATTTTTTCCGAATTCCTATTCAACATTAACCAATATTAATCCCTTCACTTCAGTAGCAGATAACTATCCGTAGCATTCCCAATCTTGAATGATCAACTGATTAGTAGAAAGAAATTATCACCTCTTATTACACAGATTCGATGTAATACACGGATATACAACCATGAAGAATTTGTGAGACCATTATCTGAAGGCTAAAATCACTCCAAACAACGACAACAATATTCTGTAAACCACCAAAAATAACCCAACACGTTCAACTTTTCTTTTCTCCCAACAGTTAAGGGGACAATTGACCTAATATATTACTCCTCATCTGCTAATTTCTTTTAGTCGTGAAACTGATATAAGGGAGTGGGTGGGGCCCACTCTTTTTATATCCTCTTAGTTAATAATAATAATAATAGGCTAAATTACTCATTTACCCCTCATTAAAAAGTCTAGTTATTACAAAAAGATTTTACCATAAATATATTTAATTAATTTTCAACTCTTAAATATTAGAAAACATAGTGAAAAGACGATTTTATCTAAAGTAAAATTTTTTAATGAAAGGCAAAAATTTCAAACACTATTTTTAAAGTCCTTCACACTTTTAATATATTATAGATTTAGACGTCTGAATTTGAATGCGTATCTGAATGATTAAGATATTGCTACAGAGCTGAAAACTGAATGGTGAAGACTATTTGTTTTGCAATATCTGAATATGCAATATTTATTTATTTTCATATATAATAAAAAATATAATTTTAATAAAAAATAATTATATATTAGAAAAATATTAGATTTAATACAATAAAATTATTATTTGATTAAAAAATTATATTTGTTAGTGATAATGGAGATGGTTTGTAATGGTGATGGTGGTAATGATTGATGTTAGTGATTAGTAATATTGGTGGAGATAGCTGTGATGGTAGAGATGTTTGGTATTGTAGTGATTGTTATGATGATGACGATTGATAGTGGTGGTGGTAGTGATGTGAAGTTGGTTGATGTTAGTAGTTGAAGGTGTTGATTGCGATAGCCTTAAAATAAATGTATGATGGTTGACGATGTGTTGATGGTAGTTCGAGATGTTGTTACCTGTGATGGTGGAGATTATTATTAGTAGGGATATACTATAGTGATGATGATGGTTGAAGCGGTGGTACATGCGGCGACACCAGTGACAATGGTGGTGGTGGTAGTGGCCGAAGAATGTGTGGATACTGATGATGTGTTAGTCGTAATTAATGGTGACACTAGTTGTGATAGATGAGTTGGCTAGTAGTTGGGATTATCCGATAATGGTTGATATGATGATGGTGGTTTGTTGGTGGTGTTAGCATTGACGTTGGCATTTACGGTAGTGATAGAGACGGATATAATTAAAATAACGAAGGTGATAGATATGGTAGCGGCTGAAAATAGTGATTAGTAGCAATTATTATTGTGAATGATGGTTGTGATAGTGGAGGTGGTTGGTGTCTAGGTGGTTGACAACGACGATGGTGGCAGAGGTGGTTAGTGGTGGTGACGGATGATTATGGATAGAGTGGTGATGGATATTATCCAATACTAGAATACCTATTAAGACTTAGTTTCAGATCTAGATGATTAAGACCTATTAAGAGCCAAAATCTTAATGAAAAATAAACTAAAAATTACACAAATACACAACTTATGTTTTCAATATTACAAAAAAATCTCAACTCCCTAAACATATTACAAAAATCCTAACATATACACACAATGCTATGTATATGTCTGCTATGCTATGTATATTCATAGGGAGAGAGAGTATTGTAATTAAAAAAATGGGAGAGAGTGTAATTACTTCCAAAAGGGTTGATATTTATGTTATTTATACAAAAATAAACGCACTAAATGGCCTGAAGTCTGAATCATTCAGATTCAGAGCTCCATTAAGTGCAAAAAAATGAGGCTTTAGTGTTCGATCAGCTTACACGTATCTTAATAAACACAGATTGTTATTGAGAACTTTTTGATTGTTTTGTTGAGCATAAATTATTGTTTTAATATTAGAAAAAGTGGACATTGTTCAAATTGATTACCTAACTACAAACTATAAGCAAATTTTTATTTTCGCTGAAATTTTGAATTTAAGCCTTCATGACTTTTTTCCCGCTAGGCCACGCACCTAGGAGCTACGTATAGTAGCTATCCTTGCCTTTGAGTACGTTCTAAATGCGCATTAGTTCGAACTCTAAAATGTAAAACTTCTTTTCAACACGCAATTTACATGATCTCCTAGATATTAGATTTATTCGGTGTGAATTAAATTAATTAGACCAATAAATTTTGAATATCGAATATCTAAAATTCACATGCCAAAATCCAATTTTGAACTACCGATTAATATATAGATTTTTCAACTTGAATAGATTCACATACACCTTGGTGAGAGAGAGAGAGAGAGAGAGTGTGTGTGTGAGCTAAGTTGCTTAGACTTTCCATCAAGACGGTTGTCTCGAATACTCCAAAAATAAGTACCAATTTTAAACTATTACTTTTAATCACAAATGTTTTAGAACTTTTAATTGAACAACACAAATCTTCTTATTATTGAATAAAACTTTTGTAATAATATCGAAGGTAAATGTATTGCAAATAAATGACTAATATCTTATTAACTACAATAACTCTTACTTTTATAAATATTATTATTATTATTAATTATTTTGACTTTGAGTGTGTACTAAATGTGCATTAGTCCGAACTCTGAAAATGTAAGAGGAAATAAAAAACATACAATAAATAAGATGTATAAAAATACACCAAAAAAAAAAGAAAAAAAGGGAGAATTTTCTACAATCGGATATAACATAAAGAAGTTTAGAGAATTCAAACATACCCAACCAAGCTTTGGAGAAAAAACTCAAAAAGAAATTTAGAGAATTCAAACATACCCCAACCAAAAAACTCAACAAGTATAAATAAGATAGCAAACAAATGATGAACTAGATAAATTCAGAATTTAACACAGTAAGCAACTACGAAAGAATATCTACAAAAGAATAACCACCTTGATATGGGTATGCCTCCAATCCCGAGGACTGCCCATGCACATTATATAGGGTTTCAACAGCCTATGGCTACTACCTATGCTCATTCTATAGGATTTCAAGGACATGCCTCCAATACCCGGACGTTCAATATGGCTACTGCCCATGCTCATTCTATAGGGTTTCAACAGCCCCTATGGCTACTGCTCATTCTAACAGTCCTATGGCTACTGCTCATGCTCATGCTCATTCTATAGGGTTTCAACAACAACTCCTCCCTGTGGCTGCTTCATCTGTGGGTTTCAACAACAATGTGTTTCCATAACTCCCTAGGGCTATTTTAAATAGGGATATGCATCGGTCAGTTCGGCTTGATTTGATGTGTTATTGGTTTGATTTATTGATTTATAATTTTTAAATATGTAAAATTAAGAACCAACCGATAAAATATTTTCTTATCTATATTTTATATTTATAGATTCGATTTTTGATTTAACTTATAAAAAAATACTCATAAAATAGAACTAATAACAACTAACATAAAAAAAAAAAATCTTAGTTACCGCTAAAATCCTACACAATGCATTTTAGTTTACAAGAATCTTTAAATTTGAACTAAATGTTAGTTCGAAAAAAAAAAATTGAATCCTTAGGTTTTAGGATTTAGGGTTTAAGTTTTAGGGTTTGTTGGAAGCTACTAAATGCTTCAATCTTTCCAATACGATAATACCGTGCTTTATATTGGCCTTTGTTGCCCTAAATAGGTTAATACTTTGTAAATCACTGAATTGTGAATAAGTAGTGTGTGTACAACATACCACACCAAGTGAGAAAATAAAAATAAAAATAAAAATCTAGACAATTATTATAGAATTGCACGGAGAATCCCTTATTAATTGGTTATATGACTCGGCCAAAAATCTGAATTTTCTCTCTTATTGTTATTTTTTCAGTTACATACCAACCTGGTTGCAGAAGAAAATTAAAGATCGTAACAAAAATCTCTATACGTCTTCCATTTTTCTTTCAGCAATAACAAAGGATAATAATAATAAAAAAGAATACTTTATAGAACTTCCCCTTTTATTCTTTCTTTCTATCTTTAGTTCTCAAAAAAATAAAATTGCTATTACTACTCATTTTTCTTTGTTCTTTTGAGGAAATTTTTCATCAAGAATGTGAAATGAAATATTCTTAGAACCCGAAACTCAATTGAGTACGCACATCTAAATGTGTTTAGACCCTAAAATAATTTCATATAACTTCAAGATCAAAATAAAAATATAATAAATTTACCTCAAATCACAAAGAAAAATTCTTGAAATCATCCATGACCTCTTTATTTCCTTAGCAAACACAAGCGATCAATGATGACAAGCTTAACGGTAAGTCATCAATATATGATATGAAGGAAAAATTACATAATGAATTATATATTACATAACTTTAAGAACAAACTTAAGATACAGAAAAATACAAATATTTTCAAGACCAAATCAAAGATATAATAAATTTACCTCAAATTATAATGAAAAATGTCGAGCCCATTCCTGATACTTGCACCATTGCTACACATCCTGTACGACCCACCTACACCAAAAGATGTGGATAAAAGAATGACAGTACGGAGAAGCAAGTTTTGAAGTAAGGTTCTTGTCATGTTAAGTGCATCCTATGTTTAAGTTGTATACAAGATTTACAATTACATCATCTCCTTTGTTTACTTAATAATCCATGAATTATGGTGTTATAAACCAAGTTGTTGAATTCCCACGGGGAAAAATACATTATACATTATAGGAAAAGTATGAGACGAATTTCACCAAAACTAATTCTGACCCTCAAAATAGGGAAGGAAAATTAAGAAAATTCTTAAAATATGGAAAGAAAATTAAATTACTCAACATAATTAAATTAAATAATTATTTGAGAAAATAAGTGAAAATACTATTTTGTCTAAAGCAAAGATTTTTAATGAAAGGCAAAAAATTCAAATCACTTTTCTAAGAATTTTCACATTTTTAATATATTATAGATATAGATAAACAAGTAAACATAGAGTTCATAGGAAACATTTCTATTATATATAAGTAAAGGTTTGGTGTACTACTAATTTCTCTTTAGCGGTACTATCAAACCTTTACAAATTAGTAGTACACCAAATCTTATAAAGGTTTGGTGTACGACTAATTTGTCGTTAGTAATACTACCAAATCATTACAAATTAGTAGTACACCAAATCTTTACTTATATATAATAGAAGTTAGTAGAAAAATAAATATAATATAATATAATATACCAATGCTAAATACTTCACCATACTAACATAATTACATATGAAAGTTTCCAGGCTCTGATACCATTTTCAGGATCTCACTAGGTTGGGGTAAGCTGCTCAGCCTGCCAGACCTACTAAACAGTATCGAAATAAGCCAAAGTCGAAAAACCGAGTCAAAGCACCAACCGAAATATAGAAAAATTTCAAATACATTAATGATTGTATGAAACATTTTACCCAAACAAGTAGCCTATCAGAGATTTAATAATCATGGATATGAGAAAAGTTAGTACTAAAAGTACAAAACTCGAAGAGGTAGATTTACCTCAAGATATGAATTTACTAAATAAATGGACAATCTGTACTATGCTTATTGAAACTAATTTTATACAATCCAGAATCACTACCCGTAGGCCTATCAGATGGGATGAAATTAATTTCCCAAAAGCTTGGATTCTAAATTCTGTCACTTCTCCAAAATAATTGGCGGAAGAAGTTACTAATTCAAAGTTAACTCAGGTCACTCAAAACTCTGACAGATGAATTTGCTTGCAATTTAATGATAACCCCCCAGTCTACAGAAATTCCTTTTCTTTGCCGAGCAGATTACCTTCTATACATCATATTTCTCCTATCGAACCTGAAT
>NC_061112.1:123322752-123395948 GCF_002878395.1 Capsicum annuum | reverse complement strand
CACACTACTTATTCACAATTCAGTGATTTACAAAGTATTAACCTATTCCTTATATTTACTATTTTTATTCTCATTTTTATGGTGCAATAAAATAGTTACACATGCATATTGTTTTTTGCTTATATTTATTAGTTTGTCCTCATATATTATTTTAATAATATTTTTATTTAGACCTTTGTAATTGAATTATACATGACAGTATTTTTTTTATAAATATCTTTTCATTCCTTATTAAATGACTGCACTGAATGTATATATTATGTTAACATCGATTCATTGTACTACATTTTTTTTGTTTTACTTTTATACTAAACAATTAAAACAAGTAAGAAATAATCTTTCCCAAAGTTGAATCTCTTTTGTACATTAGTGTTGTCAAATATCTAGTATATACATTGTTTAAAGAAATAAACAAGTAAACATAAAGTTCACAGCAAACAAATAGACATTGTTTAGAAAAATAAACAAGTAAACATAAAGTTCATAAGATAACGGGTTGAAATCAAACATACCAATCATCACATACCAAAATTTTTTCAGAACATGGACCCAACGTTTCCACGAGCAAGTTAAAACATGGTACCAAGGTTGAAGCCAGGGGCGGATTCAGAATTTTCAGTGAGGGGGTTCAGTAGTACATACACGGATTAATCGAAGGGGATTCAACCTCTACTCTTTATACATAAAAAAGATTTTACCATGTAAAAATAGTATAATTTTTCGATGAAGGGGGTTCGGATGAACCCCTGGACCCTATGTAGATCCGCCACTGGTTGAAGCACTACTTTTCTTCAGATGCGTAGTGTAGATTTTTGTTTTTATTTTTTGAAGCGTTGATTTCTCTTTACAAGCGCTAGTTTTTTGTTTTTAGTTTATTAAATAGAAAATTTAAATAAGGAAATTTAACTTTTAAGTTAGGAATCAGAACTACTCGAAGTTTTCTCTAATTGTTTTATCTTCTCACTGATTAGCACACTATTGTTTTATTCTTTTCTAAATTATATCACACTATTTAAACAGAACTTAGCTCCATAAAATAAAGATTACATACTGTTCTCTCAGTGCCACATCCATTTTCTTCATTATTTGTCTATTTATGTGTATTATTAATAATAATCTCACTATACACTCTTGGACCTTGGTATCTTTTCCCTCAAAGGGTGGATATTTAGCATCGTTCAGCAGTAATTAAGGTTGCAAGTTGCAACTTTTACTTGGTCCATAAACTCATTAAAGTTGAAAGGAAGTACGCCATGACGATTGACGAGACTCCCTCTGGGTATCTGGGGCGCACTTTTCTTTTTAATCAATTCAAAAAAAATTTGATATTTTTATATATAATAAATATTTTATCTATTTCATATTAGTTGGTCAGCTTACTAAAGATAAAGATTCAAAATTAGTTGATCACCTATTAAATTAAGATAGAATTAATTAAAATTTCATCTTGCCCCTATAATTAATATCCTCTTTGAAAGTTTAAACAAACTATCTTTACATCCATTAATATGGATAAAGTATATACTAATAAAATGGATCATTCCATTAATGATTTCTTAAGCACCATACAAAATAAAAAAGATTCAACTAATATGAGACGAAAGGAGTAACAATGTAGCTTTAATTATTACTAATGAAATGATTTATTGTTTTGAATAACAAATTTTAAAAAGTTTTATTTTCTTTATTTATTTACATAAAGCAACTGAAAAAACGCGTTAATAATTTCCATGTGATGTGAAGCAAGAAAAAAGTAAAAGGGGCCTATGGTCACAAGAGTCATTTGCTTGTCTCCTTTAAAAGAAAAAAAAAAAAAGCTAAATCAACCAAAACTCCAGGAATCATGGTATATTATGACCAGAACACCTTAACTTTGCCTTATCTAGTCCTACTATATTAACCAGAATTTCCATGTATTTGTCCATTTCACATGAACTTTATGACACCCTAAAATTAAAGCAATATAGTAATACCACATGTGGGGGATCCAAGGATATCTATTGGTGCATGTCATCAAGATTAGGATTAAAAAAGGATCTTTAATATTTCAGAACAAATAAGTTATACTACATTGAATGGACTTTAAATTTTATACAGTGTATTCATATATTTCATAGTGTCTCTTCTGCTTTTGCTATCATGGTGTACGTACAGATTTAATCTTTGATTGATAAGACTTGTAATCCTATGAATTATCTTCCACTAACGGCATTGGAAATTAAGTTGAAATATCATTCATGTGTTAGTTAAGATGAAAATCTTGTTATTTTTTGACTAGCAAGTCACAAAGAGCAGTTAGTTGGAGACCATAATATTCTTGCATGAGCACTAATTGTGCCAAGTTTTGTGGGTTGCATGCTTTGACATTTTCATTTCATTACTTTTGCTTTGAGCAATACTACGTCCACCATTATCCACTGAACAAGTGTTTTTTTTTTTTTTTTTTTCAAATTTAGTTGTTAAATTTTGTACAATGGGAAACTTTTCCTACCAAGATACTTATTAATTGCTATTAATTACTACTTGCACAATTCCTAGCTTACTTCGTCAAACTTTTAAAATCTAACTTGTTTGAAAAGTAATTTTTAAAAACGTATTTTTGATGAAAAATAGTTTATGTTTGAGTTTTGACCAATAAATTTACAAATCACTTTTGAACAGTTATTAATATTTTGCAAGCTTGTTAAAATTGATTTAAGTGTATTTTTTTCAAAAGTGTTTTTGGAAATAACTCCGTAGTCTAATTGGTCAAACTTTAAGCACATTTTGAAAAGTGTTTTTCAAAAACGTATTTTTGATTAAAAAAAAAATAGTTTATATTTGATCAATAAATTTACAAATCACTTTCGAATAGTAACTAGTGTTTTACAAGTTTGTTAGAAGTGATTTAAGTGTATTTTTTTCAAAAGTTTTTTGGGAATAACTACTTTTTAGTTTTCTACTCCCCAAAATCACTTATTTTCTTTCAAAAGTTTGATCAAACACCTTCCTTTTTAAAAACATTTTCGACTCTCGATAGAGCCAATAACCATTTAGTGAATAGTCTTGTGTTATTAAGTTTCTAGATGTTCACTAAATCCTTCACGCGATGGTAATTTTGGTGGTAGGTACTTGCATGTACATCGAAACCTTAGAGAGTTGTTGAATTCCAGACAGGCTGTTACAAAGCGTCATCAACTCAGATCACTCGAACCCACTTTTGGAGAAAAATAAGCAATTTTAGCAAAAAAACAAAAAGTTTGGCCAAACAAGCTATGAATATATATTTTATTTATTTTATGTAAAAAGAAAAGTAAATTTATTGATCGTTGTTTTAGGTAATTCAAATTCAGAATTTAGGTAATGATATAATGTAGGGTGCAATAAGAGCCGTCAAAAAATATATATCGAATTAGTAAAGAGTTTTGTTTCCTATGGTATTATATGGTATTAGAGTCAAAAAAATTTCAAAAGAAATTGTTTCTTTTTTATTTTTTCTTCTCCTCCTCCACCTTAGCTCGTTCTACTCAAAAACTTCCAACGCCTTTGTTTCTTACTCCTTCCGCTCATCTTTACTTATCCATTTTTTTAATTTTTGTATCAATAGAAAAGCAAACAAGTAAAGATGGACGAAGGACGTATATAGCTCTCTATAAAATCAATGATCACCAAGTAGTAAACACTTATGGAACTATGATCATGCAATCCTTGACGAAATTATGAGATCACATCTATCAAGGAATGTAGTAAGGTGTGAAATGTTTTAGTTTCACACCAAGATTTTCAAGGTTGTACGTACATGCACTTTAATATATAAAGACTTTGATCAACTTGTTTAGTTCCTCTGTTATTAGTCCATCCCCTTGTCTTTTTAATGTCTTCAACCCACATTACTCAAAAATTTTATATATTTTGCTAGAATATCAAAATTGACCTATAAATGCGTCCGAAGAAATTAATTATTTTGTCAAAATTTTATTTATAAAGTTGTAACAAGGTTGACTTTAGCAGCTCCATATAGGGATGTGAAAAAACCGAATCGACCGATAAACCGAACCGATAAAAATGTTATTGGATTATTGGTATTGGGTCATCGGGTAAATGGTTTTTTATTGATTTTATAAAAAAAATTATTGGGTAAACGGTTCGATATCGATTTTAGCTTATTGGGTTATCCGTTAAACCGATAACCTAATAAGGATACACTAAGTTATTATTTTATCCTTATTTATGTTATAAATCTCTCTCTCTTTATCTATCTATCTATCTATCTCTCTATATATGTGTGTATGTATATAGATTATATGCACTACTAATTCATAATTCAGTGATTCACAAAATATTAACCTATTTAGGACAACAAAGGAACAATATAAAGTTTGGCTATTATCGTAATAAAAAGCTTGAAGCATTTATAGCTTCCAACAAGTAGGATTTAATTTTTTTCCTAACTAACATTCAGTTCAAGTTTGAAGATTCTTGTAAACTAAAATGCGTTGCGTAAGTTTTGGCGGTAATTAAGATTTTATTTTTTTATGTTAGTTGTTACTATTTCAATTTTATAAGTATTTTCTTATTGGTTAAACCGAAAACCGAACCATTAAGGACCAAAAACGGATAAATTGAAACCGATAAGAAAATATCTTATTGGTTGGTTATTGGTTTTACATATTTAAAAATCAAAAACTGATAAACCGAACCAATAACACGTGAAAACCGAACCGAACCAACCGATGCACACCCCTAGCTACATATATATATATATATATAGCTAGCTAGCCATTAATTATCTATCGGCACTAAAACTTTGAATCTTTCTTATTCGAAAAGTAAATAGTATCAAATTGGCAAAGAAAACAAAAACTCAAAACCATTGTTCTTCTAGATACTAACCAAAATGATTACAAGACGATAAATCGACATTGGTATCGTAAAATTCTGCGTACTTTTTTTCTAGGTCGTCAAGGGTCTCTCCTTCAACTATTTGATGAAAAATAATTATATTTTGCACAACGTTTCTAATCCATGTCTAGACGAGGAAAGTTATATTACAAGTTTGCAACTAGTCTCTACTATAAATTAAACTAAGATATATTTGATTTGCTTACCTACACTTAGAAAAGTTTGCTGTATAATATCACGATCATAGTATAAATACACAAATATTTGACTAGTAGGTCACAATTCGTGGACACGATTGAATATAAATTGAATGATTGGATAAGAGAACTTCAAAAATTTAAAATATATAGTCAGCTAATGAAGCATCATTTATAGATTATCAAGGAGGATATCAAGTTCGTTAACTTGATTTTAAAGTAACTGAATAAGCAGTTGATCAGCTACCTCCCACCATGAAATAAGAACTTAGTTTATTTAAAAATTAAATAACTCATGTACTCCATGATTGGGCGGTGACTATAATAAGGAGTGTTTTAAAATCACCGAGTTTTAAATTAGATAGTTCTTCCATATTAATCATGATTTGAAGTTTATGAATTTAGAAATTACCATTTTTTAAAATAACTTAATTAATCCAAATTTAATAATTTGTACATGTCCAATAGTATTATTTATACAAATATCAGGTTGAAACCAAAGCTAGGATGTCACATCTTTCAAAAAAAAAAAATTAGAATGTCAAGTATTTTTAATTATTATTTATTAGGATATATAATGTCTAATAAGAATAATTTAAACTTATAATCTAAACAATTTTTTTACTATTATACTACTTTTTAATTTATTTTAAACAATCTAACAATTTATACATGAATTTAAATTATGAAAAAGTTATTTTGTTCTAATGTTTTGATAAAGAGACAGGATTCTCTTACAATTAGCTCTGTCAGTTTGCTCCGATCATATTAAACACATTTCTACTCATTTCCTTTTTAGCTTTTTGATAATTTTCTTGTTGTGTAATTATTATTGGGATAATACTATTAAATATATTGTAAAATCATCTTACGTAATGGCGGACCAAAATCTCTAAAAGAAGAAAAATGAGAAAAAAAGGTAATAGATGAAAACGCACAAAGATTGGATGAATTGGTTTGCAATTGATTCTCCTCATCATAGTCATTTTAGATTTTCAGTAAAAGATTGTTATATTAGACTTATTTAGAGCGTCTCAATAAAATTAGTAATCTAAAATAAAATTCTAATTAGAGGCTTAAATATTTACAAATACTGCAACAAAACAATCAATTAGAATTATCCCTTTTACTTTCATATACTTGTTTTTCACGTAAATATATAAAAATTTTAGTTAATCTCACCTAGTAATACAAATCTAATGATTAGTTCTACTAAATAAGATGTTGGTCATGTGTTTGAAACATCACCTTGGATGTTATTGTAAAAAAATATATATTTATTAATATGAAGATCCAAGTTATTTAATTTAAAATTTCAAAATATTTTTGATAAAAGATAGATATTTTTTTTCTCTTTCTTTTTATATATAAAATTTGAATCAATATTTTTTTTACAATTTTCAATATTTTTTTACGTGAAAATATATATATCCATAAAGTTTACCATTATAAGTTTTTTGGAACCTCTATTTTGAGAGCTTAAAGCAAAGGATGTAGGAATTTTATCTTTGAGTCATCCCTGTTAGTGTGCAATTTATATCTCCCGTATAATTTATGGATTATTATATGAAATTGATTTATCCGGCGCATACCTGAAGAATATTGGCCAGGGTAGCGGCCATAACAAAACCCAAAACCCGATTATACCAAAGAGTAATATGTTCAGTAACTCGGATAAATTCTGTGCATATTCAACATTGGGGTGCATATACTACTGAATGAAAGTACTTTAATTTACTGAGACAATTCATAGTGTTTATATATGACATGGTTTTAATCAATTGTAGTGTGTTAGTTTAGATGTGTTTCTCACTCTTTTAATAGTTTAGGTGTAAAATTAATTTAGATGTGTTTTTGATACGTATGAATCTTTTGCTTGTGTATGTACGTGGCGAATGTCAGAGCTAAAAGGGAATTCAGGCGAAATGAATGGTGTAATGCCTTTATTTAGCTAAAAAGCCTTTTAGGAACGGAGCACAAGGCGTAAAGTTTAAAAAAATTGGACATTTTCAAGGCTAGTTTTGAACATTTTTCCCTTAATTTCATGAAAAATGTTCTAAAGTGAAACTACTATAAAAGTGAAAAATGGGAGTTTGACAAGAATTGGCTATCTTAATTATAACTTACTAAGTACTACTATGTTGTTGGTAGTGATTGTCATATGTATAATTATGGAAATGGAAGAAGAAAAAGAGTAGCAACATTTGTGACATGGATAATAGGGAAGTTGGTTAATGGTTGCGCAAAATTAAAAGTTTGCGCCCTTTGCATTCATAACTTTTCTGTATTACCGGTGGGTTGTTGGATCAGCCTTTACTGCCTCACATTTAATTTTAATAAATATGTCACGGTGATAATAGTATCAGGATGATGATAATAATAATTTAAAAAAATTATGCATCTTGTTAAAATTACAAATCAAATTATTATGCATTGGTATAGTAGTATTATCACTGCAGTTTATTTGTTTTCACAACTCAGAAGTCACTTTTCATGTTTTTCAAGTTACCATTTTATATGATGCATTTTGATTGACAGTAATATTTTATTTTTTAAAAAAAAATATAATTATTTTTTTAAAATATTAGTATAATTATAAATAATTTTATTAAAGATATAAAATTAATTTTTTTACATAAATATATACTTTTATATTAAAATAAAATGTGTCACATAAATCGAAAGGATCATAAATTTTAAATTTAAAACTTTAAAGATTGAAGTTTTTAAATTACATTTTAAAATTTGAAATTGTGTTTGAATAGACATTTTTGTGAAAAAAAATTTAAAACTTTTGTGAGTAAAATTTCCAAAAGTTGGTATGGCCGATAAAATTTAATATCTGATCGAAAATCTCACAAGTCAAATGCTGCATTAATCTCGCCGAAAAGAAAATGAAAATATAAAATAAAAAGGCCCATTCCTCTCTCTCTTTCCCTCTCTCTCTCTATTTTCCATATATATCTATTGTACTCATCTCTGGAACTTTGTATAGTTTCTATAAATTTATAAATTGGAGGAGTTGTGAGATTGTTGTTTGCTAACTTCTTAATTACTATAAATAATCATAGTAATTAAGTTGAATCATAATATTACTCACCCCTCTTTTGTTGAAGCTATGGGTGATCATCAGCAGGTAGCTAATGGATCATCAGTGAGTTTGAATATTAGTGATGCTAATGATTCTTCATCTACCTCTACCTGCAACTTTGTTACTCTTCCCTTCATCCAAAAGGTAATTTTCTTGTTTATATAAGTATATCTTAATTTCTTTTCTAAATTAAATTAAATTAAAACATAGTTCTTCTAACTAAAAGGTCGCTGAATAATGATGAATATTAAGGGCGGTCAGCAATTTTCTTAATTTTCTATGCTAAACGTTTATCACGTAAACTTTGTCGAGTTAATTTCTCAGACGGTCACTCAACTAATAGTTTGTATATATTATCTCAAAAAGTCATTTTCTTTGTCGGTGGAAAATGGAATTAAGAAGAGATGTTAGTTGCGATTTTCATACAGATAATAACTACTAGTTGAGTGGCCTTGGAGAAATCAACGTGGTTTTCATTCTGTAATACATAGAAGTCTACTTTTTTCAAAGTAAACGACTGCAAGGCCTAATGAAAAACTTCAAAACAGTTGGGAAAATTTAAAAAACAATGTGGAATCTTGTATAAGTTGATGTTTGAAATTCAATTGAATTGCGTGTACACTATCAAAAACTAGCAGTTTATGGAATTATATTTTCTATCTTTGTTGGAAAAAGCAGATAATAGCGGAGACGTTTGTACATATTCAATGAATTTCAAAGACAAATAAAGAGTTTGATACTCTAGCTTCGCCCAACACGTAGTTTTATTAATGTGTGTTTCTTTTTGTTTGGAAAAACGCAGATAATAGCGGAGACTTTAGGGACGTACTTCTTGATATTTGCGGGGTGTGGTTCAGTGGCGGTGAACGCAGACAAAGGAATGGTGACATTTCCAGGGATATCAATAGTGTGGGGGCTGGTGGTGATGGTCATGGTTTATTCTGTTGGTCACATTTCTGGTGCTCATTTCAATCCTGCTGTTACCATTGCCTTTGCTTCCAACAGAAGGTTCCCTTGGAAACAGGTACCCGCCGCTTTTTTTTTTTTCTTTTCCAATTGGGTAGGGGATTGCGAGATGGAATCGAACTCTTACTCATAAGGTGAAAGTTTGTTGTTAGTCAATTAAGCCACTGAGATTCCCTAATATGTTCAGTTCAATTCAAAGTCTCGACACTTTTAACAACATAGCAACCACGTTAGTTTTAAGGTAATGAATATTCTCAAACTTGTACTCAATTACATGTGTGACAATTTCAATACAATGTTCGTATCAACCAACATCACAATTCACAAAGTACAAATATTTAAATGATTCGTCACAATCAAGGGTGAAAGCTAAAGGTGCGAAAGAGGTTATCTTTGGCACTCCGTTCACTGGAAAATTACATTATATGAATGTACAAGTTAAAAATAATATATATAGAGCGTGTGATGAACATTTTTAGTTAAAATTCTACTTTCGTCATGAGAAACAATGTTTGCAATTTAGAAAGGAAATTATTTTTCATATGAGAAAATGTAGGTTTGTAGTTTGTACTCTCTGCATTTATTTTTACAGTTGATAACTATTACTATTAGTACAACTTTACGATCGAGTCTCTTTATAACTAATAGCTTTTCGATTATGAATTTATTTCTTTTCATTAATTATACCTACACATCGACTCTACGTACTTGTACTAATAGTGATCAGTATGACTTTTTCCTCTAGTCTTTTTCTTGTTAAACTTTCCAAACTCGTTATGTTAGTTTAGATTAGTTGAGAACATTAAAGATAGTAATTTTTTTTCTAACCTATATTAATGAGGTTTCTATTATAGGTACCAGCTTACGTGGCAGCTCAAGTGATTGGATCAACGTTGGCAAGTGGGACCCTAAGATTAATATTTAATGGGAAACATGATCACTTTGTTGGAACATCACCCACTGGATCAGACATCCAATCTCTTGTTCTTGAATTTATAATCACATTTTATCTTATGTTTGTCATTTCTGGCGTTGCTACTGATAATCGAGCTGTAAGTACTCTTTCTTAATCTCTTTCTTCTATAATTAGTCTATTGTTTAAACTTAATTAATTAAAAACAGTTTAAAACAAGATCTTGAATAGCCAATTAATCCAGCTAGTTTCCTACCCACGCTTCTTTCTTTTTTTTTTTGGTTTTTCACTCGGTGTCATGTATCCATATTTGAAGCTCGACTAAATCCAAATTCGTGTCGAAAAGTCTGGCAAAGACGATTCTGTAATCAGTAGGATTCGAATATGAGATCTCTGATTAAGGATAAACGAGTACTTACTACTCTAACACAACCTTGATTGGTTCCTATCTACGTACTGTACTTGTGAATGTAATATATAATTTATATTTATTATCTGCATTGTTAATGTGGTAATAAAATATTGACCAATCGACTATCGTACGCAAAAGGTAGTCAGTAATCATTGATTAAATTAGTAAGAAGATTGTGACTTTGTTTAATGATCTGAATTTATTTAATTATACGTGGACTCTTATGAAGCATCATTATTAATATATGATTGATTTGATTTGTTTTGTTGTGGTGGTTAATTATTGTTGTAGATTGGAGAACTTGCTGGTCTTGCTGTGGGGGCAACCGTGTTGCTTAATGTGATGTTTGCCGGGTAAATTACGTAGTATCTTTATTACTTTTTGATTATTTTAAAACTATATACTAAAAATTTTATTATATAGTGTGAACAAGACCCAAAAATATTTGGATAAAGGGTGTTCAAATCTTTGACCATTTGCCTATTAGGCTGTGATTACCTACATCCTCGTGCACAAAAAACACACGGCTTTTTTTTTTGTTTTAGAAAAGTAAATCTCTTTTTTCCTTTTCTATATATTATTGACTTATGAGAAACTCCTTTTTCTTTTTTGGGGTTTTAAGAGATTCACTAATAGTCTTATCGATGAATTTTTTGGGGAAAAAAAAAATCTATTTTAAAACTTATGTTTGGCTAAGCTTTTAAATAATAGTAAAAGTAGTTTTTCAGAAGCTGAAAAAAAAATTCTTTTTGTTCGAGAAGCACTTTTGGAGCTTTGGTCAGGTGCAAATTACTGCTATAGTATATTAACAAAATTGATTTTCAAATTAATTAGTCAAACACAAATGATTTACCCTCAGGATTTTACAAATCGATTTTTGACAATAAGTGTTTCAAAAAAATTAAATTTAAAAGTTTGGCCAAATAAACACTAAGATCCATAACCTCTGAAAAAATAAAGAAGAAATTACTGTCTATTTTTTTTTACCCCTCCCTCGAAGCTCTTATTCCTTTTGCTTCCTTGAAGATTTAAACTCACAACCTTGAGAAGGATTGAGGGGTTCTTGCTCGAAAAATAAAGAAGAAATTACTGTCTGTTTTTTTTTTTACCCCTCCCTCGGGTCTCTCATCCCTTTTGCTCCCTTGACAACTCAAACTCACAACCTTCGAATTAACGGGTGCTTACCATCCTCTCATTCGCAATTACATGTCAATTGTCATGCAATTGTTCTTTCTTTTCTAATAAACCATACATTAATGTGCTGAACTGAACAGGCCCATATCAGGAGCATCAATGAACCCAGCAAGGAGTTTGGGTCCAGCAATAGTGTCAAGTCATTACAAAGGTCTATGGGTTTACTTGTTAGGCCCAACAGCTGGGGCCATAGCAGGTGCTTGGGTCTATAACATCATCAGATTCACTGATAAACCTTTACGTGAGATTACTAAAAGTGGGTCTTTTCTCAAATCCAAAACCCTACCACGTAACCCCTCCAATTAGAAAAGGAAAACAAAATGTTAAAAACTGTTTTGTCTTCATTTTCTTCTTTTGAGAAATAGATAAAGAAAGCAAGGAAATCTGTTTTCTTCAACTTTTGTATACATAAAGAAAGTCGTTATAGTTTGTAAAATAATCTAATGAAGTTTTAATTTTGTCAACAGTGGATTTCACAGTGGCTTGTTTAAGGATTTGTTTCATCTTTAACGTCACTTGTGTACAACTTTCATCTACGCCTTCACCTTTGTGTGCACAAGTAGACACTTGAAACTTGTATAAAGTTGAACAAGTGCATACATGCGTCCTATATGGCATCTTACACGGTCAATTCAAGTCCTACATGTATTATGCCATATAAGACGCATGTGTCTATTTGTTCAACTTTATATAAATTTAAGTGTCTACTTGTGCACGTTTAAAATTGAAGGTCATAGATGTGAATTGAGACCAAGTTAAAAGGCATGCTTATCTATTATGCATATAACCTATTGAGCCAAGAAGAAACTTCTTCTAGAAAATGAGAAAATCAAAAGAGTTTTTGTAGTACATAGTTAAGTAATTACTGTAATAATATTGGGAGCAATTCATGTTTAATCACAAGAACAATGGAAGTAATAATGCATCATTTTACTTCCACTAACAAAATGCAACAGCATGCACGATTTTCGAAAATCATAAGGTTTCTTTTCTTTCATGATTCGAACTCGTGGCACGTAAGATCAATTAAAGAAAAAATACTCTCGATATTCTAGCTAACGACGATACCAAATTCAAACACATAGTAGCAAAAGGAGGTAGTAAATTAGGGATAAATTTTTTTTTTAGTCTACCTAAAGTTAATTAAGAAGTCTGTGTCAACGGTCCGACCAATGCTAATCATCAGATGAGTAATTAACCCCCGCATTAGTAACTATATATTTCTTGACAATCTACATCAAAGTGGACTCTAATAACTACAATTATTAAGAAAATGTTAAAAACGAATAAATCAAAAAAGAAAGTAAGAGATGATAAACATCAATTATTAAATTCGAGTTCCATTTTTTCCATTCTTTGCCTCCAAATATATATGTTCTGCTCTTCCCCTTTTCCATAATTGGAAACTGGAATGATGATTCATCCCATTTACCGTTGTAGTAGTGCATGCATTATCATTTGATTTTAACTTGGGGAAAACTTTTTTGTGTCGTTTATTAACATTAATTAATAAAATAAAGTAAGTTGCCTCCTACAATTGTTTTCCAATTTCCTTATCCCGATGCAAATCTTTCCTTTTGTGGTAAGAATGGATGGGCCATCTTTGCTCTGACTGTAGGTGTAGTTGGATGTTTTTGGCAACAAGTCTATTTCAAGGTTATATTTTCTGTTTAACTTACAGTATTTGATTCTTTTACCACTTCCATATTACTAATAACACATTACACTTTGTAGCTAATAACATGTAGCTAAGTATAGAATTCTCGTTTCAAACATAATCAAATACATGGTCAATGTTAAGTCAATATATATATATATATATATATATTCAGGGTGCCTTCTGGTATGAAGGAAAAGGTTTTCCTTAAAAATATTATGTCAAGAGCATTTACGTATAATCTAGACAAACACTATGAGGGTGAAAGGTGGCGGTCCGGGGTAAGGAAAGGGAGTTGGGCACGTTTTATAAAAAATATTTCCTATGTACACACAAGAGTTTACAATTTGGTAATAGATGTAATAATCTATTTTAGATGGGCAATGGAGTGTTCAATGCATTAAGCAACTTAAATGTGGTTGATTGACATCTTTTGAGCTTCGAGTACACACACAATTTAGTGAAACTTTAGTGGCACTGTCACTTTACCATAAGAATTAACCCAAACAAAAGAATTATTGGCACTAAGAGAACAAAGTACAGGATTTTCTATTTGAGCATTTGAACTTTTGCAATATTTTCAACTACTCCGTGGCTTTTTCTAATTTTTGTTTATTACAAAGAAAGTAAACCTATTATTCATTTTCCATTTCACATTTCTTTGGTAGTACGTATATATTAGCAAGGGTAAAATAATAGTGTTTCCAAAAGGGCACTAAAAAACTTTGTAGTAAATACATGTTCCCAAATTCCACATTTCCCCCACCCCACCTCAAGGAAATGAAAATAAATTCCTCCTTTCTCCACATTGTTAAGGGGAATTGAGTGAAATCCATAGTTTTCTAATACTTGAGAGAGTGAAAAGAATGGCTGAGATTTTAGATATCAGTTCAACAGCTTCAGATATTAAAGATGAAAATGTGGATCATATTCTTTCTTGTCCATGTTTGGCATCCAAGGAACTTGGTGACGACTCCTCACATTCCTCAGGCTACTCTAAAACTATAAGCTTTACTCAAAAGGTAAAACTCACTGCGACAATTCTTTGAAGCTTCATATAACTAGTTCTCATTCTACTAAAGGATTCTACATCTTCAAAATTAAAGATATCTCATTTGTATGAAATCAACTTTTTTGAGCTGCAGATAACGGTACAAGTAACCTACAAATGTAGGTTCACTTTCTAACAAGTGGTTAAGTATAGCACACTGTTATGTGTACGAGTAAAGTCTCACATTAAAATATAATGGTGTGGGACCTTATGGAAAAAGCTCACTTAGCCTTAAGCAGATAGTTCACAACATGTTGAAAGAAACTTGGACCGGCCTAATGCCATGAACGTCTGATGTAACACTGACAGAGTCGTAAGGCAAACTAGTTTCTATATAATATAACATGCATATAAAGCACATAGGATATGGAGCCAGTTGATGAATAATCTTTTGTTTTCAATGCAGTTAGTGGCAGAGTTTTTAGGTACCTACTTATTGATGTTTGCTGGTTTTGCTGCCATGGTGGTGAACAAGAACATGGGAGTTCTAGGAATAGCAGCTTTGTGGGGTTTGGATACGATGGTTATGATCTACACCGTTGGGCATGTTTCTGGTGCCCATTTGAACCCTGCTGTCACCATTGCTTTTGCTTCATGTAAGAGGATAGCATGGAAATACGTAAGTTCCCGAAATACAAGAAGCATGAGCAAGACAGGACTAAACAGCATCCAAAAAAAAAAATTATGGATGTTGCCTCTCACTTTTTGGGCTAATCCATTTTCAGGTGCCAGCATATACGTTAGCACAAGTTCTGGGAGCAATTGTAGCAACTGTAACCGTGAGATCGATGTTCAAGGAAGATCAATCTCAGTTTCTGGGAACAATTCCAGTTGGCTCAGATTTGCAGTCTCTTGGATTAGAATTCTTGATCACTTTCTATCTCATGTTTGCTGCTGCAGGCACCGCAATGGATAATCCCGCCGTTAGTAATTACTGCTTGTTTAAATGTAAAGCTGCTAGGATAGAATTTGACTTATTCCACCCTTCTCTCTGTTAACTGATGCAGGTTGGAGAACTCACTGGACTTGTTATTGGAGCTGTAGTCACAATTAACTCTATCCTTGCTGGGTATGCTAAATAGATATCGTTTGTTTTCCTGCTTACTTTGGACCCCTTTAAGAATGCATTTCTAAAGCTGAGAGTTTAAAAAGTAAATGATTTCCTAAAATAGCTTCAGAATCTCAAAGTGGAAGAATACTTCATAGTTCAGACTATCATCAGCAACTGGAAGTTAAAAGTAAGTGGAAAGCCACAACAAAGGAACTTGTAGATGAACCTATATAATTAACATGATTTTAACATATAAAACAAGTACTGGGCCAACGCCCCGGGGTAAAAGTTTCTACTGGCGTTATTTGGAGTCTTAACTCTTCTTCATTCTACATATTTGCCTAACTGGGGACATTTGGCTATTGTGATGAGCAGGCCTATTTCAGGGGCATCAATGAATCCCGCAAGAAGTTTGGGACCAGCAATTTTATCAAATTGTTACAAGAAACAATGGATATACATTTTGGGTCCTACAGCAGGAGCTATAGCTGGTATCTGGTTTTACAACGCCATGAAGTCTGTTAAGCCCTTTGATGAAGTCACTAAGTTTTTTCCCTTTCACAGACGACTAGCCCAGAACAAAATACAAACAACAAATACTACTATCCCGGTCTGATTAATCAACCACTTCTTAGGTCCAGGTTTAACTCTTTCTGCAGAAGATTAGCCCAAAAAGAGCTTAATGAATAAACCACTGTTCTGGTCATTTATGCAGTTATTTAGAATTAATGGAAGCATTTGGCAGCCACCATCTGTTTTATGTTATATTTTTGGATATCTATTGTTTAGCTACTCTTTAGATTATATGCTTCCATGAGGCTCTCCAATGAATCATTTGGAGGTTTTCCCATAAGAAAATAATTTCACGAGCACACTAACGGCAGTAGTCTCATAAACACATTAAATTTCCCAGAACTTTGTCCATAAAGGAAATGACTATATCGGCAGTATTTCTAAACAATGAACTACAAAGGACAGTTTTAGGAAACGCAAAGTATCCGACTTCTGTAAAATACTAGAATTCAGGACATAATGTTATACTGGTCAGAGAAACTGGAAGTTCATGAGAGTGTATATTTTCAGAGAGTAATTTCAACAATAAAAACCATTCTCTACACATACATGTCAACATAAGTTCTACTTGGGGAAAAAAGAATAAACAGACACTTACCTGTTATGTACAAGCAAAAAAGGAATGGCAGCAAAATCCAAGAGATAACCATATGCTTTTACCTCCTTCCAACAGGTGGATTGTTCTGTGAACCAGTATGACTGTTCGGATCATGCCTCACTCTTAATCTTGGAATGATAAGAGGTTTGCAGCAAAGAAGAGCGAAAAGGAATTCCATTGTAAACAACGTCATGCTAACCCACACAAACAATGTTGTCTTCCAATACCATAGCATTCTTTTCAGAAAAGGAAGTTCAGACCCCAGTATTAAAGAGGCAGCATATATTTCGGGAATTCCAGCTCCAGGGCGGAATTCAGCTCGTTGCTCAATGATCACCCTCAAGCATGCAGTTGGAATGAAACCTTCAGAGAAGCCCTTTAGGTCTACCTTTAACTTTTGGGATTCTGATGTATATCCGGTGACAAGAGGGGCTGCTTTAAGGAAAGTAGAAAAAAGGCGTATAGGATTGCTTTTGAATTGCAACATACAGGGTCGCCTGGAGCTAACCAGCACTTTGCCATTAGCAGTGAGGAAATCCACTCTTACCTTCATGTGTAACATACAAAAAAATTTACTAAATCATTCAGGTACAAGTGAACATGTGGAATGCATAACAGACCAACAATTCAATTCAAATAAAGAATTTTTTTTGGTCAACAATGAAGATCTCAACTTTGCTTTCCTAAAATAGGTTGTAGGCCTGAATTTAACCAGGAGTGAATCAATGAAATTAATCATAGTAAGTTCTTCAATCCATAGATGAGACGGACAAAATGAAATTTGAATTGGAGGAGCAGACATGTTAACTTGGTAAATAGACGCCAGACAGGAGAAAGAGATTAATGTCAAATCATTGTGAGACGACATTTTATTCTTACAACTATCTCCCTTCATATCAGAAACAGCCTCTCTATTTCATCTGAGGTAGTGGTATGGTCCGCGTACACATTACCCTCCCCAGACCCCACTATGTGAGAATACACTGGGTATGTTGTTATGTAACTATCTCCCTTCATCACCCCCCTGGGTGCCCGTTGCTTTTTTATTTTTAGATCTATATAAATTGAAATATGCACTAGTTTAAAAACCTATGGCATGTCATACAGAAACCAGATAGACAGCCAGTAAAATCAGATGTCTAAAGCTTATTCAACTCCAATTTCCACTTTGTGTGCATAAATTAAACTAATCTGGAAGATAGCAGTTTAAAATAATTTTGCAATAGAAAACCATGCCTACACTATATCCTCCATCTGAAACTACAATAAAACTTCATCCTTGCAGAAAGCACAAAACATAACAAACAAGGCATACATATACACAGTCAAGCAGCTTCCATAGCTGTTGGATAACTTTTTACGCATAAACTAAAGCAATAACTTCAAAAACAAAAAAATCACAATCTGGTCAATGGACCCATGTTAATGAACTCTTAACAAGAAAAAGCTCCAATTATCACTGTTCTGTATCTAGCAGCAAAAATCCATCAAGTATCAACCACATTAGTCCTTGGGCTCATACCTGGAAAATGCCCAAATTTCTGTTGTAATCTGACTCGGGCAACGTTAGTAAGATCGTAACCTGCAACTTATGATTAGGTGGTATAACTCGCACCCCATCAACCGCTCCAAACTCCACTTGATCCTCACTATCTACACCACAGGTCACACCTGGGCTCTTCATTATCGGCACATATGCAACTGGGCTCTTTGCTGTATAATCAAAATTCAAAGGCTCGTTCATCCTGATTGGCTCTTCCACGAAAATTCTCATCAAGATGCCACCCATTATAAAAGCCAATACCAGCAATCCAACCAAAACAAAACAAACATACACAGACCACAAACATCCCCATCCTAATTGCATCCCCAACCTCCATACTGAACTTTGTTCCTTCAACCATCCAGATACATAATTCAATGTATTCTCAAACACAAACCCAAAACTCCTCGTAAACTTGTGGATTACATATCGTTTCCCACGCCTCATTACTTGAAACGGATCCATCACAAACATATACGAGCTATAAATTAACCATACAGGAAAAGTTAACAATTTTATCATCAAACTCACAATAGTTATCAACAGATTCACTTGAAATCCAACAGATTTTATTACTAAATTCGCTATATCAGACAAAATATTCGAACTTGCATCATCACTTCCTCTGGAATCCGAATTAACTTCCTCTGAATTACCGGTTCCATCATTGTTCACATCCGTAATTACAGATTCCTCTTTCAACACTGAAGAATCATCATTAGAATTATCTATTATTACACTATTTGCATTCGGAATCTCCTTATTTTCTTCATCAACGGTACCTTTTTGACTTTCTGTGCTCAAATCACGCTGCATTGAGTTGGAAATTCCATTCTGATCCTTCTCTTCTGCCATCAATTTCTTTGAGAACCTTAACTTTCTCTCTTTCGATTTCGAATAGCTCTCGGAACTTACCGAAGGTTGCCAATTACCCGACTCGTCACCAGAATCATTGCTAGAAAAAGGTCGCCGGAGCCGGAGGGACGCCGAAGGAGTATCTTCATTTCCCGGCGACTGATTGTGGCTTACGTCATAATCCGATCCGCAGGTTTCGGCGTCGGAAAATATGTCGTTGCAATCGTCGATGGAGGATTTCTCCGCGGCGTTATCGAATAGGTCTCCGTCGTTGGGTTGCTTATTTGGTTCTGTATCTTCCATAACAAACGAAATTCAACGATTGGGGACTTCGTATTTTGGAATTTGAAGGGTTTGATGATGAACAAAGAAAGAAAGAAAAGGAAGTGAAAATTTCAAGACATAAATTACTAATACGCGTGCAAAATACAAAAATAAATGGGTTTCTGTTGCACACAGGTTGTACATTTAGCTATAATATTTGTACATTTTTCAACAAACGCGCAACGAGAAAATGAAGCACATAACTTGTGAAGTTAACCGCCAAACAGCTTTGTTTGTGTGTGATTGTTCTCAGTGCTTTTGGTGATTTTGAGTTGTGCGGAAAGGATGTCATTTTAACTCTATTATTCATTTAGACAAAATTAAAGATGTTTCTTTAATTTTATAAAAGATAAATCATTGTTAATTGGTAACTCAATTTTCAATTATACAATATCTATTCATTAATAGAAGGCGATGTTCTTTAAGGTATCTTTATGAAGTATGGAAGCCAACAGATAAGTTAACTTAAGCTGTTGAATAGGTATCTAACTAGTCGTTGAAACACGTTGTCTATGGAATACTCTTGGTAGAAGCATTTTACCCCTTAATAATTGGGGTATGTCCAATGCAAATTCAAATTAGCTCTTCGTTATCTGGGGCTTAAGCAACCCCTTGTCACCACAACTACACATACAAGCCAAAATATTACAACTTCTGTTACAAAACATAGAAAAATACGAAATAAAATACAACCCTCAAACTCAAGACTGGTAGATTTGATGAAATCGTCTTTTCAGATACCTGATCTGAATTTATTTCTAACAAATACAGTGGGTGAACTCGCTCATTCATGGTACTGATTACCATTACTAGTTTTCTTCCAAGTGTGTGTTTGATTCGACACTTGGAAGGAAAAAATAACCAGAGTGCAGGTAATAGAGCTTCAAACCACCTCGACAAGACCATAAACGCCCTTAGATTTGCACGAAGGTTGAATTGCTCAATATTTATTCTTTTACGTATACAAATAGAGGGATCATCTCGAGTATGATACTTGCCTCGCTTCTATGTCCTGCAGTCTGAGGGTTACAGCCCTCTTGTGGGCATCCAGACCCTCAACTTCGGCCATTTTTTCTACATAAGGCCCAAGATTCCTCAGCCCTTCTTCTGTCAAAGACTGCACCGTGATGTACTTCAAGAAAGAGTCCAAAGAGACCCCACCATACATCCGTGCATAACCATAAGTTGGAAGAACATGGTTAGTTCCACTTGCATAATCTCCTACACTCTCAGGTGTCCACTGTCCCATAAATACAGAACCTGCAAGTATTCAGAGTTGATTATTTATAAGTTAGATTTACGGAGTAAGTCATGATTGATTAGTAGTAAGTTGCTAATTGATGGTAAAATATGAGCCTCCAAGGCTCCAACCTAATTTTCCTGGTATCTCAACAAACATTGAGGATGTCAGAAATAGCACATGAAATGCACATTTTTAGGTTGCATAATACGGAGCCCAAGTGGGGACATGCATTAGACAGCTCCCACAAGTTGGACAAACCAAACTTTGACAATTAAGTCTTGGAAAAAGCACTTATCACCACTGATCAACACAAACAGTTGATGTTTCACAGTGTGTCAACTTCGTAAGGGAATAAACAGAATTACAGAAATAGACATACACGTAAACACAGACCAAAAGGCCAGTAATTCAATATTTATCATACCCTCTTCTAGTTTCTGCAATATTTCTTCTTTTTTGTTCCTTAAGGCGTCTCAAACAGTTTCTCTTCTTCCCTTTTTTTCTTCAGAGGAAGTTCTGAAACTTCTCTTAATAATGTTTGAGATTGTTCTCCAGTTGTGACCATAACAAACATACAGTTGATTTTATACTAAATGAGTTTGCTTAAATTTTACTTTCTACGTCTGATTCTTTTATCTTGAGAAAGTAGCATCATCCAATTTCTCAAGAGTGGCAAACATCAATCCGTCTATCTGAAAAAAAAAGGCTCCATCCATAAAATATAATTTCAGTTGACTGTAGGCCATATAAGAAGGCCTAATTTCTAATGTAGCTAGGTTATTAGTGTGCAGACTACTTATTATTTATACCCTATAGAAGTTGAGTGCAGGGAGTAATTTCTTTTCGCCTTATCTACAATATTACAAATCCAGATTTGTCTAAGCACAGAACTCAGAAGAAGAAAAATATGGCATGTCTGTCAAAAGCACCATTTGTAGTTCCAGCCACCATCAGAACCCAAGCTGACTGACCCCCACCCCCCACCCCACCCCAGAAAAAGAAAAAAAACGACAACTACATCATCTAATAGAAATGACGGCACCTTAACTCTCTACCCATGCCCGAATATCTTCTACGCGAAAAGGAGATGTGGAATAATTTAAGAAAAAAGCAAATATTTCACAGGATTACTAGTGAAGAGAACTTGTGCGGCTCACCAAATGGCCAGCCACCATGAACCTTCTATTTGTCATCTTGAGAGCTAAATCATACCGTTCAAGGAATAAGAAAAAAACTATCTCATACAGTTCAATACAGATAGACCCTTAAACCACTAAAATTAACCAGCTGGATGATGAGATGGGGGAAAAATAGAAAATGAAACAGAAATCTCTGGTAAAGAAAAACGGCTGTTAAATCGGATGGAGAAGTTGTGTTCTATGGATGATCACAAAGGGCAGGAAGAAAGCTCAGACAAGGGATTTTTTAAAGATAAGAAGAATAAAATGGGGAACAACTATATATTCTCGTCTCCACATTGCAAAAACCCAAGAGAAGCTTGCGGAACATTTTACAGATACACATACACAATCAGCAGCCCCAATAGCAAAAGCTAACAGAAGAGTAGACATGCCAAATGGAAAAGGAAAAACTTAGCAAACACATGGATCTAAAGTACCTGCATTCTCAATTAAACTTTCCCACTTCTCAGCTTCATTCACATTAATAATCAGATGCTCAGGTGCATACATGTTTGAGAAGGAAATTGCCTGAAAAAGATTGTGATTTAAGTCCAAGAGAAAAGGCTGTGCTGACAGAGAAATTTATAAGGAATATTGCATTCACATAAATGATGTGATTAGTTTTTTAAAATATGTTCAGGCATACTTAATGACAGCAAGTATACATCCAAGTCTATGCAAATTGCTGCCAATCAAGATCAACTAACATACCTCAAACATATCCCGTGCTAACACAGTGAAGCTGTGGCTTAGTGCCTGAAGCGCAAATTCTCCCCTTGGAAGCGCTTGACACTGCTTCCTAATTTCCTCTTGAATGGCATTTAGATCAGCACCATCCCCAGCAATAACCAACACAACTTGGCTATCTGGCCCATGCTCCGCCTGATAAAATGCATTTCAGGTGATAGAATAAATGGAGATTGACAGTCTTTGCCTCAATGATAGATAGGAATTGATAGAAGTTTTAGTTTAATCTGTGTTAACAGTTGATCTCTTTCACTGTGAAAAACTTAAATCTTCTCTTATCTATGATCTCAGAAGAGATATAAGCAGTCCCAAAGTGAAATACAAGAGCGCCTGATTCTAGACACATAAAGTATGAAAGGAACTTAATCAAGCAGTGGAAAATGGAGTTAATACCTGTGAAAGTAAATCTGCTGCCACGTGGACAGGACTGGAATCCTTGTCAGCTATAACAAGGACTTCAGAAGGCCCAGCAGGCATGTCAATTGAAACCATTGCTTCGCTGTTCTGTTGAGAGAGAATACTACTTAGCGAAACACAATTTAAGGTGAGGACATTAGTCTTTCAGCAGCATATCTATTTCAAATGACATTTATTACGTTGCAAACGCAACTATCGCTAACCTAAGCTTGACTCTTACTTGAAACCAATACCTGCAGAATCATTTTTGCAGCGGTGACATACTGGTTCCCAGGCCCATATATCTTCTCAACCTGGCATAGATGGTAACATACATTATGCTTCCCTTTATATAATACCAAAGAAAGAAGAGGACAGTTTGAGTGTAAAGTGAATGCAATGTTTAGGGAAACAAAAATCCAAAGGCCAATAAGAAAGGAAACCAACTTCATCAAGGTATCTACAAGGTAACCACAGGTTTCACGGACATCAAGGGTAGCAGCTTTACAGATGTATAAGGAACAGATGCATGCCTATACAAGCCAAAATGTTTTTAGGAACATCTTTCCTGATGCCCATGCAATGAAATCTCTTACTTTATCAACCAAAAAAAAGAAGAAGCAAGAACACTTTAGAGATACAATATGTGAGTCTACTGTCTACTCAGGCCAGGATTTATTGCCTGAACGTACTCGTGTAAATTACAACATTATTCTGTGTCTCATGTGTAACTCAGCAAAGCAACAGAGTATACTAGAACTCGTATGATAAATGCCAGGTTTTAAGATGAAAGTTGTACCTTTGGGCATGATTCAGTGCCCCAGGCCATAGCAGAAATTGCCTGTTGGATTTAAGAAAGTCACAATATATGGCCCGGTTAGTAAAAGATTTAAGTTTGCAAAAGTAAGAAATTAATTGAAATGAGACAGATGCAACATCAGCTGATGAATGCAAGATCAAGGAAGCTTATCATCATATACCTGAGCACCTCCAGCTTTAAGGATGTGGGTCACACCTGCTTTCTTGGCACAATAAAGAACTTCCTACAAGAAAGGCATCCAAATAAATGGCCACTGATACTTAAAAGTTATAGTAACAAAGCGAGATGGTAAACAAATACCTTGCAAATGCTGCCATCCCGAGAAGGTGGAGTTGCCAGTACAACTGTTTTGCATCCAGCAATTTGTGCTGGCTGGCCAAAGATAAAATTTAGTCATTTGGTACTCAGGGAATTAGTGTTGAAGGAGATGATTCATAAGAGAAGAAAATTAACACGGAAAATTGAATCACCATACAACTGAAAGCATCAAAGCGGTAGAAGGTAAAACAGCAGTTCCACCAGGAACATAAAGCCCTACAGAGCCAATGCTCCTCGCCACACGTTTACATCTGACACCCTGACAGAGTAGGAAATACAGAAATTAAAGGAGAAGTAAGAGTGTCAACACAATGTTGCTATATAAGCCCACACAACTAAGATCAATCCTGTACAATATCGACAAAACTTACATGCATGTTCTCCACAACTTTCTCAACAGGCTTTTGAGCCGCATGAAAGGCATATATGTTGTTATATGCCACATCAAATGCTTCTCGAACAGATGAATCAAGCTGACTCAAATAAAGAAGTAATTAGATTGAAAATTAGAAATGCTGAAGCCAATTGTCTTTCAAGAAAAAATTATTTAGAAAATGTCATATCTCTATAATCCACATTGCTGTCATCAATACAAAAATGTGTGTTGAAATACATACCTCAGGATCTGGAAGCTCATTGACATCTTCAACTATCTTATCCAGTACAACTTTGTCAAACCGCGATGTGTAACTACGCATTACAGATATCATAACCAATTAACATCAATACAACAAGAAAGATTAACTATAGTGCCAAATTTTACTTTCACATGGAACTATTAACTCTTACAGGATGATAAGTGACAAGGAGCAAAAAAAAAAAAGTTTTTGTTAGTTCTACAGCAAGTTAATCTAACTTCAGGATATTCTAAAGGTTTGAAAATTCTCATCTACTGAAAAGGGGGCTCATCCACCAAAACTAAAAAAATGTCAGCTAAAGTTGATAAGAATCAATTACAGAAAGAGTAGAAACACACTCCAAAGATACTTGTGTTATTAGCTTTAATTAACGAGAGAAAGTATAATTAAGAAAATTACACAATGTCCAGTGTTTCCAAAGGAAACTAAAAATGGACGGAGAGAGAGAGGGGGGGGGGGGGGGGGGGGGGGGGAGGGACAGAGAGAGGGAGGAGGAGAGAGAGAGAGAGAGAGGAGATGGAGAGAGGGACAGAGTGTCTGATAATTGGTAACATAGAATCATTAATTTGATGATTTATGTTTAGGCTAATAACAGTTATCAAAAAATTTATGTTTACGCTAATAGTTGAAAGGGCACAAAGGTCATACAGCTGGATCTGCTATATCGAACCTTGTTGTTCATTTTGAGCTTTTCACTTTTAAAAACACTGCACCAGAGCTTGAATTATTGAAATGTGAGCCATGATGAACCTCGTCTATATTTCACTTACTATTTTAAGCATTTTGGTCTCCATGCAATAGGAATGCGGACACACAACATAATTTTCTACAAAATAATATGTTAGGAGAGATGCCCTTTATCTCATACATTAATATTAAAAATTGTTTACATATGGTTTGATAGTCCAGCACCTCCACATGGAGGATTTCTTTGGCATTTTCTATGAATAAAACAACACACGTCCTGCATTCTTTTTCCTTAAATCATTAAAGGTAAACTCATGTTCTGCATTCTTTATGGAAATAGAAGTAAAAATAAGGGGATCTTGATATAGCAGATACAGAATATTTTTGTCGATGAAACAAATGCAGTAAGGCATAAATAAAAAACAAGCACTAACTCTTTAACTGCAGCATCACCACTATTACGAACATCATCAACAATGGGTTGAACCTGATACAATTCATTCTATTTTCAGAACAAATCTACTAAACTGAACTGTAAATAGTAAGTTTAAGGGGAAAAAAAAAATCATTCAAGATGCATTGTTAACTCACTGTGCTAAAAATGGAGGTGAAATCAATGCGAGGACGAGCTTTGAGGCTGTCAACCTCAGAAGTTGTAAGCTCTGATAACTTATACGACTTCATTGAGCACCTAATTGACTTACGAATTAACCCTGTTAATAACCATCAAAAACAATATGACACATTAACCCAACAATAAATCTCTAGGAAGACACGTCTAATTTAAAGTTCAGAACTTTGCAATGGTTTTCACCAATAAGAACAACTACAAGCAACTAGTTAAATGTGTAAAAACTGCAACGCACAAAATGCAACAACAACGTACCCAGTGTAGTCCCACAAAGTGAGGTCTAGGAAGAGTAGAGTGTACCCAGACCTTACCTCTACCTCAGAGGTGGAGAGGCTGTTCCTGATAGACCCTCAGCTCAATACAAAACAATCTAAAAAAGGACTTAATGGTAGTACAAAAGACAATAGATAGTTAAAAGAACAACATATAGTAAATACTACAACAAAATACTACTATAATCGCACCACACAAAACAACAAGATAGTAGCAGTAACCGAAGAACAAGAAACTACAACTGTATACTACAACTACTAGAAAGGGCAACAAGACAATGCACACCTATCTGAAATGCAAAATAACATTTTTTTTTTTAAATTCTATACTAGCTTTCTACAAAACAGAAGGAACTTGCGAAAGTAATACCTGCAGATAGATAAGAATAATTCCGATAAAATAGAGTATTGCGGGTAGGAATTGCCGGAAGATTACTAGCCAAGCTACAGGACCTACTGAATGATAGAATTCTGCAGTCCATTCTGATAACAAATCAAAATCAGACTCTAATCTCTAACACATCAATAATCCTCGTAAATTAACATATAAACAGAGTCATTATCTTCTGGAGTAATTAACATGCTGGCATTCACTCAAGTGCGACAAATGAGCATTTGGAAAAAAAGGATTAGATAGGAATTAAACCTAGAAGTAGAAGGAGGAGGAGTCTCCGGAGAAAGAGATGGAGCTGAGCAGAACGTCGCCGGTGGCGGTGGGGGAGAGTGTGCTGTGGACTTTGTGGTGATGGTTCAATTGACGAAGAAGAAAACCCACGTTAAAAATGGCGGGTTGAAACTGATTTGGGACGAAATGACTCGGGCTTGTAATTTGGAGACCACTAGGTTATTCCCAAAAATAAACCCAAATTAGTTGACTTTTAAGTTTTAGCCCCAAATTAAAAAATTTTTGTTAAAATAGCCTTAATTTGTTAACTGATATTTTATGGATGAAATTACCCATACTTCAATATATTCATTGTTAAATCTCTTTCTTTCGTTTTTTCTTCCAAATTTGCAGAACCGACTTTCAAACAAATTCGCAAAATCGATTTTAGTCGTAAGGTTTCTTCAGGTATGAATTTCATCATCAAAATTCATTGTGGTAATTTTAACTTATTGATGCATTGTGGTAAATTTTAGCTCGTTATATAATTAACATATTGATTTGACTTTTGGGGAGGTGAACGCAAGCTGAAGTTGGGCTATGTTGTTGTTGTAGTAACATACTTTTCATTGAGGAATTGTGTCAAACAGGTTTTGAGGAGTTTGTTATTGCGGTTATAATTGTATTTGAGTAGTTGCGAGGGTTGGTCTTGGAGGGAAAGGCCGTTAATGTGAGATTTAACGTTGATCGCAACATTTTTTGGTAAGGCCAAACGTATAAGGTCAAGGTGGTACAAGAAATTAGTTCCAAGTATTTCAAACTAGTGGTATAATTAGCATTAAAAGATGATGAGGAATTGTTAGAAGATAATAAGGAATTGTGTCGAACAGGTTGCGGGGAGTTTGTTATTGCGTTTATAATTATATTTGACTAGTTGCGGGGATTTGGTCTTGGACAGAAAGGCTGTTTAATATGGGAGTTAACGTTGATCGTAATATTGTTTTAGAAGGCCAAATGTATAATGTCAAGGTGGTACAAATATAAGTTTGATTGTTTTTATAGCTTGAACACAAACTACAAAGCTACCTTGCTTGTAAACTTCTCTAGTTGTCTCAGTTTGTTGGACAGTCTTGCATTTCTCTCATGCCAAACTGCATATATAAGAATCAGCTTATACACCCACCCAAAAGGAAATGTTGTCGTGGGCACGGTGGGAAGCTATCACAAAGTTTTGCACCGGAGGACAATAGTATAGTTTTTGTATAGTAATCTTTAACGATCTACAGAGGTGGTAACTAGTGGGATCCTTCTACGTGAAAGGAGAAGGAAATATTATGCATCTATTACCTAAGTAATTCATTCCATCACCTAGATTGTTTTCAATTTGTGCTATATAAGTTGGGCAACTTGACTCTCATATGGAAGTTCATATGTACTCCCTCAATCCCTGAAGATAATCTGAATTTCTTAGCCAGCTATATATATTTTGTGCAGGGTATAACCTTAGTAGAAACTGGGAAAGAAACTGGTGATAGACATCCCAAAATAGGTAAAGGTGCACTCATTGGAGCTAATGTAACTATACTTGAAAATATAAAAGTAGGGGAAGGTGCAATGGTTGGTGCAGATTCTCTTGTAATGGAGGATGTTAGTCTTCACAGGTTGAGTACTATATATTTTAAACTTCTGGTTTATCTGTATAGGAGTTTTGATACTGCATGGAATACTGATTGTGATGTGCCTTTCTTTTGGTTTTAGAGTATGGTGACAGGAATACCAGCAAAGGTGGTTGGTTATATAGATGATCAAGATCCATCTTTAAATATAAAGCATGGTATGTTTTGCTTTAGTAGCAGTATAGTCTTTTCTTTCGAAACTGGCTTTAGCATTTAGTTTTGTTATGATAATGCTACACATGCATGTATATCGAAGTAGAAACTGATTTGTTTGTGAAGAAGGGGAAAAAAATGTTGAACTCTCTTGCAATAGTTAGCTTTTTGTATTTACTCAAGGAATGAGGAGAAACAATAGGATGGATCTTTATTAGGCTGTTTTGGATCTTGAAGGATTCTAAAAGAGAGGATTCTGACTCTGAAAAAAGGTTTTCTTGGAATATCTTATTGGAGTTGCTTTATTTAAATTACATATGCTTGTCCACATGAATATTGAGAACAATAAGGGGGAGAAAAGAGATTAAACATTTAACCCCTTCCCTAGAAAGGCAGTGAAATATTCGGTTAGTACTCATTTTGATTTTAAGTGAGCGATTTAATATAGGTTTGGAAATATGAGGGAGGTAGGAATGCTCCAGGGTAGTTATTGCACAGATTGATGTTATCTTTTTTACTATAAAGATGCAGAAAAAATGTCAAAACGTGAGGAAGCTAGAAGATGTCGTGAATTAAAACAAATGGGATCCTTGATGAATATTTTAAACATAAACATAAAGGTGAAATACGATTGAAAGTGAAAAGAAAACGAAAGGTAATGGCTATACAACATCAAATTATGATGATGTTTAGTAATGTTGAAGTAAAAGTCATTATGAGAAGAATTTTTTCCTAGAATTATTTCTAATTTCTTTGAATAAGTAAGAGTTGACATATTAGACCAGTAAATTCTCACTAGTCTAATATCTCTGTGGCTCATACGGACTGTTATACTGAAAATTTCACATTCCTTTGTAGTTTACAGCGATTTGCAAAAAAATATAAATTTTGCCGTATAACTATTTGATTTCATGAGCTACCAATAGTAAACTTATTGACTTTGCCATTCCCATTGATTAGAAGTTAACTGCTCATTGCTTTTTACTGCTATATTACAGATGCTAGCAAGGAATTTTTTCAAAAAGTAGCCATTAGCTGCAAGGAAGCAAGATTCAATGGTGAGATTTTATTATGCGGTATGTTGGTTATATTAGGGATATATTTTTTTAAGAAACCAATAGTCATTCAGTTGGACTTGAGCTTTGCTCCTTCAGCGACTTCTACCTGGAAACGAGCCACATTCAAATCAATAATAATGATGTTTTTGATACTCCAATTGGGGTAATTCGTAAGTATATCCTAGTTTCTTTGTTGTTTCGAAACTCCAGTAGTCTAATCTATTGAAAAAGTTTTGATCTTTGCCACTTTTAGCTGTCATGAACACTCAATTTTGCCATGTATCAGTAACATTAGATTTCTGGTTAGTCATTTGATTTTTGCGTCGTTCTTATTATTCTCTGTGTCTCTTCTTGACAAGATCAGTTGCTTAACAGATAATGGTTCAACATTAGAGATTAAGGAAGAGACATCTTCATTTGACTAACCCCAATTCACTTCAACGTGTGAAAATGATTTTAATATTTTCACCGTCTTTAATATTGTAGGATTTCTGAACATAGAAAAATAAAGTTCCTTTAAAGATTGATCATCATTCAATCGACGTGTAATGACATGTAATCAGTGTTGATCTAAATTATGTATTTCTTTCTCCAGGAGATTTGTTAGTTTGTAAATTAGACTCAATAATTTTGTAAGATTGTTTGAATTAGTGCTACAATGAAATAATGGGGCAGTGTTGATTAATGTTGAATGTGCTAGAAATACTTTCTCATTGGTATGTTTCACAACATTTTTTGTGTTAAGTATTGACCAGTCTGAAATACGCCTAATCTAACTGAGCTCTATGCAATACGCCTGAAACCATGCAATATATCTTTCTTCAATGTACCAACGTTTAAAAGTTTTGGAATCAAATGCACCTTCTCCCACATATCTTGTCAATCGCGACCTCTGACCGTGTAGACTGGTTACGAATGTGTAGCAAAATCCATGCACCTCCAGTAAATAATTTAATAGCCTGAAAAGACGTTTTCCCCTTTTATATGTGGAAAATATGGCTTATTAGAAACCACAACCTTTACAATAACTCAAAAATTAATATCCCTCTTTCAACCCCATTTGCACGAGCTGTGAAATTCATCTTCCTGGCTACAAATCCTCCTCATGTAGGCCCAAAACCTCACACAACTTGAAATCCCCCTGATAAAGGCCTAAAACTAAATTTTGATGGTTCATATAATCACTTAACTAAGGTTGGGGGGTGCCGGGGGGTCTTTCGTGACTCATTTGGATCTTAGGTGAATGGTTAGAGCACTAGAATTAATGTCCATTCACCTCTAGAAGCCGAACGCACCAGTCTATTCTTTGGCCTTATTATTGCTACTAATGTTCAGGTCTCTTATCTGGAAATTGTCACGGATTCCCTAGAGGTAATCAACTCTTTGGATTCACTCACACAAACTAACAATAACTTAACCCTCTCTTGTAGGGATCGTCTTCTCAGTCTGGGGAGCCCAATGATGTTGCATGAATCTAGGAAACACAATAGTGTAGCTGATAAGCTTGTGAAGCATGGGCAGAAGCTGACTCCAAGTAGTTGTTTTGAAATATGAACTGAACCACTGAATTTTATTAACTTTCTAATGAACGAAAATAGTGAAGGGAGAATCTCAAAAATAGATCAAAATCAGGGTGACTTTCAAATTTTAACCCCAAATAAAAATATTTTGTAGCTTTATGAAATGTGTCATAAATCCGAAGCTCAAGTTCTGAGATGAATTTTTTTTTGTAGTTTTGTGAAATGTGTCGTAAATTCGAAGCTCAAGCTTTGAGATGAAATTTTTTTGTAACTTTAAGAAATTTATCGTAAATCCGAAGTTCAAGCTTTGAAATAAATTTTTTTTGTAGCTTTATGAAATTTATCATAAATTCAAAGTTCAAGCTTTGCAAATATTTCTAACTTTATTTTTTTGGTACAAAATATACTATATTAATCCGAGCTTTCGAGCTTTGAGATGAAATTTGTCTTGCCTTTAGCTTTGTGCAGAGAGTAAATGTATTTTTTTTTTTTTTGGTACAAATAACTTAAACTTGGTGCAAATAAATTATGTCATTTAAAAAATAATTGATTTTCAATAAAATAATATATCGTAAATTGTGCCTCATGGGTAAACGTTAACACTATTAATTTGTATTAAATTAGCTAATGTTCTGCAAGAGGAAAACTTAAACCCAACAAAATAAGTTATGCCACGCGGGTAAGAGTAGACATTATTAGTTTGTATCGACATAATTTAATAATGTCTAACTTACGATGTCTAATTTTATAATGTCTAACACAGAGTCCACCCAAATAAAAATTGTGCCCTATGAACAAGAGTTGACTTTGCCTTAATTAAGTCTGTAATGTTTTGGCAGATGATCTATAACTCTTGCTCCAGAGGCAAGAATTTCAAACCACAAAAGAACAAGTTATGTCCCATGGGCAAGAGTTGACTTTGCCTTAAGTTTGTAATGATTTGGTAGATGATCTATGACTCTTGCCCTAGAGGCAAGATTTTTAAATCACAAAAGAACAACTTGTACCCATGGGCAAGAGTTGACTTTCTCCTAAGTCTGTAATGATTTGACAAATGATCTATAACTCTTGCTCTAGAGGCAAGACTTTTAAATCACAAAGAACAAGTTGTGCCTCATGGGCAAGAGTTGACTTTGCCTTAAGTCTGTAATGATTTGACAAATGATCTATAACTCTTGCCCTAGAGACAAGACTTTTAAATCACAAAAGAACAAGTTGTGCCCCATAGGTAAGAGTTGATTTTGCCTTAAGTCTGTAATGATTTGACAAATGATCTATAACTCTTGCCCTAGAGGCAATACTTTTAAATCACAAAAGAACAAGTTGTGCCCCGTGGACAAGAGTTGACTTTGCCTTAAGTCTGTAATGTTTTGGCAGATGATCTATAACTCTTGCTCCAGAGGCAAGACTTTCAAACCACAAAAGAACAAGTTATGCCCCATGGGCAAGAGTTGACTTATACTTAAATTTGTAATGATTTGACAGATGATCTATAACTCTTGCCGTAGGGGAAAGACTTTTAAATCACAAAAGAATAAGTTGTGCCCCATAGGCAAGAATTGACTTTGCCTTAAGTCTGTAATGATTTGACAAATCTATAACTCTTACCCTAGAGGCAAAAATTTTAAATCACAAAAGAACAAGTTGTGCTCCATGGGTAAGAATTGATTTTGCCTTAAGTCTGTAATGATTTGACAAATGATCTATAACTCTTACCCTAGAGGCAAAATTTTCAAATCACAAAAGAACAAGTTGTGCCCCATGGGCAAGAGTTGACTTTTTAAAAATCAACGTATGCCTCATGGACAATAATTTACATAATTTTATAATGTCTAACTTATGAGATACTCTATGAATCATGTCGAGAAGAGTTCGCCAAAGAGTTTTAAAGGAACAAGTTGAGACCCATAGACATAACATGTAGTAATGGTTACCTTATAGACAAAACATAGGTCAAGGTCCTTAAAAATATTAGCAAACATTTCAAGGGCAACAATTATACTATTTCACTAAGTCTAACTAGTTGAATTTTATGTAGTTCTTTCCTTAGAGGAAAAATGTATCTTAGAAATTTTTCAAAAAATTAATGTATGTGAAACAATTTACACCATTTCACTATGTCTAACTTATGAGATACTCTAACATAAGTTGATAACTCAAAAAAGAGAATATATCATGACCTTTATATAACTTGACAAAAATTAACTCACAAGTAAAAAAAGATCAAAATTCAAAATTTGATATTAAAAAGTCGAAAGAGCAAGTAGTAAACTAATAAGAAAAATAAACAAGAAAAAATAATGCAACAATTTACAAAAGGATAAGCAGAAACCGTGGCAAATTAGTTGAAAGTAAACACCATCAATTACAACTTGAGTGACTATCTTTAAACATCATAAAAAAATAAAAGACAAACTTAAGTCCTCTTAAGAATTTTTCACGTCTTCAGCCGTACAAAATTCTAGACACATCGGGTGGCGTTGGAGTTATTAGAGTAAAACTAGGACTATAATCTTTATCTGATACTTCACACCGCTTTCTTTTCCTAGAAAGCAAGTCATCAGGAGGTGTTGAAAGATCAATTTCTCCGCTTTAAAGTTTGGCACAAATTTGAAAACCAGTTTCAAACTTGACTTCATCTTCAAGAATAGGCACATCTTGTTCCTGCATTTCATTCACCCTCTTGAAATTCGCAATGCCCACTCCTCGCTCGTCACATGGTTTATGTAATTCTTGAATAAGCTCTACAATAGAATCACACTTGGATTCTAGAGACTATATAAAAAAAATTAATAATGTCAACAACACAATCAACACAATTATTGATATAATGATGTTGTTTCTATTTAGTAAAAAATCTAATGTGAAAATTACCATAATACGGCTCATAATCCCATCTAAAGAAGTATCAAGACGAGTCTTAATAGAAGATGTCACTCTCTGCATGAAAAATGCAAAAAAAAAAAAAAGGATTCTAAAGTAAGTTACAAACTCAACATTGAATTATGATTTAACAGTAAAATAATAAATTCTCATGGTTTTGATATCTATTGAATCATCATGGATCAATTCACCAAATCTGCCTATTTTTTCATATTTAGATTTCTTACACTGTAGAGAGATCGACACATATCTATATTTGAGAGGTGGTTCACCTACACAGAGTGCCCACATCCATTATTTTAGATGGAGGTTCTCATTTTACTTCTAGCTTCTAGATGACATTTCAGGAGGAGTTGGGTACCTAAATTGACTTTAGCACCGACTTTTATCCCCAGATTGATAGGCATTCAGAGCAAATTTGTAAAGTTTTGAAGGATATGATTTGTGCTTATGTCTTGGATTTTGGAGGTTAGGGGGATAAATTTTTAGCGTTGGTAGATTTTGGGCATAATAACAACTTTTATTTGACTATTTAGATGACCCAATTTTAGGCATTGTATGGTAAGTGAAGTTGGTGTCTGATTGTTTGGTTTGAGCCCTCAACATTAATGTAAGCACATGATATAGAAAGAATTTAAGCATTCATACCATGTAAGCACCCTCCCTAAACATTAATGTGCATCCATATCATGTCACGATAATGTATGTGTATAGAAAGAATGTCCTGATTGTGCAAACAAATTTTGCATGGTGTGCCCTTTTCATCTTTGAAACTAAGACAGTAACCTGTTTGCTATAGTGCATACATAAGTAAGACGACCTTATATTATAGTTTACTGACGATATATATGACTTATATTGTTTCATTAATATCCAGGCATCAGAATCAAGTAACCAGGAAGAAGGGTGGGTGGTGTGCCGTGTGTTCAAGAAAAAGAATTACCATAAGGCTCTTGAGAGTCCTCAGAACTCATCAGCAGCACTATCCAGAAGTACAATTATTCAGAAACTAAACAATGATAGTGTTTTTGATCAAATACTAATGTACATGGGAAAGTCGTCATGCAAACAACAAGATTTTGAAAATAAACACAACAACAACCTCTATTCCACATGAAATGCACCGTTCTTGATCTTCCACATGTTGTTGCAAACATACCACAGACTGAAAATTTAAACTTTGTAGGAGGGGATATGTTTCAGTCTATTCCCCATGCTGATCCTATTTTGCTTAAGGTATGTACAAAATTTTTATTCTTAACATGTCCTTCCAAGTTTTATTTTGCTTCATGCTAAAGGTATTCAAAATAGAAAAAGTAAACACATGAAAAAGCTAACGCGATTCAACATCTACTATATAGAAATAAAATACGATTTTGATCTTGTATACATAGTGTAATTTTCTAATGAACTATTGCAGCACTGAGTATTTCTAGTTTGTATATTAGAGGCTACAGGTCACTGATTATGATGTTTGAGAAAATACGACTTTTTGCAGCTAGTTATGCATAATTGGAGCGACGAAGATTGTGTGAAGATACTACAGAGATGCAGAGAAGCTAGCACGTATAACAATGAAGGAAGAAAAGAGAAGGTCCTTATCATTGACATGGTATTGAATAGAGATGAAGATGAAGCAGACATGACTGAAGTGAAGCTCCTTTTTGATGTACTGATGACGCTGCTTTTTGTCGGTATGTGTGTGTGTGCAGGGAACTGAGAAAGAATGGGAAATGCTATTCCTTGAGTCTGACTTCATGAGCTACAAGATTATTCTTTTTCTTTGTCTAAGATCCCTCATTCAAGTTTTCCCTTAAAAAGTTATACACTCATGGGTCGTTTAGTAGGGTGCACTCGTAAAGTTGACATTATCTTTTATTGACGGTTTGATTTTTTATATTTAACAAATAGGTTGTGTTAGAATAAGAATAGTACTTAATAGGGCTTATTTGAATAAGAATAGTACTCCTGTTGTTAATTTCATGATTACTATGTATAAAACTAGTAGGAGCACTAAATATGCCCTATAATTACATGTAATACTTATACATAAGATTAAATAAGTAGAAACGATTAACTCTTTTCTATCAAATGATTGACTTTAATAGAAATTCATAAAGTCTTTAATTAAAAACTGAACTACCGAAAGTAACTGCGATTGGATAACAAATCAAAACAACAATCTGCATTCCAACAACAATAAAAAATCCAGTGTAATCCCACAAGTGCGGAAATCGAAAAAAAAAATATGCATTTCATCAAAAGAAATCGAACCATCATCTAAGAGGCAAGATAAAGATATCCACACTGCAACAGCCTATTACAAGACTTCCAACTTGACACAATAGAAATTACGTAGTACTAGTAGAAATTATCAAAGATCTAAAATCTAGTAGCACAAAACTTTTTTGGTTCAATTAGCGACAGGGTATTACAAGATGGGAAATCGAACCCTCACCAATAAGGTGAAAGTTTCGCCAACCAACCAACTGAGCTGCTAAGGTTTCCTGCTAGCACAAAGTTCAGGTAAACCAACTAAGCTACTGAGATTTCCCAATAGCACAAAGTTCAAATAGTCAATCAACCGAAATACTAAAATTTTCTAGTAACATAAAACTTTAAATTTCAATCAAGATTTATTATTTCCATGAAATCAAGAATGTGGGGTTATTCAAAATTCACTTAGTAACACACAACTAACAAAATTAAAACTTCTTAACTATACAAACACCAATCTGACAAATCCCTAAACATAACTCTCAAAAATATAACAACTTTGTATTATGAGCTAAAACCTTAAACGTAAACAACAAAAAAAGATTCAAACACCCAATTAAAAAATAACACACACACACAAAAAAAAGATAAATTACATGTAAATGATAAACTTAATTTAGTAGAAACTTACATCAATAATGATGTCAATTAAGTTTGAAGGCAAAAGTCCCGAAGAATCGGAAGCAACATCCACTGAGAGACGCTCTATTTCTTCATCAGAAACAACATCCATTTTTTTTTTCTGTTAATCAAGTTTGAAAATTTGAGAGAAACCGGATGAAGAGACAGAGGAGCAAGAGAAACGGTATTTGAGAAATGAGGGAAAAAGATGAACGAGAATGAATATCTGAGGAAAATTCTGGGAAAAAAAGAGAAATAATAAAAACTCTAAATAAAGATTAAAGACAAATAAATTTAAAAAAGAAAAAAAATGAAGAAATAGATAATGGTTGGAAAAAAAAGAGAAAAAAAAATAAAGGTTAAGACAAATAAATTAAAACATGAAAATAAAGTTAAAGAAAAAAATAAAAATTGAAAATAATAAAAATCACAATAATAAATTTAAAGGAAAAAAAAAGAGTGCAAAAAGTAGAATAATAAAAGTAAAGGAAAAATTAAAAAGTGAAAATAATAAAAAATAAATTTTGAGAGATAAATGAGTATGAATAGTTTAAAAATATATTTGAGGTGTAAAGGGGCAAAATGATACTTTTAGTATATTAAAAAGTAAGAGAAATTATTCTTCAAAGACATTCTTATTTGAGGTCACATATCTAAAGACACTCATATTTGGGTCTATGACATGCAATTTCGTGAACACCACTCGGGGTCTAGACCCAATGAAAATCAAATTGTTAGAAAAGGAATATCAACAAGATTATGAGTTATTTACAATGTTGATAAATAGGATAAAAATTTTGTTACCAAAAAATATAAGTAATAAAGAAGGTAGACGTAATATTTGATGAGGGTAAACATGAAGGGAGAATTCTAAATTAGTTTTGTTTAAATCCGCAATTCGTCATGTCCGTGCATCAATTTTTTAAAAAGTCATTTTAACCTGCACCGTACCGTTTAACCCTAAATCAACATCGCCTCATATAACCAACCTGCCTTGTTGTCATTCCTATGCTCTTGAACAAGAGCCTTGGCGCAAAGGGATACTCAAAAATTATATAAAACGAGAATACATTAGTAGAAAAGCAAGAGATGGATTACATGATCATTTTAAATATTGAATGAATATGTTTGTGCTTCATGTGATTTAATATCGTTGAATAATATGTTATATAAAGTATTTTTTTTTATATAGAGAAGAAACTTACTTTCAATAAAGATAAACTTTTCTTATATTTTTTTAAGATATAATTTTGTTGACCACTTAAATGGGAAAGTTTTTTTTTTTCCGCATATTATAACCATTTGTTGATAAAGCTTCAAATTCGCATTTGAATTATTGTTGGAAATACGAATTAAATGCGTATTTTTAAAAGAAAAAAGTGATTATCTTGCATTACAATAAGTTATCTGGTCCAAGTCAAAAGATGTACTCAACAGTCTTTTATAATTATAGTTAACTCTTTTCATTTATTTATTTAAACAATCATATGTGCTAATAAGCTATCACGACTTTATTCTAAATAAAAAAGAAAGAGGTAGCAAGTGGAATCTATAATTAGTAGCAGCCATAACAGTCATTGTAAACACCAATATATTATAATAATCTTATTTAAAAACATGATTAATGCGGCAAAGCCATAACAGTCATTGTAAACACCAATATATTATAATAATATTATTTAAAAACATGATTAATGCGGCATACTGTTTAATTAGAACAAAGAAATTGCTTGTGTAAAGAGTTAATTAGGAAATAAAGTCAACAATGAGATCTATGTGTTAGTGCTACTAATCTTTTGGGTGGGATCGAAACGACAACACTCCAATAATGCATATATTAGAGTACTATAAAATACTTCATTTATTTAGTTTTACTTTTTACATTTCGCTTACCAAAATCAATTTGAATAAACTTTAAAGCTAAATTGAAGTAGATTAATATTTTAAATTTTAAATTTTAAATTTAAATATTTAAAAATTATATGAAAATACTATAGTTTGCAATCCTTCTCATACTACTATGATGAAAAGATACATCTTAAAATATTGATCAAAATTTTTATATAGATGCAATTTAATTTTCGAGAAGTAAAGCGAGACAAGTAAAAATTAACGGAGAATATATAATCTGTTATTAATCCTACCAAACTTTTCTAATAGTCAACCTTTGTTATATATTTTTTTTTTTGTGTGTGTGTTATTGTTTTCATGTCTGGCTGGGCTTTTTGACTAAGCATTTATTTATATTTACATACTCCATAAAAGTTCCAACTATAAGTGTTTCGTAAAGGTATTTTACGTAATTAATTAGAGCAAAATCCTTGATTAGTTTAATATCCTTGAAGGGCAAATGTAACACCAAACAATTGGTAATGATTTTTATTCATCCTAGGGAAAAACTCGTATCTATCTTTAGTTTAGGCTGTGCGCTACTTCTTCTGTTCAAGTTTATTTATTTACTATCTGTAAATAAATGGAGTATTCAACTTAGAAAATAAAAAATAATTTATTATTTTATATATATTTTATCCTTATTATTAAGTACTAGTAATTACTTTTAGTTTAGATGACTTACAGTAATAAATATGAGCGACAAAATAAAATTTTTATTTTTAAAAATTGTTTTTCAAGGGATTTTCTTAATAAAAAATAATAGAGGGAGTATTTGCTTATCAGTTATTTCTATTTGTTTTTAAGTGTTTTGTTCTAATATTTGAATTTATTTCCAATAGGTGATGCCAGTGGTATGTATATTTGCGTAGATTACGTACAAACAAATATTGAGATATTTATTTTTTTGAAGTGTCAATGGTGTGTGGTCCTAAAGATTTTCAATTTTCAACCGTGGAAATATATATCAACGATGCAACTATAAAAAATTTCAAAAAAAATTTCCAACCAGTGATATGTCAACAAGTGTTGATGTGTCATTACTATCATACTAAAGTTTTTTGATAAAGTCGCCATGTGTTGTTTCCATCTCGAATGTTTATGTCAATTAATATGCATGATATGTATTTCCAGCAAGTAATGCATAGTTTCGCTTTATTAAACATCTAATTATGATAAATATTTAAATTAGTTTGATACAAATATCTGAAACGAATTTTAACATCCATAAAATCACGTAATTCACATATTGTACCCGCCACATTATTATGTAATTTGAAAGCGTATTTTAATTTTTCTTTAATTTTATCTTTTAAAGGATAAAAATTTTGTTCCATTTTTTTTTTTTTTTTGGATTAACCAAATGTAACAAGAGATCATTATCAATGTATTTCTTTTTTGAAATAACTTAACAAATATGATTAACTCCAAAGTTAACCAACTAAAAAAACTACTAAATACTGTTTTTTATAAGCTAATGCTGAATTACTCTAAATAGGTTATTGTCGTTTTTATTATTGCTTTAAGTTAAATAAGGTATCGATTCACAAATAAAAAATAACAATATATATCATGGACTAATTTGATAAGTAATTCATTGAATAGTTAATGTTGCATCTTGCTTTCTTCATGGTGGAAATTTCACCAGACACATGCGTTGATTAGCTGAAATAATATAAGAATATTCATACGTAAATAATATATTGTACACGACATTACATGGTCATTGTTAACTCTTAACACAGCAGTTTGTGGCAAAAAGTAAACTTGGGTCATTTTTGAATATTAAACTTTGTAGTATATACGGTATAAAATAATTGTAAAACTAGGGTTTGACAGAATATATATATATATATAAAATTATAATATGTGCAATGTTATGAACGGATAATTTACATTGGCATTTTCAATGCACCTAGTTCTTTTTTCCACATTATACTTACATAATATATATATTTTATAATTTCCGGCATAATACACCTACCAAACTCTGCATATAATTATGGAAGTATAATTTTTTTTCTAGTAGTTCAACCAAATTAATAATGTGCTCACTCATTTTATTTAGTGACATACGTATTTCTTTTAGTTCGTTAAAAAATAACACATTTTTTAAATGAAATACATTTATAATCACATAACTTACTATAAAGAAAATTTCAAAATTAGCCATATGAATTTCACTTGTAGCTCGCAGACAATTTTTTTGATAATTTGTTAGTAATTTGTTGCTTAATAAGATTAGTGACGGATTTTGCTGATTGATTGATGTAGGAATAATGGCACACACATATATATATATATATATATATATATATATATATATATATGTATGCATGCCTCCAATATTCCTTGTCCAATCCGTTTTGGAAAAAATAATAAAATATCACGTCTACTTTCTCTGAACATATCATAGCTACTACTAGTCTACAGTTCCAGCACCAATCATTTTTCATTTTCCAACTTGATGCCCACTTTCTTTTTTTATTATTCTTTCTGCTGTTTATCTTATTGTGGGATTCATACATATATTCCTCCTAGTGAAGTGCATTTTTTATCCTCTTTTTTTTTTCTCTTTTCCACATTGTTGAATCTTGAAAAATGTACTCATCTGGAAACAGCATCACAGCTTGGATTCTGAGATTACACTGTTGCTTCTTGTTCTTCATATTTACAGACTCCAAAGTGCCTCAACAAGAAGGTATGCTGCTGCTCTTTTCTCTTTCTTTAATAGACATTTTTATACTCCATAGGAAAGTAGGGAGGGGTGGGTGGGTGCGGAGGGGGTACTTTAGTATAATCAAGAAAAAGAGATAAAGACACTATTACCTACCGAAGCTAAAGTTAAAGTTGCTATGACACACTTTAATTTTATAGGACACGATTACCCCTAAACTCAATTTACCTGTATCATTGTCCGCCGTGCTTATGTGGCGCCTTTTGTGCTTACGTGACACCTTTTACTACTCACCTTAAGTGCAAGTTTTTTTAGGCAACGTAAGCATAGAAGATGGACAATAATGCTGTGAAATTGAGCGTGCAAGTTTTTTTAGGCCACGTAAGCACGGAAGATGGACAATAATGCTGTGAAATTGAGTTTAGGGTTAATAGGACCCCGTGAAGTTAAGGTGTGTCGTAGCAACTTTGACTACAGTTCAGGGATAATAGTGTTGTATCTCGAAAGAAAAATGCTAAACTTCTCTTTGACTTCATAAATTGTAACAAATATTATTTTTTTAGTAAAGTGGACAAGTAAAATGGAACTGAGAAAGTAATAAATTCTTAGTACAGCTCCCTCTCTATTGCTATAACCTTAAGAAGGACGAGGAGTTTTGAGTTTTAAAAAGATGAGAAATAGGTGGAATTACTTCAATTTAGTGAATTTATATTGAAAAGGTGTGATCTTTAATGTTTTCAGGTAGATAAAATCATATATTATTGAAGTTAGTTACTAATTTCCTGAACTTAATGTTCTGTCTAGTAGTTGGATTCTTCCAATTTAGGTGGTATTCTGATTTGTTTGTTTTGCCATGGAAGTGTTGGCTTTATTATTCTTTTCCTTTTAGTCGAAATTTATTCAAATTGTAGTTTTGTAGCTCAACTATAGTCCAGTGGATTAAAATTTTAAGGCTGCAGTTTCTGCAGTGTCTTCAAGTATTCTCAACTGTAGACTGTACTAGTGCAAATGGTTTGTAGTACTGTTATTAGGCATTTTTGGGTAGCATCATGGCCGTGGACCGGGTATAGTCTGATATAGATCATGTTCAGTGCAAGCTTTTAGCTGTGCAATTGAATTATTAAATAGTTATTCTCGAAAAGAAGATATCTAACAAGAAGTTAGGCTGCCAGAATCTTAGGATTCATATGCTGTATCTGAAATAAACTACAGAAAGTGAAACAGATTATGTTGTAAGGTTGACGAATACTATGTGACCATCTTTCACATACAAATTATGCGCAGAAAGCTGGTGACGTTTGTGTGTAAAGCCCCTCTAGGGCTGAGCCTTGTATTCTACATCTGGAGTTGCACTATTTTACAAGTCATTTCTGTCCTGAACTACAAGTACAAAGTTGAGGTCCAGAGAATGCAAGTTGCCTGGCATCTGAACTGGTGGAATAGTTGAACTGTATGCAAGTTGGCTCTGACACCACCGATATAAAAAATAACAAGTCTTAGACTAGCATCAAGTGCATGAAGAGGATATTTTTTTTCTTATATGATTACTTTTGCATGAAATGTACTACATGTCCCCCTATTCTCTTGAAAGATTTGATGTATTCAGTAGTTTTTTCTGATTGAGTGCATCTAGGTCTCTTTTGTAGGTGTAAGTTGTCAGGGTGGATAGTCAGCTTACACTCATAGTATCTAGGTCATATTAAGGGATGAAACATTTTTTTGAGCAGCCTAATCTTGAATCTTTCTGTTTGCCTTACAGATAGAAAGTGTCCAGTAGTTTATATAGTTCTTCTCAATTTGATGGAAGCACAAAATAGAAATCAATTTTTCTGAACTTCCTCGACTGATGAACTTCTTGGTTATTACCAGTTGTAATTGTCAAATAGTATTGAAGATTGCATAGTGCAAGCTATACTAGTTGATTTCAACCTTACTGATTGTTTTTCAGTGGATGTCCTCCAACAAATAGCCAAGACGATGGGTGCAACATATTTGAGTTTCAATGCAGATTCATGCATAATTGAAGAGGTTATAGTCAACAGTAAGCCACAGTGGTCTGAGAAATTTGTTGGATGTCATCTTGGCAACGGAAGCGATGAAGTCCACCACATCAGTAAAATGTGAGGCCTTTACTCCTTATTACTATATCGAGATTGATTAAGTTGTTTCTAACCTTTTAGCTTGTCATGCATGCTTTGTTTCTAGTGCAACAATAGTGATATGAGTGTGACCAATATCCACGTGATTATCAAATATCACCCCAAAGAGATATGAGCGTGACCAATATCCACATGACTATCAACTATCACCCCAAAGACAGCTTGGGGAAAATCCTACTTGATGTTTGTCAGAAGTAAAATTGAATGAACAAACTTAAGGAATTCGGAAGTGAAGAGGTTTTCAGATTTTTCATAAACTTCCTTTCCCCATAATCAATATATATGGTTACTTAAAAGGCTTATTCAAACTTAAGTATTCCGGGAGCTTGTAAAGAGAAACAATATAGGTTATGCTTTTATCGGGTTTAGTAAAGCCATATCAATACAAAAGTTTCCTTCTAGCGACTTCGTACTAACTCTTCTGTCTCAAATGGACTAAGTATACCACTCATAGTCTTATTTCTTTTATCACAAGCATTCATTCTGTTTTTCTTCATTTGTGTCGCAAATTTTTTATTTCTATTGAAATTGGTTCCATAATTGATGTCTTTTATATTATTTTCACTTATGCAGTGTATTAAAGGGTCTTAGTCTTCCAGGAGTACTCCCACCTGAATTAGTAAAGCTTCCCTACATCCAAGAAATGTAAGAGCTATTCTCTACCATTTTCACAATTGAACCTTTCCTAATTGATGTCACTAGCTTCTTTTTTCATGCCAATATCAACATCAGTCACTAAATCTTTTGCCTTCTTCTTTCTTTTCCCATCTTTAGTGATTTTGCATACAACTATCTCAGTGGTAGTATACCAGTTGAGTGGGCCGCAACAAAGATGACTAACATGTAATAACCTACTTTCTTTCTGGCCGATCAGCTTTCTTTGTCATGGCTTCATTTGCAAATTGTAATTGCACACTTTTTGATCCAGCTCTGTTATTGTAAACCGGTTGTCAGGGCTAATCCCAAAGGAGTTGGGAAACATCAGCAGCCTTTTGTACCTGTATGTATTGAATTTCTATTTGAACTTACTTATATGCTATCTGTCTGGAGATTGGATTCTCTTAACTAGACAAAAGTTTCTCATTATGTTTTCCAATTTGCTCTCTTTATTCTATCCATTAAAATGTTTTAAACCAGGAATCTCGAGGCAAACCAGTTTTCAGGCAGGGTTCCGTCTGAACTAGGGAAACTGATCAACTTGCAAACCCTGTAAGACCTCTTTTCAAAGCCACTTTGTTATATTCTCCTAAAGAAAACTTGAAGAAAAATTGGCATTTGGCACCTGAATGATTGATGCATAGACGAGTGGGTGATTCATTCTTTATCTAATTTCAGGATTTTATCCTCCAACCAATTGATGGGAGAGGTGCCAACTTCATTTTCTGGACTCATAAATTTAACAGATTTGTAAGAGCATACATTCTACCCCAGCCCTTTTTAGCTCCTATCATTTTCAGGAAATAGAATATCTCACAGTATAATTTAACTTTGCAGTAGGATAAGTGATAACAATTTCAGTGGACGGATTCCAGATTTCATACAGAACTGGAAACAACTTACCAAACTGTAAGATCTTTGGAAATACCTTCTTAATTTCAAAAAAGAGAATTGGCTGTGTTGCTAAACTTTTTCTTGACAATATATGAAGGGAAATGCATGCCACCGGACTAGAGGGCCCCATTCCATCAAACATATCTCTTCTGAATAAGTTAACAGATTTGTGAGTGGAGAACCTTTCAACATTGTCTCAACTATTTTATGTTAGATTTTTGTCGAGCCTTTACTCTTTGCCAGCTCTCTCACAGTCAATTTTGTATACAGGAGGATCAGTGACATAGGTGGACCAGCTCAGGCATTTCCTTTACTGAGTGATATCATGGGCTTGCATAACTTGTATGTCAAATTATACTGTAAATCATTGTACAGTTACTGTGTGCTATTAAGCACTCTAGCTTTCCTTGAGCTAATTAAATATGGATACAGGGTATTGAGAAACTGCAACCTTTCTGGAGAGCTTCCTGTATATATTTGGGCGATGAAGGATCTGCAAACATTGTAAGTTATGGACTTAATTTTCTCCACCTAATATTCAAACTTCCTCAGCTGCGTTCCAAATTACAACAACAACAACATACCCAGTGTATTACCACATAGTGGGGTCTGGGGGTAGAGAGTACGCAGACCATACCACTACCTCAGTTGAAGTAGAGAGGCTGTTTCCGATAACCCCCGGCTTAGGACCAATAACAGTATAACAAACACAAAATATAGATGTATATAAACTAGTAAAATATGCAAAATAAACCTACACCGCTAGCCACAAGATAATACTACAGCCACAAGCTAATACTAAAACTATCTATCTGAAACCATAAACGTCGCTCAACACCACGAACAAGAAACTTCCGACACAAATAAAGAACGCTCCCCTACTATTACCGACGCACTCCCACCCCCTAACCCTCTACTCTAATCCGCGTCCTCCACAACTTCCTATCAAGGGTCATGTCCTCCGTAAGCTGTAACTGCTCCATATCATGCTTAATCATCTCCCTCCAATATTTCTTCGGCCTACCTCTATCCCGCCTAAAACCATCCATTGACAGTGTCTCACACCTCCGCACTGGAGCATCAGAGCCCCTCCTCATCACGTGCCTGAACCAACGTACCTCACTTCCCGCATCTTGTCCTCCACCGAAGCCACTCCCACCTTTTCCCGAATAATCTCATTCCTCACCCTATCTTTCCTGGTATGACCACACATCCATCGCAACATCCTCATCTCCGCCACATCCAAATTACGTGGCATTAAATAGAGAGAAAGCTTTTACATGGTTTTCTGTTCTTCCTCCTACGTCCATGACCATTGGATTCTCTTATGTCGCACTGTTTACTGTCCTCTATTGGTGCCTCTTTCAGTTAACACTACATTGGAGATCATTTTGTCTCTACCAAGAACTCCTGTAGAAACATAAAGCCCCATTTAATGTCTTTGTTTGGAAGGTTGAAATTCATCACAGCTAGTTTGCTCCGTGTGACTTGAAAATTGTTAGAGGGGGTCAGATTTCCAAATTAGTTGGGAGTGGATTGGGGTCTGCTTTTATGGACTTGGGCAATCTTCGCCTCGTGAGCTAGATTTTGGGATTTGAGTTAGGCCCAGGTGCCATATCTTTGCATGGTATCTAAGTCAGGCTTATCCCTGTTTGAGCACTCGGTCCATGCTCTAGTTGGGCCTGGGGGTAAAAAGGGTGGGGGGGGGGGGGGGGGTGTTAAGAGTCCCACATTGCTTGGGAAATGGACTGGTGGTCTGCTTATATGAATTTAGGCAATCCCCCCTCATGAGCTAGGCCCAGGTGTCATATCTTTACAAAAATGTTTAGCATTTCCAGTTTTGAAAGATAATTGAGGCTGATCGAGAAACAAGGTGTTGGTTCTTAAGAGGTTTCATGCCTGCTCTTTGATTTTCATTGAACTTCTCATCCTTCCTCTTCTTGTCCCAGTTCATTATTTAGTCTAACATATAGAGTTGGCTCTTATACATTTTGCTTCTACAATATACATGTGTCGGTTGTAATAGCTTGTGCACACAGATTCATCTCCTCAATTTCCTCCTTCTGAGAGAGTTCAAATGGTAAATTTATAATCATGATTCTCTGTTTAACTTTCTGCAGAGACGTTACCTTCAACAAGTTAGTCGGAGAAATCCCAAACAATATTAGTGCTAGAAGTATGCTGAAGTTTGTGTAAGTTGAATTACTAAAAGTGGATTCTCTTAAGCGTGATGTACTTTTTATTTTTCTATTAGCAAGTTAGAGCAGTCTCTTCTCAATCTTCTTTCATGCTGAACATCTTCGACTATGAAGTGTATAGCATGTTCTTATACTTCCAGATTTGCTCTTGCCTAACTGCTTTATGTTCTATACATAGGTTTCTTACTGGCAACATGCTCAGTGGAGATATACCAGACTCAATTTTGAAAAATGGAATAAATGTGTAAGTGTATGTTTGTTAATATTCTAATTTCATAAACAATTTCTGCTGGTGTATGATGGACACTGTCTTTGCGGAACATGTCATAATTTTTATTCATAAACATAGTAGTTATGCAGTGGCATGCCAAAGCAATTTTGATTCATTCATGTTGGCATTATTTTTTTCCACGTTTTGTCTCAAGTGGATCTCACAACTTCTTGGTTCCTAATCGGAAAGATGGCATCTAACAGTGTCTATTGCATGCAGTGATCTGTCCTACAATAATTTTACATGGCAAGGGCCTGACCAACATGCCTGTCAACCAAACATGTAAGGATTGGTTCACTTTAGTTAATTCATGCTCTTACATTATTTATTGGATAAGCATATGTGGTTCTGATAATTATTCCTTCTACAGGAATCTGTATCTAAACTTGTACAAGAGCTCTGCAGCAGTAAGCCCCTTGTAAGATGATTCTTCTTATCATTCTGAAACATTAAAATTCTGATTTATGATGAAACTGAGGGAAAAAGGAAAGTTCAAAACCGAAGTGGTTGCTTTCCTATCTGATTCAGATTTGGGTCTAACTGCTTTATGCTTCAACTTCTACAGAAGGAGAGTTCTTCCATGTACGAAGGATTTCACTTGTCCTCGGTGTAAGTATGTTCTTTTCTTCTCCTGACGGTTATTCAATTTCATATAGAATATGAACCCAACAGTAGCAAGAATACGAAAATATGTCTTTAGCCATTTGACGGCCTTATCCTCAACTCAAATAGCAAACTGCTCAACTATGCAAGAGACTGAAGCAAATTAATTTCCTTTTGGTATTAAGCAGAGAGACATTCTAAGGCTGGATTCAGTCTTAAAGTCATGTATCTAAAGGTTTTTAGGTGATTTGAGGATTCACAACCTAATCACGGGAAATATTTTCTGCTTGATCATTTTGCCTACTTGTGAGTTGTGACAATATTTTTGAGCATTGAATTCTGTTATTTTCCTTGGCAGATGGGTGTTCGTTACATGTTAATAGTGGTGGAAATGATTTTACTGTAAAGGAGAGCGATGGAGAAGTTGATTATGCAGGAGATGCAGATGTTGATGGTGGTTCTGCTAGATATTTCAAAGCTAGCACCAATTATTGGGGATTTAGTAGCACTGGGGACTTTATGGATGATAACAACGATCAAAATGCACGCTTTATTGAAAGTACACCATCAAAAGGTCTTTCTGAATTGTACAATAATGCACGGATGTCTCCACTTTCACTCACTTACTTCCGCTATTGCTTGAGGAATGGGAGCTACAATGTCAGCTTGCACTTTGCTGAGATAACTTTTACAAATGACAGCACCTCTAACAGTCTTGGAAGGCGAGTGTTTGATATATACATCCAGGTTGGTATGTCAATTAGGAAAAACTTTCTACACTGTTATACTACGTTAGATCTGTGAAAGTAGAGGAAAAAAGAGAGAACTTGTATAGAATTTAATTGTAGATGATATACAAGATGCCTCCGCATGTAGAAGCTCAGACAATTATAAATATGGTAAACTAACCTAAATGAAATTAGAAAAGGTATTAAATAAAGTAGATTACCCATACAGAATTAGAAAAAATGCTCTCTACTACTAACCAAGAATATATTTTCACACATCGCTGCATGAATGCTACCTCAACACGCCCTCCAAACTCAAGGTGATACAACAACTTGCATTTACAAATTAAAAATGAAAAGTGACATGATGCTACTCGGACAAAATCGTGTAGTAGTCATGATTGAATCTGAGGACATTAGTGTTGCCAGCTTATCTAGATGGCTAAAGAGAAGCAAGCACTGTGCCAGCTTGGTTGGATAGATGACAATCCATGGTGTTTAACTTGGTGATGATATATTAAACATGTGTTGACAAGCACTAAACTCAACTAGAAACATTCTCTAGAAAACGACATGGTGCTGTCTGGGTGGTGACACATCAGCTAGCTGGACAGATATAGACTGACTGACAGTTTAACAGTTTCGGGGTGATGATATCAACCCAATGTGAACTTTTATTATGTGGCACATGCTGCCCAAAAGATGTCGGGATCCTGGAAGAGAGAGGAAAAAAGTGGTGCTGGATGTGGAAAGAGACAAGCCTTATTATTAAAAAAATGAAAAACTTTCTGGCAGGCAGCTAAATGGAAGCTATTAGATCTGTAACAAGAAAGTAGTCTCCTTATATAGGAGTTTAGATTACTAGAACATAAAACTTCGAGCCTGTTTGGATTGGCTTATTAAGTGCTATTAAGCAAAAATATCTTTTAAGTACTTTAATAGGTTTTAGGTAAATAAAAAAGTAATTTTAAGCACTCGTTCTTAAGCCAAAAAGACAAAAACAAGCCAAAAGCTATAAGCTCATCCAATCAGGCTTATTTGTCTTTCTTTAAAACTGAGGATTTTTAATAGGAAGAATATATTCTAACATCTCACTGAATTGATTTCCTGACTTTCAACAAGATACCTACACATTATTCTTTCTACTTCAGGATAAATTAGTTTGGAAAGACTTCAATATTGTGAATGAGGCTGGTGGAGTTCAAAAGCCCGTGGTTAGTCACTTTAACACCAGTGTAACAGATAATACTTTGGAGATTCGATTTTACTGGGCTGGCAAAGGAACTATCAGAATCCCATTTAGGGGGCATTACGGTCCCCTAATATCTGCTATTTCACTCAAACCAAGTAAGTTTCCTCAACCTTCATCACTTTAAGGGGAACATCATAGTATATGTACTATTACACTTATCACTTTGGTTCCTTTGATTAGCCTGCTCCGAGTTATCAAAAGAGTAATTTTTCAATAGTTTGTCTAATTTTTTATTGGGTAAATTAGTTGCGTTGAACTAGGCTATTAAGATACGTACCTGGCTTGATCTGCTTGTGGTTTTGTACCAACTATAAGTATTAGTATGTTGCTGATTTATGATTCTACAAGCCTCCAGTTCTTGATGACGGTAGCTTTTATTTCCCTGGAATTCTGAAATTGTTTACCTCTCTTGTATACATGGACTACATCTCTTTCCAGCTCTTGGTTTGTATGAACTATGGACAATCCGAAACTAACTGTAATTTGTCCTTGCAAGTTCGGAGTTGCAGCAGACAAGTTTGATGCTAATATTACTATATTAGAACTTTAAATACAACACAAATATGTTTTCTGAAATCTGTGCATAAAAGAGTTGAAGGCGGTAAATTTTCAGTAGTAATGTCAAGGGGGGAAGTTCAATATTTATATCCATGTGAAAGTTTGTAAGCTGATGGTTTAGATTGAATTGGGTTGAGAGCATGAGGTCTCAGGTTCAAATCCCAAGATAGAGTTACCACCTGTGCTAGTGGGAGGTAGCAGGTATCTCGTGGAATTAATTGAGGTGCGTGCAAGTGGCCTGGACACCAAGTTTAATAAAAAATAAAATTACTTCTACTGCTGGTATGTTTGGTATAGCATCTGAGAGATATCGATGAACCTTTAGCTCTCAATGAACATCCATAAACTTAGATGTTTACTTACTCAGGTGATAGAATATTTGTATTGTGGTTATTTCAACTAGGCTCTTCTTTTCAGCCTTCCAATATATAGTTCTAAGCTCTAAATTTCTTTTCCTTTCCTATTGCTATTTTCTTTTCGTCTGAAAAAATAAGTAGGAATTAAATCTCTCATGGTAGAATTACATCTCTCCTGATATGTCCAATGTAGGTTTACATTTTATAGCTGTTTCCTCTCCTTTTTTTGGTTACTAATTCAAAGGGTCATTCTATATGGCTGAGGAAATCCATTTTTACAAGTTTGGTTGATTAGCAAATAGAAATCTTTCTTCTCAGTTTGAAGGAGTGTTGGATGAGTACCCACGTATTCGCTTTGTTATTATTTTCCCATGAATGACATGCATGTTGAATTTTTTTGTAATTAGCTGGATGAATCTTAGCTGGTTGAACCTTATTTTCTGTTGCCCCTGCCACTGCTGCATACACGTAACAATCGTCTTTATTTCTGTGCAGCTTTTGGATCTTGTTCAGAGGAAGATAAAAAGAGTGTGACTGTTTATGTTATTGTTGGAGTAGTGGCTACATGCATTTTCTTGTTGGTAATGAGCACACTATGGTGGAAAGGATATCTTCAATGCAAAAAGAAACAGAGAAAAGGTGATCACTAATGGGCATTGGAAAGAAGTAACTTTAACTAGCAAATTATGTGACTGGGCAAGCTGATTCATGCATTACTGATTTGAAAGAGCACATTCTACTGAAATGATAATCAATGAAAACTCTATATCCAGAAGTTGTGTGTTGTAAATAGATGACTAACGGGTGAAGTCTCTTTATTTACGTGACAGATTTAGAGGACATGGAGCTGCAGACCGTTTCTTTTACTTTAAAGCAAATAAAGGCTGCCACTAATAACTTTGATGCTTCTAACAAGATAGGGGAAGGTGGTTTTGGCGCAGTTTTCAAGGTATCATTCTGGTAACAATAGTAATGTAGTATCTTCTTTATCATTATTGTTTTGTGAACTCTGACCATATATTTGATGCAGGGCCAGTTATCTGATGGTACTTCAGTTGCAGTAAAGCAGCTCTCGCGTCAATCAAGACAGGGGAACCGCGAATTTTTAAATGAGATTGGCATGATTTCTTGTTTGCAACACCCAAATCTTGTAAAGCTGCATGGTTGCTGCATTGAAGGGACTGAATTGCTGCTCGTATATGAATACTTGGAAAACAATAGCCTCGCTCGCGCATTATTTAGTAAGTTATTCATTCTCTTACAATAGCCTCGCTCGTGCATTATGTAGTAAGCTATTCGCTCTCTTTTCAAAAGGTTTTCCAAACTACTACTAGCTCTGAAATGTCCATTAACATTTTAGTATGTTGGACAACTTTAGATTCAGACAAAAGTCAATTGATACTTGATTGGCCGACAAGGTTCAAGATTTGTGTTGGAATTGCTAAAGGTCTGGCCTTCCTTCATGAGGAATCAAGCCTTAAAATTGTACACAGAGACATTAAAGCGACTAATGTACTGCTAGATAGAGATCTAAATCCCAAAATTTCGGACTTCGGGCTGGCTAGACTTACTGAAGATGACAATACCCATATTAGCACTCGAGTTGCTGGAACAATGTAAGTTTAAACGTACAATTCAAATTAGATCTTCTTTTTTGTCGTTATCTTTTCAGAAGTGTGGTTGGATAAAATTTGTAGCATAATTGTATGTTAATAAATGCAGAGGATACATGGCACCCGAGTATGCACTATGGGGTTATTTGACCTACAAAGCAGATGTCTACAGCTTTGGGATTGTCCTCCTGGAAACTGTTAGCGGCAAGAACAACTATAACTATGCACCTTCCGACAATTTCATTTGTCTTTTAGATTGGGTATCGTTCTTTACCTTTTCTGTTAATGCTCTAAAACAAAGACAGACCAGTCTGCTAAGTTTTAACATTAAGAATCCTTCAACTTTTTTAACCATGAACTCTTTCGTCTCCATTTGAAGTTGCTACTTATAAAACGTTACTGCAGGCCTGTCACTTGCTACAAAATGGGAAAATAGAGGAGCTCATCGATGATAAATTGGGTTTGCAGTTCAACAAAGAAGAAGCAGAAAGGGTTGTAAAATTAGCACTATTATGCACTAGTGCAACACCATCACTCAGGCCTGTAATGTCTGAGGTTGTACGCATGCTTGAAGGAAAACAAGATGTCCCTGATGATATCCCAGAAGCCAGTATGTATACTGACGATTTAAGAGTTAAAGCCTTGAAAGATTTCCAACGAGAGAGACAAAATGAAAGCGCGTCAAGTACTCAAGCTCAGTTAGCAAGCAGTCAAACTGCCTCTGATCTCTGTGATTACAATCCAGAATCAAGATCTGACTGATTCTTTATCGCATATTCTTATTTGATCTCTTGCCGGTGTAGCTGTTTCTTATGGTTCATGAGGGACCGCATTGGTTCAAAGCCCCTCATCGAGGTATGGTTGTTGTAACTATTTGTTCAATTCTTTTGTGAGTAAGATTTCTATAAAATGTACATAAATTAACATCCCAAGAAAAAATGTTAGGATCTATATTTCTCCAGCTCAGCTTTTTGCACCTCTTATCTAGATTTCAACTCATCTAAATTATCCAATTCTTCAAGATTGGAAATTTTTAGTAGAACTTTTGTTATGAACGGGCGGGAATAAGCAATACCACAAGCAAAAGAAAAACAAGATGAACACACAGATTTACGTGGAAACCCTTGACGGGAAAAATCACGGGCGGAGGAGGAGAAATTCACTATGATGGATGGAGAATACAATGAGGACAATGTCGTATTTAAAACGTCCAAAACGACCCACTAAATTGTACTTATATAATACGTGTTTACAAATAAATTCTAGGCCCAAAAATATGCAGGTCCATACCACGGGGACTTCGGGCAAATCCCACAAAAAATCACAAACATGGATCGCACCGCAAATTTTTCAAGGCCAGATAAACAGAATTTGGGTCACAAACTCTTAACAATTTTGAGAACCTACTAAGTTTTGATCTGGTCAAGATGCTGCATTAATTGTCTTAAAGTGAGTAACAACACATAGCTTGTGTCTCAAACCAAACTATATCTGATCTGGTCAAGATGCTGCATTAATTGTCTTAAAGTGAGTAACAACACATAGCTTGTGTCTCAAACCAAACTATATCTCTTGGAATCTATATTGCTCGGACTCTTCAAAAATGTCATCAGGTGCATATTGGATCCTTCAAAATAGTGCATTTTTGGAGGATAACATTTCCATATGACCGAGCACTCCGTACTTGGCTTCTTGCCACTTGAACAGATGGCTTCAATGTCCTTCTCATGTGATGCGATTACGGCCATAGGTGCACGCGCTCACAACCCTTTGTCTTGAATCCTTCTTGTTTTCATGATAGGGTTTGAGAAGACTTTGGATTGCTGTTAAGTGTAGTGTCAAGTTGAGTTGATAAGCGATCTTACCAACTTTGGACATTCGTCACGGGTGCGACGACATATTTGAAGATTCCGAGCAACATAGCTTGAAGTACACAATCCTCCGTCACGGGTGCAACAACATATTTAAAGATTCCGAGCAACATAGCTTGGAATACACAATCCTTATTGACAAACCTATAAGTTGTATTTGTTGTATTATGCTTTACATATTAAAGTAACTGTTTAGCAATCTAACTTCCATTTATCTACCAAGCATATTCTCACATTTTCTTACATTTTTGGGAACCAGAAGATTCATTAAGAAAAAATCATCAAGTCTATTCCTATTCTCATACTAAATTAACTTTAATCAACTTATAGAGATTTTATTACTCCCTCTGTCCATCTTTATTTCTCCACTTTTCTATTTTGAAACGTCTAACAATACTTGTCCAGTTTATAAAATCAATGGATAATTTACCCGTTTCTAATCATTTTACCCTTAATATTAAATACGATTCATTATCTAATGCATTTTCTAAAGCATTAAATTTATTACATTCAAATGATATTATGGGGAAATTAATTCTATCTTTCAGGTTCTGAATTCATGTGTCAATAGAAAAATAGACAAGTAAAGATGAAAGGATGTAGTATAACTAAAGTTATATTAAGCATTTTAAGCCTTGCAAATTAAGCAAGCAAACACCACCTAGTTCTCACATTATTGACTTCTAACTAAATGTAAAGAAAGATTACTTAACTTGTACAATACTAATTAAGGGTATTTGAGGAGATTAATCTAAAACCATCCTTATTAACAAGCTTTGTCCTTGTCCTTTAATATAATTTATTTACTAGAACATGTGAAATCATTATTTGAGAATATGAATATGCCTTTTGCTTATACAAATTTGTCTGGAAAATCCTTTGAAAACAGTACCCAATGATTGAATTAAGTCATATATACTACTGTCAACATATATATATTTCTTGATATATTATTACGTCACCTAAAGAGCATCTAAAATTTGCAACTTCTAATCTTAAAAATAAGATTAATATACTTATTATAATAGATAAAGATGCTCTGATGGTGGATATATTATTACTCATCCAAAGAGCATCTAAAATATGTAATTCCTTACCTTAAAAATAGGATTAATATACTTAATATAATATATAAAGATGCTCTGATAGAGTGATAGTGTACATAAAATAAACTCAAAATAAAAAGTTGTACCCAAAACAGTGTACGACACTTATGTGGGGGTTAGTTGGATAGTTACCAATTTAGAATATTCTATTATATCATGAAAAAGGTACCAATCATGGCTTACTGCCTAATCCAAATTTTATTACATACTATATAAAGTCAATGATACTAGATTATTTGTTTTTTTCAACTAGATTGTTTGTTTTTGACTCATAAATATTTGAGCACTAACAAATGTCGAGATTAACTTGAATCATTCTGATTTGTCAGAAGGTCTTATCCTTGATGAATAAATAATAATATTGTGAAATCATTATCTACAAGACCTCGAGTATATATCGTCCAATGATTTTATTCAATAGCTGGTTTCTTAAATTTATGCATAGGTTAGCTAGTTTAATCATATCCTTAAGTTTTATTTCAATATTTATTAGTGAGAAAAACATATACTAGCTGAAAACTTCGTCATTATTAGGGCATATTATCATTTTTATCGACAGTAATTTTCTTAGGCAGCCAAAATAGGTCAGTTTCATGACATTTATGATTATAAATAGGGATAATAATTCCAAAAATATCTGTACTTTACCTAAATTTGCAGTTGAGCATACCGAACTTTGCGGGGGGTATGATCCCCTAGACTTTTTTTTTCGTATTTAAATAACATATATCTGCCCACTTGGACCACTTATTCAGTCACCCAAAGGGTGGTGGTTCAGACGCGACCTTTCAACAAATAATTATTCCTCTTAATTTCGACTTTTACTATTCAAAACCCCATCCTGATATTATCTCAGGGTTATATAATTAGGAGTTAAAACATAATTAAGAGGAATAATTATTTATTGAAAGGTCATGTGTGAATCATCGCCCTTTGAATGACTAAGTGATCTAAGTGGACAGATATATGTCATTTAAATACAAAAATAAAATCTAGGGGATTATAGGACCCCGCAAAATTCGATACGCGCAATTATAAATTTAGGCAAGTACACATATTATTCACACATTTTTCCTTTATAAATAAATTAGTCGTATTGAGCGTTATTATAATTCTACTCCACTTTTTAGCGGACCCCGATAAAATAGTTTGTAAAAAAAAAAAAAAAAAAAGCTAGCAAAACAATAATAATAATGTACATAATGGAAAAGTCAAAGTCTGTCGATTTCCAAAACCTGCAGAATGTGAAGCCATCGATTGCAATGTTTACATTTAATTAAGGTAGTGTTCGTGTGGATGGTTCAATTATATGTACATATTTTTTAAGATTCTTTTCAAATTAAAGAATTAAATTTGTTGTTAAAAGTCAAATAATTTTTCTTTTCATGGTTAACAGAATTAAATATTGGCTCTTGATTTTTCTTTTTTTCTTTTTTTTTTTTTTTAAATAAAGCTAACATAATTTTGAATTTATATGATAGGTTTACAATTTTGACTTTGAGTTCGTTATGCTTTTTTATTTTCGTTATCTAGAAAGTTTATTTTTTCATCAGTTAGACATAATCGGGTTGTTGTTTTCTCATTTAATTTGAGGGAAGGGTGGGGTGGGGGTGGGAGGTGGGGGATGGGGGTTGAGGATGTGCGAGAGGAAAATTCAATGCAATTATAAGATTATTATACACAAAGAAAGTTTAGGATTGCAATTAAATAAGAGTTTGGAATTGAAAAGTAAGATTTTTAGATCCATAATTACAATGCATATCAATCTAATTACATGTTATATTTATGTGTCTAAAAATATCTTTTGAATTTAAATTTCAGTTTATAAATAAAAATATTGAAACTGATAATAAACCATCAGTAATATATTTGATAACAAATGTGAATAAGCTATTTTTTCTTAAAAGGTAAATAAATAAATCTCTAATGCATGGTGCAGTCAAAACAAGATCACTTGAACGGAATGAAATGAAAGATGCTGCGTCAAGTTTAGGATTTGGTGTTTTATTTGTCCTATTCATACGATGACGTTTATTATTTTTTGGATCATTCAACAGTTACTTTTTTTGTATTGCCAAATTAACGTGTTTTTTACGTAATTTTGTAATCATATAAATAATTTAAAATAATTCAATTATCTTGAATAAAAATTTCACAATTTTATTGGTATAAGATAATAAATAAATAGATACTTGAAGTTAATTTTAGTTGATAAAACAAGCACTTTAATTTTCAGATTGTACATCTAGATACCTTAATTAATATTAACTGATAAGTCACAACTAAACACTTCAAATCGTTCCCATATGTCTCGTGGATGCCCAACACTGATACTTCAACTTATTCATATTATGTCTCGTGGACATCAGATGTTGATACATAAATTTTAAAGATGTCTAGATTATCATTTACGTAATAAATTGATGTGTTCAACTGACATAACTGAAATAAATTGAAGTGTCTAGAGATACTCCATCTTAAAATTAGAATGCTTACTTGTTAAATTTACGTCAAATTTAAATGTTTGTATGTATATAATGTCAAACTATTATCTAAATCAGAAAGTTAGCATTTAATAAATTTTAAGATGAGAATAATCTAAGTACAATTTGTAAATTTATCGTCAAATAATATTTGATAAAAATACAAAATAATATTACTTATAATATATTATGTGGTGAGACTCTTCTTCAAACTCCGTACATACAGAAAGCTTTAATGTTCGAGACTACTCTTATAATACATCATGTGGTGAGACTCTTCTTCAAACTCCGTACATACAGAAAACTTTAATGTTCGAGACTACCCTTTTAATAGTCTAAGTATTACATTCAAATTAATGTAGCTGTGTCAACCAATAATATCACATAAACTGTAGGCTGAGAATAGTCATAAAGTTCTACCAAAAAAAAAAAAAAAGAGAATAGTCATAAAGTTCTACGAAAAAAAAAGAAAAAAAGAAAAGAGAATAGTCATAAAGTAGATTATCAAGTGGGTGGCGCGAGGGTCCACGCCTAACATAAAGATTAAGACATCTGACGTGTCTCTCCTCTGACTGTTAGATTTTTCCCATTTACAAATTTCTGTTAATCAGACAAACTCTGTCTATGTATAGGAAGTTGGTGAACAGCTAGCTCAATTTACACACATGGAGTACTATATAGTTTTCACTTTTTATTATAATATATATATATATATATATGGTACACTGTTTTGAATCATCCCATAGAACCAAAAAAGAAAAAACAAACTATTTTTCAGGTTCAATTATTTCTTGTATGAAAGTTTAGCTGTACATTTTGTACGTACAAGAGCACTGTATAACACTTGGAGCTTGAAGGGAAAAAATGTTGACACTAAAAAGAGTTGTACTTTCATGGATTCTTGTAGTGAACTACTACTTCACGTTGTTGAATTTGGGTGAGTCAAGAGTGGCTCAAGAAGAAGGTAAAATTCTGTACTTTTTTTTTTTTTCAAGTTTTGGTGGTTGGGTTGAGTGGATGGTGCGTAAAGGGTATATGGGATTTTACTACAAAGTCAAATTTTGTGCAAGAATTCTGAACTTGTTTCTTTTTGTTCCTCCTGTTCAGTAAATTTCTTGAGAAAAGATCAATTTTTGAGTCTCTAATAGAGGTAAAGTGAAGAGTAGAAAGATTCTCCTCAGTTAAAATTTTTTGTATAGTAAAAAAATGGGGCATGCTTTCCACTTTTTGCTTGGTTTTTGGTTAGGTTTGGCACTGTTAATCTTGCTGTGTGAGTGATTAGTTTGAGCAGTGGTAGTTTTGTTGTAAAGTGATTCTAGTCTTCAAATGACTGATCATTCTATGCTACGGGGACTCTAATTAAAATTCTTGTTTTAAGTGTAGTGCACTACTTGAAACTTAAAAGACCTTCCTTGTGATAGAATCTTACTTTATGGTTGGAAATTTTTGACTTACAAAAGCAACAGACGTGGAAATTTTAGTATTATGTCTAGGAGCTAATGCAATCTGGTGACATAGAGTGTTCAAGTGATGCTCGGTTCTATACATTTGCTAGGGGGAATTGCTGCATCCTTGTAGCCTAACTCCAAAATGTGGGCAGGGAAGTGGCGGTTGCACTGTTTGAAATTTCCGATTTGTTAGGTAATATTAACTATTTAGGGTGATTTGATATTAACTATTTAGGGTGATTTGCTGGCACTGAGCTTGAACTTCTTTACTTAATTCTAATCTTGGTAATTTACCATGAGGAATTCTCCCGTCTACCTCCATCCCTTGGAAAGTAATTAAGTCCTATGTTTCCTCTCCAGCCTAGCCACTAATTGAAGCATAGCGATTCACGTACTGCTAAATATAATATGCATTAGTAGTTTTTTCATCACTTTTTTTGAAAGGGTTCGTCAGCCTCCTTCGTATTCTCTTATATTAGACAATGCATCTACATACACTGCTTTTGAGGTTGGGTGAAATTGAGTTACCCTATTCTTCATTTGTGGATATTGATATGTAGTTTACCACATTTGAGGAACCTGCATGAACGAAAAGGACATAGCTTTTGATCATTTATGTTAGTCTACGAAAGGCTGGCAGAATATGTAGGAATTCTGCTTCCTGCATTTGAACTGGGCTTGCAATTATCTCCACCTTGAATTGTTTTGCAACTATCCCCTAAGATTTTCATAATTCAACTAACAATCTGTTATTTGATATATGCTTTGGCAATTTCGCAGTGGACATTCTGGAACAAATCGCCACTACAATGGGAGCAACACACTGGAAGTTCAATGGTGAATTTTGCCAGATTGAAGCAGTCAGGGTGACAACTGATCAGCCAAGTTGGTCCGAAACTGATGTTGCATGTAACTGCACCATAGGAAATGATACTGCCTGCCACATAGTAGCTATGTAATTTTTCATCATCTTGTTCGACTTTGGTAATAGCATTTCATGTGTTTGGAGAGCCAGCATAGATGATTTGGAGAAAGTAGCTATTAAGTCCTAAGTTACTGATGCCTTGCCATTTCTCTTACAGAAGCCATAACCATGCTTAATTAAGTTGTATTAGCATTCCATTTCCTACATATTTGCAACTACCTTAAAATTAAATCCTGGTAAAAGTAAAGGAATAAGATATTGGAGGAAGTTATGGATCAAGGGGAGCCAGACCAGGTGCACTAAGCTCCCATTTTTTGCAGGTCCTGGAAGGCTCGGATCACATTGATCTTATGCACACAATCTTATCTTAAATTTATGCAAGAGGCTGGTTCTGCGGTTTGAACCTGTGATCTCCTAGTTAGACGCCAACAACTTTTACCATTGCTCCAAGGGGAACCGTTCCCTTGGAGAAAAGACAGTTTCATTTTTTCCAAATATATAAGCTGTGCCTTTGCACAAAATCTCTTTTATCTTTGTGGCTTGAAACCGTGTACAATGCATTATATATTTGATGAAATTTATGGCCTCCTGAGATGTACGGAGAGCAAGTTGATGTCATTGACTAATTTCACTTTCGTGTACATTGCATTATATACCTCACAATCTTAGAGTGCTTCCTATCAATATTATGTGACTATAATTGGTTTCATTTTCTAAAAAGAAATAGGACATCTGTTAAAAGTATTTAGATAAACTAAATTATATTGTTGACTCTTGAAATTGTTTATGCAGTACTCTTAAGGGTATAAGTCTTCCTGGAGTTCTTCCACCTGAACTGGTAAAGCTTCCTTACATTCAAAAAGTGTAAGAACCTTTTGAATGCTATTGTTACATTTAATTTATTTCCCGTAGAGTCTTATTTAATGTTCAAATTTTGATAAGCATAATTAACTGAATTCACATATTCTCAATTTTCAGTGATTTTGCATACAATTTTCTCAGTGGTAGTATACCAACCGAATGGGCGTCAACCAAGTTAAATTTCATGTAAGCCCCATCTAAGATATTGTTAAAACAGCTGTTATGAAGGTTGTCAATCATCAATTGTAACTGCAAAATTTTTGATCCAGCTCTGTTCTTGTGAACCGGTTGTCAGGGGAAATACTGAAGGAACTGGGAAACATTACCAGCCTTACCTATATGTATGTATCAAATTTTGATTATCTTATCTGATTTCTCATCTTCATTTCTTATGTATCTGTTTGGACAGCTTTTGGAGGAAAGTTTCTGAAATAATCTTTTTTCCAATTTTAAACTTATTAAATTTGCTTTTCAAGTATAATTAATGTAGCGCTTAACTGCTTTTATGCTATAGTTTGGTTTTCTCTTTGATGCAATGTCGGAATATGCTCCTGTTCATTCATCTAAACTTTATATCATTTTCAATTCTGTTTATTTCATCATTTTCCCAAAAAGTTCAGCAGCGCACTAATCCATATAGCAATATTTGACCAGAAACCTCGAAGGGAACCGATTCTCAGGCATTATTCCTCAAGAACTAGGGAAATTGAAAAACTTAAAGACGTTGTAAGAACCTTCGTTTCCTTTTCTCTTTTTGATCTGTCCATATGAGTTGTGGTTCTGCGGGATAAATAGATACCTGAATATCCAATGAGTAAAAGTCATCTTAATTTCAGGATATTATCCTCCAACCAACTGGAGGGAGTGCTGCCAATATCACTATCTGGACTTGAAAATTTAGCAGATTTGTAAGTACATGGTTCTAGCAATTATTCTTTAGCTATTCATTTGAAGACTATGTTTAACAATTTTTTGTTTGCAGTAGGATAAGTGATAACAATCTCAGTGGGCCAATTCCAGATTTTATAGAGAAATGGAAACAACTAACAAAATTGTAAGAATTTCTCTTTTGATGCCCGAGGATCTTGAGAGATCTTTGATAACAGAATAATTTCATAGTCTCAAGTATTTAATACTTATTTTGGGATAATCAATGAAGAGAGCTGCATGCCACCGGTTTAGAGGGTCCCATTCCATCCAGCATATCTCATCTAAATATGTTAACCGATCTGTGAGTAAAGAACTCTTATATATACCTAATCTACTTTCTTTTAGTTTATGAATCTCTTTACAGCACGAAGGCTTCTCATGTTTAGCCTCTTATTCAGGAGGATTAGCGACATAAAAGGACCAATGCATGAATTTCCTCCTCTAATTAACATGACAGGCCTAGAGATACTGTAAGCTGCTTGGGAGTTGATTCCAAAGAATTATTAGCATCTCAATTTTGGTGGATCTCTTCTTAGTGCTGTTTAATCGTTGGCAGGGTATTGAGAAGCTGCAACCTTTTTGGAGTAATTCCAGGATATATTTGGAAACTGAAAACTATACAGACATTGTAAGTAGTTCACATGTAATTTTGTAAAAATGAATATTCCCTTGTCTGCATTACATTCATTATCGACATGTCTAAGTGGTAAACTGTGTCCATGTGATGTGCAATAACCTTGACAGTACTGACAGTCAACCTTGAAAAATTTGTACTTATAGCTGGACCTTCCATTTGGCGAAAAAGCCTTTGAGTTTTACAAAGCTAAAGTTCTAATCTTATAAGCAAGCACTTCTTTTCCTCCACCAATATGGTTCTTTGTTGTTAAGGGTCTCACAATCACCTCAGTTCTAATCTTATAAGCAAGCACTTCTTTTCCTCCACCAATATGGTTCTTTGTTGTTAAGGGCCTCACAATCACCTCTTCTGAAAAAGTCCTTGTCGTGGTGAGCCATTCCACAATTGTCAAGTGGCGAACTCTAGAGGAGGCTCCTTTTGTAAATCTTAAATCTAATAACTTTACTCCTGAAATGTCGAGTGATGTCCATCCTAATAGCATGTGACTCGCTTAACCCAAGGGGATTGACATTTAAGCTTGAAAGACTCTGGCTTATGATTTTACTTTGCACCCATTGGGACTTGAATCCAAATTAAAGCAAAACAGAATAGGAGTTTATAAGCTGGTTATACTGTCTTCTTCTGGGTTATCTGTGAATTCTCATTTCCTGCATCGAAAAGAGTGGAACAAGTCAAGGCTGTTCAGTATACAAAACTCACAAGGCATCATAGAGCTATTTTCTTTATATTTTCTAGTGGCAGAGATTTAAAAATCATCAAATTTGTCTTCCCGCGTCTGAAAGGTACAGAATGATAGTCAAAAGCTCAATGCTGTTAAATATACAGAACTCAAAAGGCATCATAGAACTATTTTTGAAAAAAATATTTTCTAGTGCTGCCCGTATATAACAACTAACAAGCATTGAGAAACCCAAAACACAATCTTCAAGATTGAGCACCTTCATACAATTTCAGCTCTAGTCAGCTAGTGAATACTCCCAATTCTAATAGCCATAGTTGCTGGGGCTAGAATGCAAGGGCCCAGTTTACTATTTTGTGGGTTTTCTTTGGAGCATGATAGCTTTGATTTTGATTAGATAGAAGTTGAATCATGTGTATAACAATCATCATAGATGTGACCCACAAGGCCACAATCCATAAACATTTTGAAGAATGGTGAGTAAGTATCTACAGGGCGTAAGCAAATAAAAGAAGTTTCAGCATCCTTATCAAAAACAAAACAAAAAAAAAAAGTTCATTTGTAGGCAACATTTCAATATCAACTAAACTTTGTGTCCTATTGTTTGCCTTTGGTCTGTATAATACACCGCCATCTCTAATCTAGTTTTAGTAAGGTACTATAACATTCATGTAACTCTTGCAAAGTTTTATGATGTATAAATGGGCCTCCTCCTTTGCCCCTTCATGAGACTCCAAAGATCAGACAGAAAATAACTTCTTATTTCTTGTGTTCCGTGTTTGACCTTGTAATTTTCATTTTGATGTAATGACAGAGCCGCGGACCGAAACCTCTTCGAAAAAAAATTTCATTTTTTTTGTCATTTAATAATAAAAACCCTTTCAAACTCAATTATATCTTTTTGGTTAAAAAAAGTGGTGTGACAGAACTTACTGCAGGGATGTTAGTTTCAATAAGCTCATGGGAACGATTCCAGATGACATAAGTGCAAGAAGTATGCTTAAATTTGTGTGAGTATAATATCAGGTTTTGTTTTTCTCAAGTACTTTTAAGATGGATTTTTTTTTTCAACAATGCATGGAAAGTTACATTCATTATTTGCGTGCATTATAATTATTTAACTATCATACTGCTTTTATAGGTTTTTATCTGGTAACATGCTCAGCGGAAATATACCTGCCGCAATCTTGAAGAACGGAATAAATGTGTATGTGTAATATATATTTATTCTCTTTTATTAAATATTTGTGTCTCTTATTGGCTTGAGATGAAAGTGTAGAAACTTTCATGATATCACGTACGAAGTATGAGTTTCTCAGAAACACAGTTAAGTAGAAATCTCATAGAAATTATGATTTTAATTTAGTATTTCTGTGTATAGTTCCACATTTTCTTCGTCTTTTTCACCTCTTAAGTGATAATGGATTGCATTCTTATCATTATAGTACTTCGGATTATGACATCTAAGAATTTGAATTGTATGTACAGTGATCTTTCCTACAATAACTTTACTTGGCAAAGCCCTGAACAACCAGCTTGTCGGCAAAACACGTCAGTGAATTCTTCTGTTCGTATCTCTTTCATGTCTTTTAGTGACAATGTATCATATGGTTTTGATAATTGTTTCCATGACAGGAATTATTACATAAACCTGTACAAGAGCTCTGCAGCAGCGGGGACTCTGTAAGATGGTTCCTCTCATACTTTTTGTTTGTCATTTTAGCTTTTTCAGCTAACTAAACAGATTATTGAATGCTTTACTTTAAGATTTGTTTCTTTGCTTCTGAGCATATATCTAAGGTGAATCTCTCTTGTGCTTTCTTCTACAGTAAGAACGTTCTTCCATGTGCAGAGGATGTAACTTGTCCAAGATGTAAGTACATTTGTGCTCGCCGACAATTTATCAAGAAATACATAAGAAAGAACAATCCTTCACATATTCTGAAATTGCAGTTCTTTTGCCTTTTCTCATCTGCTTTCCTCCATTTCTATTAAAACCAATCATACTGCCAAAGAAGTGGTGTGGGATTGCGGTGGTCTGGGACTAAGTTGTGCGAACTCTTCACTTTTGATGCCTCACCCGTGTCGGATTCTCCAAAAATAAACTACTTTTGGCGAATCCGACGCGCACCCGCTGACATTTTTGAAGAGTTCGAGCAACATAGGTCTGGGAGTATGGTTTCTAGATTTCTCTCTAACCATGCTAGTCCATTTGGTTTTATGGCAGATGGGTGTTCCTTGCATGTGAATTGTGGAGGAAATGATGTGGCTATTAAAGAAAATAATAGATTGATTGATTATGATGGGGATGCTCAGGTTGAAGGTGGTTCTGCAAGAAATTTCCGCAGTGATAAGTACTGGGGTTTTAGTAGCACTGGAGACTTCATGGATGATGATAATGATCAGAATACACGTTTTATTGAGACTATACCATCAACTGACCTGTCTGAACTCTATAGTAGAGCAAGGGTTTCTCCACTTTCACTTACTTATTTCCGTTATTGCTTAGAGAATGGGAGTTATAATGTTAGTCTGCACTTCGCTGAGATAATATTTAAAGATGACGGTACATATAACAGTCTCGGAAGGCGCGTCTTTGATATATATGTCCAGGTGCTTATCTTGAATGATGAAGTTCCCTTTAGCGTTATTAGCTGATTCACATTCTTGAATGATCTTCTTTTGATTTTAGGAGAAACTAGTTTGGAAAGACTTTAATATTGAAGAAGAAGCTCGTGGAGTCCAAATGCCTGTGATCAGATCCTTGAATGCTACTGTAACAGATAGTGTCTTGGAGATCCGGTTTTATTGGGCTGGCAAGGGCACTGCCCGCATTCCTCTTAGGGGACATTATGGTTCACTCATATCAGCTATCTCGGTTGACTCAAGTATGTATCGACTTGCTTTATATATTTTTGGGTGGATTTACAGGGATTGTCTGAATTCCAACATGTACTTTTTCCTCGTTTTCTTTTTGATAACATACTTTTCCTTCTCTCCTTTATACATTTGGTTTTATCTCATGCATGTAATGTGAAAGAAGGTCAATTCATCTCTGCACAACTCTGCATCTATCAATCCCTTTGGGTATTCTAGCTGTTGCACTTCGGTTACTTTATGGTGTATTTTCTATAACTGTGATGAGCATCATGTTATAGCCTATAGGACCTGTGGGCTCAGGATGTAACTCAGTCTGTCTGTTATCTATCTCCTTTGTCCGATTTTGTATAGTCTACTGTTACAGAATTTAGTTAAAAAATGTTTCAAATGAGGTATTATATTCAGGGTTCAGCTGATATATGTGAAATGATGTGAATCTTAAAATAGTGTATTGGAGTAGTAAATAGTAATAGGAGTTTATATATCAGTTTGACTTTAGAATTTGTTGATTTTTCCATTTATGAATGAGTTCTACTTTTTGGGAATGGAAAAAACAGATAGTTGGTTAAGCCAAGTGGAATGAAGATTGGACAGAAGGAGTAGATCTTTCTTGTTGTCTTGAACTAGCAAGAAAATGAGTTTTGGTGTTTCCCTTGCTTGTTTCTCATTTTATCACACTGTCCTCCTTATCTTGTCAGAAGTTGCTTTTCGTTCAAAAATATGGTAAAATGCAAATGGACAAATATATTCTTATTCATCATTTTGATGCAATAATTAAGATTTAGGAAGTTTCTAAAGGTGAGAGAAAAATGATTTCACAGCATTTGCCAAGTGGAGATGCAATTAAGGCTTATAAACGGAGCCATAGCTTGGAATCTAAGTCCTGATCTATGCTTGAGATAGATCTGTACATAGATGGACTTTGTAAAGCATGCCGCCTCTTCAGTCTTTTAAATGATTGTTTGATGACCTGCATTAATGGTTCTGCTCACTTTGCTGCTCTGATTTACGCCTTCTTTCATTTTGTTTTGGTACAGCTTTCAAATTCTGTTCAAACAAGGGCAGAAAGACCGGAATAATTTATGTTATTGTTGGAGCTTTAGCTGCATGTATCACGTTTTTCGTACTGAGCATACTTTGGTGGAAAGGCTGTCTATGCAGGAAAAGTAAAAGAAGAGGTGAGCATGAAAAGTTTTTAAAGTTTCAAATTCAAATAGTAGTTAATCTTCTCATCGGTGGATTTTAGTGAATGCAATTCATTGTATATTCAAAAGTGATCAAAACACAAACATGTATGATTAATCATATTAAGGATTTTGAAATCCCAAACCTTGTTTAATGTAATAACTTAACACGTCGATTGGCCTAGGATTTTATTTTCTTGTGACCTAGGAGATTTATTTATCACAAGAGAACACAATTCAATAACTCATCTCTATATATTTTTTGGACAGATCTCAATGGTGTAGAGCTGCAGATGGTTTGTTTTACTCTGAAACAAATAAAAGCCGCCACTAAAAACTTTGATGCTTCAAACAAGATTGGCGAAGGTGGTTTTGGTCCTGTTTATAAGGTATGCTAATAATTGGAAGACTGGTGATTGTTCTTTCACTTGAACTTCATATCACGTTGTACCTCTGCATACGAGACTTGGTGCTGTTTCCATAAACATGTAAACCTTCAAATTCCATTTATCCAAACCTTCTGAATGACTGAATCTGAGCATGGGAATACATGTGTGGCTCAAAATTCATCTGCCTTTAGCTACTTCTCTTTGGTTCTATAATTCTTACCCCGTGGAATCTAACAAATGGATTTGATGTAGGGTCAATTACCTGATGGCACATTAGTTGCAGTGAAGCAGCTCTCCTCTCAATCAAAGCAAGGCAACCGTGAATTCTTGAATGAGATTAGCACGATATCGTGTTTGCAACACCCCAATCTGGTTAAGCTTCATGGGTGCTGTATTGAAGCAGACCAATTACTGCTTGTATATGAATACTTAGATAACAATAGCCTTGCTAGCGTTCTGTTTGGTAAGTTTTCCGTGTCTTTCTCTTTATATGTAGAAAGCTAGTTATCTTCTGGGTCAGAGTTTTCAGTGGTGAATTTTCTGGTTCAGAGAACAGCCAATTGAGACTGGATTGGCCAACAAGGTTTAGGATCTGTCTCGGGATAGCAAGAGGTCTAGCTTTTCTACATGAGGAATCAAGCCCAAAAATTGTACACCGGGACATCAAAGCTACCAATGTGCTTCTTGATGGACAGCTAAATCCCAAAATATCCGACTTTGGACTAGCTAGACTCACTGAAGAAGAGAAGACCCATATTAGTACTCGAGTTGCCGGAACAATGTAAGGTCACTACTTTTCCAGCTAGAAGTCTTATTTATTTCATGTTGACAAACCTTGTAATCTTAACACTTGCAGAGGATACATGGCACCAGAATACGCGCTCTGGGGTTATTTGACCGACAAGGCAGATGTTTACAGCTTTGGAGTTGTACTTTTGGAAATTGTCAGTGGAAAGAACAACAATAACTACATGCCGAGCAACAACTGCATTTGTCTCTTAGATTGGGTATGAATCTGATCCCTGTTTGCTTCTTGTTTTCAGCTTGAATGTTTCGATGGCAATATAAAGATCTTCCAATTCTTTCTTCTTTTATTTTTCAATCTTTCATTGAAGTTACTAGCCGGGCCTGAAAAGCTACACTCTTACAGGCCTGTCACGTGCAACAAAGTGGGAGTATAGAGGAGCTCATAGATCAGAGATTGGGATCTAATATTAATAAACAAGAAGTGGAAAAAATAGTAAAAGTGGCACTCTTGTGCACTAGTGCCACTCCCTCACTCAGGCCAATCATGTCCGAGGTAGTTGCTATGCTTGAAGGTCGAATCACTGTTCCAGATGAAATTCCAGATGCCAGTACTTATTCCAATGATCTGAGGTTTAAAGCCATGAAAGATTTTCATCAAGAGAGGCAAAATCAGAAGCTAATTGAAAGCCAAAGTCAAAACACCATGACTATACAAACTGACATGGGCTCTTCTTCTGCATCTACAACTAATATGTTCGATTCAGTTCACTTTCAAGATCAAACGGGCACATAATATCATTTCGTTCATGATAAGCCTGTCTCGTTCCACCTTGTTGTGTTCTCGGGGGTGCAAGACCAACCCCATGGATATTCATACTTGTAATTAAGCAATTTGTCCAAATTTTTTATAGCAGGCTTGCTGTAAAATGTACATATATACATGTACCAATTTTGAGGCTTAAGGATGTAACACCTTTTTCTTCTGCTGCTGCACTTCTTTTTCCTTTCTTATAGAAGCAGTAGGATTGATCAGACATATCTGATTTTTGAAACTTTAAGCACTTTCTGTTACACTGAGTTCATGTAACTTTTGTTTTATATTTTATGTAAGTTATACTAAGATTTCATCTTAGTAAGATGTATTATATCACAAGTGGAACAACAAAAGAGGGGGCTATACCTGCCACCTGACCTCTTAGATTTGCGTGGAAACCCTTGAGGGAAAAACCACGAGCAGAGGCAGAGGAAATTCACTATGAAGGATGGAGAATACAATGAGGAGAATGACGTATTAAAAACGTTCAAAACAACCCACTAAATCACACTTATACAATACGTGCGTGCAAATAAATCTTAGGCCCAAAAACATACAAATCCATACCGCGGGGAATCGCCCCGATCCCTCCGGTACCACCACAAACCCCACAAAAAATCACAAATATGGATCGCACCACGAACTTTTCAGGGTCAGATCAACAAAAATTGGGTCACAAACTGTAACAACTATAATTTACAGTAGTTAAAAAAATTTCATCCAAAAAAAATTATTGGAAAGTTGTTTGTGTGTGTTCAAGATTCTTAATTTTAATGCGTAGAAAAGAATCCATATCTAACCTTTTTGGAGTCGTTTAATAGTCAATATATTACTATTTTCTATTCTCCTGAAATAATCCACGTGTGTGTAATGTGTTAAATTGAAGTATACAAAACATGATAGTATTACGTAGGAGTAATGTAAACAAAAGACAACCAACCGAAGCAATATTTGATTATATAATATGCTTTATAATTAATTAATATTGCTCAGAGTAAAAGTCAAAGGTCACTGATGAGATAGTCATCCCAATTCAGAATTCAAAGTTTCAAACTCTAGTTTTATGAGTTTGGTAGCAAAGGCCAAATATAGTAAATTATAAATGCACTCATTTTTTAGAACGAAGATGATTGACTGAATTTTGATTAAACAAGTTCATTTTTAATTAAATATTAGCAAAAGTTATTTTCGAAAGGAAAGGTCTAGCTAGCTAATTAGTTCGTGTAATAAAGCGGATAGATATTAAATTTATAATTTATTTGGCTAAAATTATCGAGATTAATTTATTTTAAAAGTATTTTTAATTGATAATACTTTTTCTTTTAGAATAATATGACGGCGACTTGATTAGTTTATATCTATTACTATACTACAAGCGAGGATGGAGCTGCTGAATTAGGCAGCTCATGAATGACGTTTCTGCTTCAACTACTTCAATCGTAATTTTTATATATCATTCTTAATTAATTATTATAAATCATTTACGCATTTCATCTAAGTATTAAAAAAATAATAATAAAAATAAAATAAAATAGATATAAAATGATAAATTAACTCTTAATATTTTAAGTTAACTTGACGTCTTATATGAGACTCAATTAAAAAAATTTTATAAATATTTTTTGTATCGTAATTTTATTATATTATTTCTAGTTTGAATGAGAAGTGCTAAAATATTTGAATAAATGCATTTCATTATAGGTGCATGAGTTTTTCGTTTTCTAATATATTACTTAGTAAAAAAGTAGTCTTAAAAAACGGTCCCTTGAAAATTATGGTCAGACATTCAAAACAGACAACTCATGAAATCAAAAAAAGAGATAAAACAATAAATAAATATCAGAGTTGATACTTATAAACATGAAATAATGTCTTAAAAGATGTAAAAGTAAGGTCCAACTCTTAATCTTACTCCCTTCGTATAACATTTATTATACTAAAAATAATTATATAATTTTATTATTCTAATTTAAAAAATTCAAAGATAATTGATCATTTTGCATATATTGTATTGATGCTATTAAATACTATAATATTCATTTTTCCTCGAACATAAACAAATACATAGGAATAGACAGAGGCGGATCCAGAATTCAAAGTTTTCGAATGCCAAGTAGATTTATTGATTAAATTAATCGGGAACTGCCAATCGTAAATCTGAGCTAGTTTATGGACAAGAGGTTCATTGAATCTCCTTCGACGAAAAATGATACGATTTATACATGATTAGAGAAAATATGTTTATATAGTAAATACTGGATTCGAGAAAACAAGAAATTTTTTAAAGTTACATTGTGTAGTTATTAATTAAACTGGCCTGTAGTTATACACTAGTTTAGTCGCACGCGCCTCGCACGTGTACCTTACTTTATGGAATTTAAATATTACGCTAAATAAGATATTTGTTTAAATAATAAAGATAAGTACAATAATTAAATTCAACATTTTTTGGAGAATTTATTTAATTAAACCTAACTTTTACCCAAAAAAATTCTCAAAGTCAATCGACATTCATCTATCACCTGTAAACTGCAGCTAAACAATACGAATAACGTATAATTTCATAGTAGAGGTAAATTTGTTAGATGAGAAGAAATATATCTGAATATGTGAATCTTGTTGATAGGTGGATAGATAAAGAAGGTTAGTTATAAGCAATATAAATTGCTATAATGTATTCTACTAAAAGGACACATAGAACGATAAGAACGTAGAATAAAGGTAAATTTGTGAGATGAGAAGAATATATCTGAATATGTCGTAGGTTGATAGATAAAGAAGGTTAGTTATGAGCAGTAGAAAAGACAATATATTGAATTAACATGACACATTAAGTTAAATTACACTAAGCAATTTATGTTGGCATAACAAGTAATACTGTGTTTAAATTAACAAAAAGGAGAGATGATATAACATAAAAAATTGAAAATAAAATTATTGATACTGCGTTGAGACGAAAAACAATGAAAGATCGCAACTGCTTATAACGATGAACAATGAAAAACCTCAAGAGTTTATATAGAAGGACACAATGAACAAATCAAAGATGACACAAATCTGGATGTGTAGGAAAAAAATAATTATTTTGTTGAACCAAGCAGGAAACAAATAGGAGAAAAAAAAGTATAATAATTTCATCCGATCAAGTAGAAAAAAAAGCTTAAAAAAGAAAAAGGGGGGGGGGGGGCATGTATTAAATGTGATCTTTATTTAATACTATGTATTAGCTAATACATTCAGTATAGTTTAATTATACCTAATGCACACAAAAAAATGTGGATTTTAATTAAGTACGGTAAAAAGCTAAATGTGGTAAAAGCTTAATTTGATTGTTTTAACAAAGTAAGGGAAAAAA
>NC_061112.1:123178485-123322652 GCF_002878395.1 Capsicum annuum | reverse complement strand
TATATATATATATATATATATATATATATATATATACTTTATATATAGAGTTTTCTTCGAAGTTTGCGGGAGGCGTGACACCCCTAAAACCCTTAATAGATTCGCCCCTGCGAATAGAGAACGTATCAAAATAAAAATATAGAAAAAATAACATAAATATACACCCTTATCATATGTACATAACTCTCATCCTTATAAAGTAATTACAGAAATTTCAACTAGTTGTGTGTCTTCGTTGAACGTATCGAAAACTAATTATGTATCTCGATATATTTAAAGTTGAAAAAATGTATCATGAGCTATTTATGTATCTTTACTAAGGAAAAATGTATCTTTGTTGGATTATTGTATATCTCAACAGATTCAAAATTGAAAAAAAAATTTATCTAGATTAATTATATATCTTTACAAAGAAAAAAAATATATCTTCATTCAGTGTATCAAAAGTTAATTATGTATCTAGACAGATTTAAAATTAATTTTTTATTAATTACGTAAGATATGAATTTTTTTTGAAATTAAACTTCAATTTATCGGGCTTTATGTTGTTTCCACTAAAAATATATAACTTCAAATTATGTAATTATTACTTCATTATAATAGTGTGAAACCAATTGGAACACTTTCCAGATTGGCTTCATGCATGTTACTATAATGCTTCCTTTTGATTACCTACGTACAACTTTAACTTAAGTTTATTTTGGTATGACTTTCTACATTTGTCAATATAGGATAAGGCTGTGTTTGGAAAGGATATTTTTTCCACAAAAAATAAGTGAATCTTTTTGTGTATTCAATACGTAAGTACAAATATTAACATTCTATGTATATATATTTTAAAAATACTATAACAAGCGGAGGTGGGAGTAGACCCGGGTTGTTGATGCGTAAATGCACACACTTGACCACTAGACTATGCTTCTCTAGCTTGTCAAGGGTGTGCAACAATATGTATATAACCATAAATATTTATATTTAACCTATATACTTGAAATTTTTTTTCGACGAAGGGTGTTCATCTGACCACTCTTCGTTGGTTGTGGCTCCGCCACTGGCTATCCATCAATATTGAAACTAATAACAAGGCACAATTAAGAGGGGTAAAATGATAAAGTTATATTATCAATCATTATTTTCTTAATAGCTGTGCCATCTCAATTTGAAATGGGACGAAGGGAGTACTTAGTAGCTAACTAGCTGTACAGTTCTACTCCCTCTATCTCTTTTTATGGTATATATTTTTTTCTTAAATAATGATATTAATTTTAATCAATATTTCAAAATATACTTTTCAATTAAATTTAAAAAATATAATTTATAATACTTTCATATGAATTTTTAAATATTTAAATTTTAATTAATCTAATCTAATTTAATTTTAAAATTTATTGGAATTGATTTAAGATAAATGAAGTTATTAGCATATAAGAAGGAATGAGGAATGGAGGAAGTAGTATTTTGCCATGCCATGTGCAACCTTATAAGTAGAGGAGTAAAAGTAACATTATTTAATAAAAATACATTTTCATTTTAAATTCTCCTTGATTGAAATGGGACCCCAACCCTCATATTCCTGCTGGACAGGATTTGTTCAGTCTAAGCTGTCAGAAAAACCATTAATAAACAAACAAACAAACACTTGTAATATACAGTAATATAAAAGGTTCATCATCATTGCCCCATCAGTTTCAATTCTTTTTCAGCAACTTGTCTTCACAAAAAATCTAACATCTCCATATATAGTATATTTTTCTTTTTTTACAATTTTTTCCCTGGATCAACTTCATTTTCTCAGGAAAAACACACAAAAATCTCAAAGGGACCATGCCAAGATTCTTCAAGTTTTTTCTGGTCTTCTTAACTATAGTCATTTGCTTTACTACTAGCAATATTGAAGCACAAACTGGTCAACTTCCTAAAGATGAAGGTAAAAATATTTTGAACTTTTTGATGTTTTTAAGGTAATGTTATGTACAGAAAAAGTTGATGTCTATTTACTTTGATTTGGCAGTGGAAGTTCTTAAAGAAATAGGTGTTCAATTGGGGAAAAATGATTGGGATTTTAAGCTAAATCCTTGTGATGGGAACTCAAATTGGAACACAACCAAAAGGAAAGATATGCCTTTGTATTTGAATAGCCTTGAATGCAATTGCACTTTACCTGATAATCTTTGTCATGTGGAGAACATGTAAGTTTTTCTATTACAAATGAATGTCTTTTGTTTAAGTAGTTGATGAAAATTTTGCTGTGTTCTGCTTAGTTTAAAGTGGCTGAATTTCTGTTTGGAAGCAAAATTCTTGATTCATGTTTGGTCTTTAAGGGTCATTTGGTACGCGTGATTAGGATAATAATTTCGAGATAAAATTTGGGATTAACTTTATCTCATATTTGGTATGAGATATTAGGTAATTTGGGCTGTTTTATCCCACCATTTGTACTAAAATGGTGGGATACTATCCCATATGAGCGGGTGGGATAAAATAGTTCCATGGGATATCCCAGCATCCGATGTACAAACGATCCCTAAATGTCCAGATTAAACTGCTAAGACCAAATTTTAGGTATATCGAGATTTGAGAAGAACACTTTTTAAAAATAAGGATAATGTCTTCGATAATGGAAGTAAGGAAAACAAGTTCCATAGTGGCATTCCACATTGATTGTCTCCTCTCCACCCTCCAATACATCCTACCCTCATCCCCAGCCCGCATAGTATTTGCCTAAATTATATATTATAAGTTTTTTGGGCTAATATTTTTTGCAAACCTATCAAACGCTAGAATATTAGTAAGAAATCCAATTATGAACTCACCCTTCGTTTGGATTACTCCGCTGTTTTGGCTGATAAAGGGAAAAGGGTGCACTAAAGCTCCCGCAATGTGTTGTACACAGCCTTACCTTGCATTTTTGTTAGATGCTGTTTCCGAGTCTTGAACCTGTGACCTACTGGTCACATGGCTGATCTCTCGATTAAATAAAATTTGTTAAATGATACTAGGTATAAGCTTATAATAGACTGGTATTAGATTAGTGTAAGAATACCATGCCCGTATCTAGATATGCAAATATCACATTGATGAACATGACTATTTCTGGAATTATTTATCTAATTGCCACTTCATTGCATTATGAAACTGATTGAGATTGTATAAACTGGACAGGCTTATTTCTAATATCTAGCGATTCTGACAGTGCCTGCTCTAATTGTTAACAGATCACTCGTAGGACAGGATCTTGCAGGTGTCCTCCCTGCATCTCTGGCGAAGTTACCATATCTGAAGAAAATGTACTGAGAATATCCAGAACAATTGTTAGAAAATCAGTTTGGATTATACTTATTTTTAAAATCATTACGATGTTACCTTTTTGCAGTGATCTCAACCGCAACTATTTAAATGGTACAATTCCCCCTGAATGGGCGTCTACCAATTTGGAAGCCATGTGAGGCAATTTATTCGTTATGCATAATTAAAATTTAACCTTTAATTCTAGGCTTCTTATGAATTTGAAGTTTTCCAGGATTATTTCTAATAATCGGTTATCTGGGCATATCCCAAAGTACATAGGAAATATGACCTCGCTTGTGACACTGTAAGTTCCCTTGCTTTCACTTTTCTCAGACTGATCGACTGTACATGACTACTTGAAATTTTCTGAAGTCATCATAATTTTTCAGGAGTTTTGAGAGTAACTTGTTTAATGGATCGCTTCCAGCAGAAGTAGGGAGTCTGGTCAATTTACAGAGGCTGTAAGTCTTCCTTACACTTCTTTTACCTAACTAATTTTCATAAGTCAATTTACTGTTTCTATTCTCTGGAAGATGTGATCGTGAGTTAAAACCGAAATGAAGCTAAAAAATAGAATGGAGATGGTTGTTGTGTTGAGGAAGTAGACTATAAAAATCCAAAATGAGAGACTGAGTGAGCAGTATTTGCAAGGTGACCATGTATAGATGTTTTATCTGGTACATTTTTTTTAGCTGTGGTGTTCAGGCGCGCGTGCACACATCTCAATTGATTCACACAATAGCTTACTACATCCCACAAGCACATGTGTCAATAAGCCTATTCACCTAGGTTAGAGTGGATGAGTTCACATTGAATGTTGTAGCTAAGTTTCAAATTGTTACTCCTATATATTAACCATTCAACTAAAAAAGGTAAAAAAAATCTCTGTCTGGTACACTCCCTATAACTTAACCATTAAACTATCTCCTTGGGGGACAATGCTCTGTCTGCTACATTGGGGTACTATTAAATGTTGAGTTCAAGTGAGGATTTTCTGATCAGAAAATGTTTGAGACAAGGTTAATATTGTCGGTTTTGAGAGCCAACCATTGCCGCCTGGAGACCTGAGAGACTCATTTTATGCTAAGGACCAACTCTGAGGTGGAAAGGGGTTCTTAGTTGTGTTTGGTTAAGATTCTAGTCTAAGCGCCTTTGTAGGATGCAGTTTTTTGCAAGGTCCTGTCATTGGCAAAGGCAGTGGTGTGTTATTCCTGATGATAAGAGAGTTATGCTTCCATACTCGGTCGCCATCAATCAAGATATGAGGAATAGGTCATAGCTTATAACTGTCTTCAATGAGGGCACATCGTGTTTAATGATTACATATCTCTATAATCTTTTAGAAAGCAAGAAATATACAAATCGACTTACTTCTGAGACCATTAATAAGCGAGAAGCATGATACGTGTACAATGTACCTTCTTTAAAGTAAACCGTATACTTTTGGGAAGAAACAATAAAATAGCTAATGTATGGAAATTTAGTATTTCTAACATCAAAATTGCTTGGAAACAACCTCTCTACTTCTTTAGAGGTAGTGGTATGGATTGCGTACATTCTACCCTCCCCAGATCCCATTATGTGGGAATATACTGGTTTTGTTGTTGTTGTTGTGTAACATCAAAACTGCAATTGACACTACTGCTTTCGGTAGCATATACAACAATAACAAACTTAATTCCAACAGTTCTTTAAAACCATTGTTAAAATATACATGAATTATGATGTTGGAATAGAAAATGAACTAGAGCGAGAATAAGAACGGAGCGAGAGTCTTTTTTGTCAGGATGGGAGAAAAGAATTGAAATAATTGCAAAAATAGAAGTGGAAAAGAAGAAGACACACACAGAAGGAGAAGAAAAATAAGATTGAAGTAAATCTAGAATAAACTGAGTAGAAGAAGAGTCGTGAACCCGAGAAGAAGAAGAAGGAGACAACAAAGAGATCACTAAGCGTATGAATAGAGGATCCCTAGTACTCAAACAAAAAAGTTCTCTTTATCCCCTCTTTTCATTTTTTAAAAATCATGCTTGCACGGATCATACTGCGTGTTACTGCTTGAGGCACATGCTTCTTCAAGGTTGTTTTACTTTGCCCATGCTTAGCAAGGACACCTCTTCCAATTACTTATTCACTTTAAATGAAGGAGTTGTTGCTTTCAAAATAATAGTATGTTCTTACTGGAGCAGATCAAGTGTGAGCTGGATTTCGTTCTAAATTCTATGAACTTTGATTCTTGCAGCATTCTCAATGCTAATAATTTCACAGGAGAGTGGCCAGTGGAACTGAATAATCTGAAGAAATTGATTGAACTGTGAGTGCATTTGAATATACATCTAAGATGAGATTTCTTAATCTTCTTCCACGTATGTTAATTTGAATTCTTGGCTTTCCCTTTTGGCATCAACACAGTAGGATAAGCAGTAACAACTTTGTTGGCAAACTGCCTAACTTTGAGCGTTGGAAAGACCTCCAGAAGTTGTGAGTACTTTCATTTGGTAATATATTTATACAAGTTAGAAATTTCCAGTGAACTTAGTCAATACTCTTTTGACAGAGAGATTGAAGGTTCTGGATTTGATGGACCAATACCCCCAAGCATTTCTGTTTTGACCAATTTGATAGAACTGTAAGTTTACTCGTTTATGAAAAGTTTGTTTTTCTTTTTGCAATGATCTTATGATTAAGCTAAGTAGAAATCAAGATAGTTAACACTCAGATGATGCATATACAGAAGAATCAGTGACCTCAACGGAGGTGCTTCAGAATTTCCAGTTCTTGCAAACATGACCACAATGGATAAATTGTGAGTACTTAATGGTTTAGGAATTGCAAATGTAGTTTCCAACACATCCTTTGTCAAGGAAAGTCGATTCCTCTGAAACTGTGTTTTGATTGCAGGGTTTTGAGAAGCTGTAATATACATGGGAATATTCATGCTTCTGTCGCTGGAATGATCAACTTACGGTTTTTGTAATTCCTCTACTTTCAATGTATTCCTGAATTTATTTCATTTTTTCCTTAATGATTGTCTTTTTCCTGTTATACAAGCTATGTCCAATCCACTTGAATCAAGACGTTTTGTGCATGTCTAACTTGTTAGCATGATGATGTAAATATTGTATATATTAATGTAACCATATATTGTTGTATATTAGTGTAATTACATAGATTTGATTTAGTAATTAAAGAGAATAATAATGGCTTTAGTAGGCAGATTTTGTGGGATAGAATAGTGGATTTAGAGGGATAGAAAAGCTTATCTTTAGGGATAGGAAGACGGATCTTTAGGGATGTAATCATTGAATATTTTCTATTTAATGGCAAGACTCTCAATATTGAGGGACATTCAGCAGAAAATTGACATGGTATCAGGGCCTTCTCTTGGCTGTCTTGTTTTATAGAGTTCATTTGTGGTTCCTTTCAGTCTTTTTGGAAATTTTTGATTTTTGTTGACTGTTCCTTGGCAATTAACACCTTGGACCTTGATCTTGGTCATTTTGGTTATTTTTTTTTGAGTCAGTGTTTCTAGTTTTCATAAATGTGACTTCATATCAGTTTGAATCATTTAGTGTTCGTTTCACTGGAAAGAATTTTTTGTCATGGGAGTTTCAGTTTTAGATATTTGTCACTGGAAAAGAACTATGGGGCCATATAGATGGAGCCGATCCTGCTCCTACTGATCCTACAAAGTTAGGTGAATGGAAGATTAAAGATGCTCGGGTGATGACATGGATTTTAGGGTCAATTGACCCTCTTATTGTTCTTAATCTCAGGCCATACAAGACAGCTAAAGCCATGTGGGATTATTTACAAAAAGTTTACTACTAAGATAATAGTGCCCGACGCTTTCACTTAGAGTATGAAATTGCTAGTTACTCTCAAGAAGGTTTTTCTGTTCAGGATTATTTTTCTGGATTTCAGAACTTATGGGCTGAATTTACAGATATAGTTTATGACAAAATACCTGCCGAATCTCTCTCTGTAATTCAACAAGTTCATGAGCAAAGCAAGCGAGATCAATTTTTGATGAAGTTACGCTCTGAGTTTGAGAGTGTTCACTCCCACTTGATGAATCGTGACCCGTCTCCCTCCTTGAATGTTTGTTTTAGGGAATTACTTCGTGAAGAGCAGCGTTTTGTCACACAAAATGCTTTCAAGCAAGTTGATGATATTGTTGTTGCATTTGCTGCCCAAGGTAAAGGAAAGGGTAGGGATATGACTAAAACTCAATGCTACAGTTGCAAGGGATATGGTCATATTGCTAGCAATTGTGGCAAGAAGTTTTGTAATTATTGCAAACAACAAGGACACATTATCATAGAGTGTCTCACACGCCCTCAAAACTGTAAGGTTAATGCTTTCCATGCTGGGACAAATTGTTTCACTACTGAGAACTCATCTTCGGGACAAGTTCTTACTCCTGAAATGGTAAGACAAATGATCATGTCGGCTTTTTCAGCTTTAGGGCTACAAGGTAATGATCTTGCATCTAATTTTTGGCTTGTTGATTCTGGAGCTTCCAATCATATGACCAACTCATCTAGTATGCTAAAAAATGTTTGTAAGTATCATGGTCCATCACAAATTCAAGTTGCCAATGGTAGTAATTTACCCATTACCAAGGTTGGGGCTATTACTAAAACTTTCAACAATGTTTTTGTATTACCAAAGCTCTCCACTAGTCTTATTTCAGTTGGACAATTGGTAGATAACAATTATGATGTGAATTTTTCGAGCAATGGTTGTCTTGTGCAGGATCAGGTGTCGGGAACGATAATTGTGAAGGGGCCTAAAGTTGGACTACTGTTTCTTTTCCATTCCTCATGTTCTATCATTTGCTTGTACTTCTACACCTAGTAAGACTGAGGCATGACATAAGCGCTTAGGACATCCAAATTCTATTGTGTTATCTCATTTATCAAATTCGGGTTTATTGGGGAACAAAAATCAATTTTTTACTGCTTCCTTTGATTGTTCTACTTGTAAGTTAAGCAAGAGTAAAATTCTTTTTTTTTTCTAATTTTGGTCGTCGTGATACAAAGTGTTTTGATGTCATTCATAGTGATGTTTGGGGTATTTCACCAATTGTTTCTCATGCTCATTTCAAGTACTTTGTGACATTTATAGATGATTATAGTCGATTTACGTAGGTATATTTTCTTCGTTCCAAATCTGAGGTATTTTTCATATTCAAGACATTTTTGGCCTATATTGAGACTCAATTTTCTACTTGCATCAAATTATTAAGATCTGATTCTGGTGGAGAATATATGTCTTATGAGTTCAAAAATTTTTTGCTTGAAAAAAGAATTGTCTCATAAAGCTCCTGTCCATATACACCACAACAATGGGGTTGCTGAACGTAAAAATCATCATCTTTTAGATGTCACTCGTACTTTATTGCTTGAGTCCTCTGTTCCATCTAAGTATTAGGTGGAAGCTTTGTCTACTGCTATTTTTTTAATTAATAGACTATCATCTAAAGTCTTAAATCTTGAATCTCCATATTTTCGTCTTTATCATAAAAATCCAAGCTATGATAATTTTCATACGTTTGGTTGTATTTGTTTTATGCAACTTCCTCCTTCTCACCGTAATAAACTTTCTACCCAGTCTACTAAATGTGTTTTTATGGGTTATAGTACTTCACAGAAAGGTTTTATTTGTTATGATCCACGTTTTAATAAATTTCATGTTTCTAGAAATGTTGTTTTCCTTGAGAATGAGTATTTTTTTCCGACTCATGTTGAGTCATCTCCTGCTTCTCTTCTTCTTCCTATTTTTGAGGATTTGTCATCTTCTTCTGAGAGGTTCAAACCTGGATTTGTGTATGAACGTCGGCGGCCAACTTTAACCCCTCCTGATATTGATCCGCCACCTGAAACTGCTCCACAACTAGAATCTGAGAATTCTTCAAGGCATGCTCCTTTTGAGCCCACTGGGCGATCTACGAGAGTATCTCGTACTCCTAATATGTATGGCTTTTCATCTACTTTATCCACCATTTCTATTCCAACTTGTTACTCACAAGCTTCCAAGTATGAATGTTGGCAGAAGGCAATGGAGGAAGAACTTTTGGCTCTTAAAGAAAATGACACATGGGATATTGTTTCATGTCCTTCAAATGTCCATCCAATTGGATGTAAATGGGTTAATTCAATTAAACTTCATTCTGATGGAACTTTTGATTGGTACAAAGCTCGGTTGGTTGTTCTTGGTAACAACCAGGAGTATGGTGTGAACTATGAAGAGACATTGCACCGGTAGCAAAAATGACGACGGTGCGAACTCTTATTGCCATTGCTGCTTCACAAAACTGGACTCTTCATCAAATGGATGTCAAAAATGCTTTTCTTCATGGTGATCTCAAAGAGGATATTTATATGTAACCTCCACCAGGTTTGTTCTCATTGCCTACATCAGATGTATGCAAGTTGAAGCGGTCTTTGTATGGATTAAAACAAGCTCCCAGAGCTTGGTTTGACAAATTTCGGTCTACTTTGCTACAATTCTCTTTTGAGTAGAGCAAAAATGACTCATCTTTGTTTCTTCGGAAAAACATCCACAGGTTGTGTTCTTCTTTTGGTATATGTAGATGATATTATTATTACAGGAACTGATTCTTCACTAATCACTAGCCTGCAACAACAACTTAAGGATTCTTTTCATATGAAAGATCTTGGTACTCTTACATATTTCTTGGGTTTGGAAGTTCATCGTGATTCATCCGGTGTGTTTCTAAATCAACACAAATATACCCAAGATTTGATTTTTTTGGCAGGTCTTCAGGATTCCTCCTCTGTGGATACTCCATTAGGATTGAATGTAAAGTATCGCTGGGAGGAAGACGATCTTCTTCCTGATTCAACTATATTTCGGCAATTAGTTGGGAGCTTAAATTACCTTACTATTACCAGGCCTGATATCTCTTTTGCAGTTCAACAAGTTCGTCAGTTCATGCAAGCTCCCCGTCATCTTCATTTGGTGGCTGTCCGTCGCATCATTCGATACCTCCGAGGAACATCTAATTGTGGATAATTCTTTTCTAGTGGTTCGCCTATTCGTCTTAATGCTTTTAGTGATTCTGATTGGGCGGGATGTTCTGACACTCGTCGTTCGGTTATTGGTTTGGTGCATGTTTCTTGGAGAGTCTTTGCTATCTTGGAAGAGTAAGAAGCAAAACCGCATGTCAAAATCTTCAACAGAGGCTGAATATCGAGCAATGTCTACTGCTTGCTCCGAGATTGTGTGGCTTCGTGGACTACTTGCTGAGATTGGATTTCCTTAATCTAATCCTACTCCTCTCCATGCTGACAATACAAGTGCTATTCAGATTGCCACTAATCCGGTTTATCATGAGCGGACAAAACACATTGAAGTAGACTGTCATTATATACGAGAAGCTGTAGATAAAGGTGTCATTACTCTTCCGCACGTGTCCAGTGATCTTCAAATAGCTGATGCATTTACAAAATCAATGGCACGACAACGACATCAGTTTCTCGTCGGCAAATTGATGCTTTTTGAGCGACCGACATCAATTTGAGGGGGGATGTTAGCTTGATGTAAATATTGTATATTAATGTAATCATATATTGTTGTATATTAGTATAATTACATAGATTTGATTTAGTAGTTAAAGAGAATAATAGTGACTTTAGTAAGAGTAGATTTGGTAGGATAGAATAGCGGATTTAGAGGAATAGAAAAGTTGATTTTTAGGGATAGGAAGACGGATCTTTAGGGATGTAATCATTGAATATTTTCTATTTAATGACAAGACTCTCAATATTGAGAGGCATTCAACAGAAAATTGACATAAGCATGGCAAGAAGAAAGCTCCACGGAATACTCTGATCAACTGTCTGAATTATTTTGTACGTAGCCCCAAGAGGAAGTGTAGACCCTTGTCTAAAAGCCACATCAAAATCAGTTAGTTTCTCACAATGTCTTGATGTAACCGCATGAGAACCCTTACTGTCCAAAGCTACGAGGTAAGCAGCCATGAAGCTTTTCAAGGCTGCTACAGATCCCTGTATCTTAAGGCTCTGAGTGTGCCCAGCAGTTCTCCACATTTTCCCCTCATGCCAAACAACAATGTTAATGATTGGTAACTCATTTTTGTAGGCTTCTATTTGGCTGCACATGATATTAGCTTTGTCCTGGTGACCTTTATGGGCCCTTTTTAATTGCACATTGTCACCTGGGAAAAGATTCTTCCCTGAAGAACTTACCATCAAAGAAACTTCTCCCCACATGTAAAAATCGATTTCAACTTTTTCCACTGTAGGTGCAGCAAGGCCAACATTCTCCATAAAATTCAAAACATCCATGACTTCCAGCTTGCCATCATAGGTAAGTTGTAATCCAATTACAACATCCAATTCAGTGATTAAATTGATAGCGGAAGAGAGAGAGAAAACAATAGAATTGATTCTTTTTCTCTCTTCATCAACTTCTCTCCATGGCTCATCAATCCCTCCCTTGTCCTCCTCAATAACGTAATTGTTATCCATTTCGTCACTTATTTCATTAATCAGTCTTTATTATCTTCGTACTAAAGCTATGCATATAATTCTTCAATTCAGTTCTATAGTCTATATCAACCAAATCAGGTACCTTAGATTCACTTGTGCACTCTTTTCCTCTGTCAATAGGCTCATATTGTTCAGTGTTCATCCCAATCTCTACGTTAGCAATCTCTTCCTCCACACCCAATTATTTATCTTCGCCTGTAGGAGTACCCTGTGAGCTAACTATCATCACGAGAGGTTCCACTTTGTCATACTTTCTATGTCTAGGCTCCAACAACATCTGAGGAATAGGGCACATTTCCTCCTGTGAAATATCTGCTTTCTCTGTTGCTTCACATTCCCCTTGATCGACAAGAAGAAGAGAAACCAAATTGTCAAAAGACATCCCTACTTCACCAGTGGGCAGTTTATCATCCTTATATAACCCTGTTCTCAAATCTTGACAAGAAAACTTAGGGAAATCCAATTTAGAACATTGGGAGAGAAATTTACCACCATTAGTTTGACTTTCCTTAGTTGTATTGAAGTGTGCTTGATCTCTGGAACAGTCTCCAGCGACAAAAGATTTAGCCCTACCAAGTTCCACTTCTTTTTCTTGCTGCGTCATGTTGCCCAGTGCTTGTTTCATTTCCCTCAACTCTTTATTTGTCTGTGCAGTCCTATCCATCATGCTCGTCATAACCTCCAAGAGTTTCTGCAATTGGTCTTGAATCTGTGTAAGCTTGTCATCCATTTTGTTGTTGATCCTTCTTGATTCTTGTTCCGAGTCATAATCATGCCAAGAATCGGACTGCTCTGATACCAATTGATGCACATAAATGAGAACTGCAGCTCAAGGAGCTAAGCTCGATGAACTACTATGGCTGATCAGGGATGAAACTTCCGAGAATTCAGCTAATTAGAGAAGAAGAGAGATTTAAGGAGAGAGAATTTTGTATTATCAATCAATGAATCTGTAGAGTACAAATGAAAGTATTTATAGACACCATTGAGAGTAACTACCTCTAACTAACTACTAATTGAAAATGCTACAGTGACAGTAACTAACAGCTACAACTATAACAGGTTTTGTGACCAGTAAGTAATGAAACAGTAAAAATAGTCTAGCCGCTAATTAAACTCCAAATCATCTCAAGTTTGATTCTCTTGATCTCTTTGACTATCTCGATCACTTGTATATCCAATACTTGTATCATTTTCGAATCTTGAATAATTGCAAACAACATACCTCACTTTCTCTGAATGGACCAACGTTTGTTCTTTCTTGAAACAAAATGATCTGTAAAAACCTGTCATTGGAGCTATCTTTTTTTCATTTTTTTTTTATCTAAACTTAATTAAGCTTTTAACATTTGTGCTATAGTTTGTTCAGACATACGGGATTGAGCTTTGTTGTGAGTTTCTCTGTTTATTGTTCATTGCAGAGATCTGAGTTTCAACAAGCTTGAAGGAGGAATTGGAAATATCGAAGGCCTGACTCAATTGGAGGCCACGTAAGTCGGAACAACATGAAGATTCCTACAATTTATATATGGAAATATTTCTTTTGCATCTCTGTTTCATTATACTAGTCTTACTATTTGAGTGTCGATGGTTCATCCATCAAACTTCTGTATCCTTTCCAAATGTTCAAGCCATTTTCTTTCGTTTTAAGAAAAGAAGAAAATAGCCTCAATGACAAAAACAGTCTTAGACGGCAAATGTCTTAACATGATATTTGTTAGTTTTCGCTCACAGAGTTTTGAGATTTTGAAATCAGATGGTTTGTTTATTTCTCAGTAGTATTCTCTCCACGAGCTGCTATTTATTTGGAAATCTCTTTCAATTTTCTGTGTGGCTGATAGATGGGATCATGTTCTTGAACATGTAATGCAGATATTGCACTGCAAATACTGATCTCCTAGTTAAATCAAATATTTACTTCTTGCTAGGTACCTAACTGGCAATGCTTTTATTGGGCGAATTCCAGATTGGCTTATTAATCGAGAACCCAGATTGTAAGTATATTTCTTTGTCTTGCTTTTGCATATACACTAGTCATTCTTTTGAACTCAATTTAAAAAAGACCATGCATAGCTTCAGGGTAGGATTATATAGCAGGTTACGATAGAGAAGGAAGCATTAACTGTCGCAACTAAAAATGTGGTTGCTTGCGTAGAGAATCAGATCAAAAAGTCATCCATAGATACCTAATCCAGAACTTGAATTCTTGAGTCTTGCCTTTGTAAGTTTTTTGTGAGGAACAATGATAGCTTTGTGAAAATGAGTTCAATAAACAAAGATATTTAGATTTAACTAGCTGAATTGTCATTAGTTTCATTGCATTTAAATCTGTTTTCTCTAAGTGAAGTTCGGCCTCATTAGATTGAAAATACTTGGATGAACTCTTAACAAATGTCAGATCTCTTTGATGCAGTGTGATAGACCTTTCCTACAATAAGTTTGATGAGAGCCCTGATTCATCTATCTGTCGAGACAACCTGTATGATCCTTGTGTATCTTGCACTTTTCTCCTATCTTCTTTTACGTATATATGGTTCAGATGATTCCATTTTTGATTTTCTTTTCTTATCAGAAACTTATACAGAAGCTTTAAGGCCGGGAATTTTCTGTAAGTGTTTAATGTCAGATAAACTGTTGACTATTATTCTCTTGAAAAGGACTGTCCTCTCTGACACCTCTTTCAACTACTTCAGAGAACGCGGGAAGTGCGTGTCTCTGTATCCATGTTCAGAGGGTGAGTACTCACTGTTTCCAAAATTCTACCTTCTTATTTAAATCTTTTGTTTGATGTTGTTCCATTTTGCAGTCTTTTACCAGATTCTTGTTGAGAGTCAATAGAATGAACTAGGAAGGCATAATATGTTCCTTTTTGTAAGCAAGTTAGATCATGGAAAGAGTGAAGCTCTTAGACAGTTTTTACGACAATCTACAATAACTGAACAGATTTATCATCTTCATATATTTCTGAAATATATTCATTATCTCTAGCAACCTTTCTCTGGTTTGACTGCAGACAAGTACTCATTGCACATAAATTGTGGTGGAGGAAGAGTAAGTATTGGAGACACTACTTATGAAGCAGATGAAGACTCAGCAGGTGCTGCAAAATTTGTTTACTGGAAAGGGAACTGGGGAAGCAGCAGTACAGGACACTTCTGGGATACTACCATATCAATGAATGACTACAAAGCAAATAATGTATCTGCTATTAAGGGAAACGAATCTCAACTCTACATGACAGCTCACCGCTCCCCTTTATCTTTGACTTACTTTGGGCGTTGCTTAGCAAATGGAAGCTACAGTTTGACACTTCATTTCGCAGAAATAGTTTACAGAGATAACCGATCTTTCCAAAGTCTTGGAAGGCGGATATTTGATGTATACATACAGGTGAACAAACATGTCAGAGCATTAGATAAGAGTAAAATTTCCATTTAGCTGCAGTTGATTTAGTTTAACTGGATGCAGGACGAATTGAGGTTTAAAGATTTTGATATTGAAAGAGTAGCTGGAGGAGTTGATAAACCGTGGAAAGAAAAGTTTAATGTAACAGTAAAAGATAAAACTGTACAAGTGCGCTTTCAGTATGCTGGGAAAGGAACTAGATCAATCCCAAGTAGAGGAAACTATGGTCCTTTAGTATCTGCCATCTCTCTGGAAGCTAGTAATACTTTCTATCTTCAATTTTATTTCTTATGTGTAGCATCTCTTCTTTTCTTCTCTGTCACATAGTGAGACTAAGTCTTCTTCACAAAAGTTACTCACCCGTGCATCTTATTGAAAAATTAAGATCTTTTCAGAGTTGGAACCTGTACAAGACTACTCTTGATTATATAGTTGAAGCTCATGAAGATATAGATCAGATTTTCTCTCATTGAATAAGTTGTGCATAATATCTATCATTTCTGGCATACAAGTAAAATCCAGGGCGTCTAACATTGTTGTACTTTTTGTTCTGTAATTAGACTTCAAGCCCCCTCCTCCGCGGGAGACCTCTTCTAATCAGAAAAAGAAGATTCTAATTGCAGCTGGAGCAGTGATGTTTTCATTAGCTCTCATTCTGATGATTCTCTTTGTTGCTTGGAGGAGAAGAAGAAACAGGAAATTGATGGAACAAGGTGATGTTAAACCTCAATTTTTGTTTATGCCTGACAAATAGAATGTAATTAGAACTTTGTATGTTGCAATTTGGGTGATTCTTGGAGTTGTATCAAAATGAGTGACAAATGGAATGGTTTTTGCAAATTGAAGTGCATGCGAATGGTTGTACCTTATGGAATATTAGGTGTAATTATCAGTTTGGAAGACTTCTTGCCGCATTAAACTTATATGCTTATATTGCTATCCAAATTCACAATTTCACTAGTTAAAAGGTGGGGAAGACTAGGGTGATAATGTGGGTTTGATGGTGCAAGCTTTCCATAATTTCTTGTATGTTTTCAAGGTAAAATTTTTCCTTTAATTATCTTGTGGAAACTAACACCCTAAACTTGTTCTTTGACTGTTGTGTAGAATTAAGAGGACTAGATCTGCAAACGGGTATATTTACTTTCACACAAATTAAAGCTGCCACAAGTAACTTTGATTCTGCAAATAAGCTTGGAGAAGGTGGTTTTGGATCTGTTTACAAGGTGAATATGTATACAAATTCTTATAATTCTTCCTTCTTATTACTCCCCGTGCAATTCCTAATGGATTCCATCGAAAATCATTTATGAACTTCATGCATTTTTTTAATGTTCAGGGTACACTAGCAGATGGTACTATAATTGCTGTCAAGCAGCTTTCATCCAAGTCGAGACAAGGGAACCGTGAGTTTGTAAATGAAATAGGCATGATGTCAGGCTTACATCACCCAAATCTTGTTCGACTGTACGGATGTTGTGTTGAACGGAACCAACTTTTACTAGTTTATGAGTACATGGAGAACAATAACCTTTCCCATGTTTTGTTTGGTAAGTGCTATTTTCCAATACTTGATTTTGATATGCTTTACTGCCAAGGGTCTATCGGAAACAACCTCTCTACATTCACAAAATAGGGGTAAGGCTGCGTACACACCACCCTCCGTAGACCCCACTTATGGGATTACACTGGGTATGTTGTTGTTTACTTGAGGTAAAAGTAGAAAGGGACACCAGGCCCAAAAAGTTTTCTGATCCCATTCTCCCTCAATTATGTAACTGGCATGTTTTTATCTTCATCTGTGTGCATATATATATGTGTGTGTAGTTTCGTGTGAATATAGGCCTAGTTTCAGTATTACAGTAAATTGCAGGTCCTGAAGATTGTCAACCGAAACTGGACTGGCAAACTAGGCAAAAGATCTGTGTTGGCATAGCTAAAGGCTTGGCTTACCTACATGAAGAATCACCTCTAAAGATGATTCATAGAGACATCAAAGGAACCAATGTACTTCTTGACAAAGACTTAAGTCCAAAGATCTCAGACTTCGGCCTTGCCAAACTTCATGACGAGGAGAAAACACATGTCACCACCAGGGTTGCTGGGACTATGTGAGCTTCTAAACTACTCTAATGGATTGATCAAATTTTAATTGTTCAAAATATTCCCTTTTGAATGTCTCATCCTTCCATTTTCGGCCGTATCAGTTCACTTTTTCTGCATGTAATCTTTACTCCTTATTATACGATTCCAAAAGGTTATGGCTAGTACCTTACTGATCCCAAGAGTTCAACATAAAGGTTATTTATTATTTCACATTTTTCTTCAAACCCACTCGTTTTTTAAAATCCCTGTTTTATATTACAACTATAATAAACTAGTAGATGTCAAATCATTATTCACTTCAAAATCATGTGAGTCAAAATCTGGCAATCAGTTTTATAACGGAAGTAGTAACAAATACTTCCGCTGTCCATTTTTACCTAGTGTTGAGGTATAGAGCATTAAGTTAATCCTTTCAGGAAGTTCCTATTCGGTCTAGCTTGCATGAGTATAACTTTGTTACGTTGTTTTGCAGAGGTTATATGGCCCCTGAATATGCACTCTGGGGTTATTTAACACACAAAGCAGATTTGTACAGTTTTGGGGTGGTTGTATTAGAACTCGTTGCTGGGAAGAACAACATGAAATATCATCCTGATGAGAACTATGTCTGTCTTCTCGATTGGGTAAGAACGAGCATCCCTTTGTATCAGGTCCATGAATAGCGAACATCTAAAGCATGTCTCGGTTTACTTGATGAAAACTTCGTAGTATTATTAAATAATGCATTTGTATTGCTCAAGTCGACTTTGGTAGCATTTCAAAAAATGCATTGACCAAAAGTATCTTTCGCAAGTTCTCTAGTTCAATCATTGTGCTTCTTTCAGGCCCTGGTTTTACAAAAAAAGGGAAAGTTTTTGGAGCTAGTAGACCCAAGGTTAGGTTCCAACTACAACAAGAAGGAGGCATTGAGGATGATCAAAGTGGCCTTACGATGTACTAATCCATCGCCAGCACTAAGGCCAAACATGTCTGCAGTAGTGAACATGCTTGAAGGTCGTTTGGACGTTGATGACGCTAACTTCGATTCAAGTGGCTACGATGATGAATTTAATTTTCAAGGATTAAGAGATAAATACGATGAGATGCAAGTAAACTCTAGTGAAAACCAATCACTCTTTCGTTCAACTAACTCAAAGGACAATACCGATCGCTCTTCATCTTTCTTCCCTTCTACATCTACCTCTAAATAGAAGTCTTTCAATCTGCTCAATCTTGTATTTTAAACGACGACGAAAAAAGATGAAGAAGGAAATGTTGATCACACCACAACATATTATTTTATTGTTGATTCACATTGAGAGAGAATATTTATGTATAGCCTGTTCTAATATAGCCTCTGTCATTCATCCTTTTTAATGGCAACTCCAATTTTGATGATTTAAAATAATGAGAAACAAGAATTAATAATGCTTTGCAAAGAGCTTAAGTAACAATTCATGCCACATCTATCTCTCTGGAAAGTGAGTTTTTCCAGAAATGTTGGTGGGATTTGAACTCCTTAAACTTGCAATATAATCACTACACTGCAAACTAATATCTGTGTATCGTTAGGATTTTTTTATGTAGTTTCTGTTCTTCACATCATAGTTTTTGTTTCTTTAATACTTTTATTTTTGGGAATTACCAAGTAAGTATTGTAACAGTATAACCATCAGACAAATGATAAAGTTATCCGAAGACAATTACTGTTAGAAGAACAATGAGTAAATATTCATTTAACCTTGCTTTTTAGCAATAAATTTTGTGTAAATTTCAATCTAATGTTGGTGTGAATTTGGAGATCAATCAATTTGCTATACGAAACCGAACATTGTATTTATTAAATTCTGGAATAAAATTACATGATTAAAATTCATACAATATTATTGTTGTAAAGATATTACACCTGAACCTAATTCAACTTCAAAAGCTAGTTACGAGGGGAGGATTGTCTAAGTTCACATGAGCAAATTGCAAGTTCATTCCCCAACCAATATGAACTTTTACCCACTTGAACCCCCCCCCCCCCCCCCCCCAACCCTCTCAATCTACGCTCAGGCCCAATTGGTGCGTGGACCGAGAGCCCAAAGGGGAATGAACTTGATGTTAAGGTTTTTGTCCTAATTTTCTTACCAAAATTAAGTTATACTTTTCTTGAAAGAAAAATAAAAGTAATACCATAATTACTTTTATTTTTCTTTAACTCTTCCATAATTGACAAATCTCTTTGTTGGAGGAAAGGTTTTGGACATCGTTTTTTCATACCATAACACAATAACATCCACAATGTAGTTTTTAAAGTGTCTTTGTTTAAGGGGAGATTTTCTCACAATAGGTTTTAAGTTTTTCAATATTATTTTTAATAAGTAGGTCATTTGACCAAACCATATTAATAATATGTAGGTCTTTTGGAATGACTTGAATGTGCATGGAATGTATGGTTTTCCTATCTTAGCTTTCAAGCCTATTTGTTGTTCCAAAAAGAGTCTAAGTTTTTCACTTGATGAGCAACTCTTGTTCCTTGTCATACTTATGTGGGTTGCCTAATTTATTCTTTCTTGAGAGGGTATTCGGGTAAGAGGGATGTTTGATTGTATGTGAAGTTTGAGTCACCTTGGCAAGATGCTATGATTGATTACACTAATCCTAATCCTCATACCTTGAGGAACTTGTTTGCTTGTCCTTCCTATTGTTTTGCAAGGTTCAGATTCGAGGACGAATCCTTTCTAAGGAGAGAAGGATGATACGGGTCAAAAAGACATCTTAGCACTCGAGGACATTAAGACGTGAGTGAAGACCCGAGCTTGTGGGGCTACCCATCCAAGGAACAAGCTTTGAAGTATTGAGAACAAGTCCCAACACTTCAAAACCTTCAAGGAGTACACTACAAGGTCGCCCCTTTGTTTGGGCTCATTAAGGGCCTTTGGGTCATTTTTGTAATAAGTGTTGCCCTAGTCTATAAATAGAACATTTAGGTCATTTTGTCATTTAGAACTTTAATGATATATCTTGTAAACTCATTGAGAGTGTTTGGCAAGGTGGAATCCTTGTGGCAAGGTGGAATCCTTGTGCTGTTAACTTGCTTAGAAACGGTGGTTGCTTGAGAGTTTCGATTCTATTGAGGTCTCCGTAAGAGTGTAGGTGTCCTGTATTCATGTTGTTTGTGTTTTGATGTTTAAAATACATCTTATTGCCTATAACGTGTAGTACATTATGTCTCACTATCTATCCTCTTAGTTATAGTCATCTTGTTTTTCATTTTGTGTTGCTTGTTCATCTCGTGATAGTGGACTATTTTGTGCCATTTCGTGGGATGTTTTAACACTTCATAAGTCGTTCTTGTATTATTTGGTATCAGAGTCATCATTGATTTCGTTCCCACGAGATCAATCTTAGGCTTATTCACTCAAAAAATAAAAAAAAAAGTGTTGAAAAACTGAAAAACTCAAAAATAGTAATCTGTCCACGTTTTTGTGCTTAGGACAAAATTTGAAGCCTAGTTTTCTTGAGATTTTTATGTGTATTGTGTTTTCTAGTGTTAGATCTTTGTTTCCTAACATTAGAAGAGGTGTCCAAGGTCGAAAAAATCTCACAAAAAGAAGTTATTCTACAGGTTTGGTGTCTTAGTCGAAGTGTTGTTATTGTTTGGCCGAATTTATGTCTAGATTTAAGTGTTGTTTTGATGGTCTTTGTTGTTTCTTGTGTTGTTTTTTTTTCTCTCTAACACTACTTGAGTCTAACCCAAGTTCTTGAGCAAAAAAAATTGCAAGTTGTTGTGGGAAGAGTGGACGGTTTTTGTTGTTGTTGTTGTTGGAGTTCTTGTGTTGTGTTGTGTTGTGTTGAAGAAGTCTTGTAAAAGGTTGTTGTTTGATCCAAATTCAAAGGGAAGAGAGTGTGGTTTCTTGTTAGTCTTGAAACAACTTTCAAGACATTACCAAAGGAAAAAAAGAACAAAAGACCTCCCAAAAGTCTTCATACCAAAAGGGAGTAAATTCGAGGAAATGGGAACAAGACCTCCAAAAGGTTGTCTTGCCATTTTGGTTCAAGCAGGTGAAAGACTTTATGAGTCTTGAAAGTGGAGTCTAGACCTTGTTTGTCCCACACCTTGACCGAAATTCTCCTCTCCCATACATGAAATTGAACAACTAGTTTCTTAAAACAAAAAATTTTCAACTTCAACCACATTCCAATGTCCAATAGTTAAGTACCACGTCATCAAAGAGCTCAAGAACATTGGATATTCTAGTTTCACTTCTCGTTTTCATTAGTTTCAATTTGTTGATTCTCATACTAATTAGCAAACTAGTAAATACCTACTAGGTTGTAGATTAGTTTTTGAGTACGTTTTCTTTCGTATTAAGCGTTGTATTATGTGCTTTTCTCGTTTTTAAGTCGTAGTATCAACACTTGTGAGGCCAATAGAGTGAATACTTCAAAAGTATGAGCTTGAGATATTGTGGACTGTTTTGAGACAAATTGTGGATTGATTTTTGCTAACCTTTAATGTGTTTGCTGTTTTTGTGTTGTTTGTTTTGTAGTTCTAGATATGTATAATGGCGGATGAAGGTGAAATGCCTAGTTGGTTTAAATCCATCGTGGCAAAGCTTGATGTCATGGATAGCCGCTTGGGATCTTTTGAAGAGAAAATGGAGAGAATAGAAGGATGAATGGAAAGAATGAAAGGAATAATGGATAGAATGGAAGGACGAATAGAAAGGACGGAGAGCTCTATTTGCAAGAAGTTGGATAACTTGATAGAGCATTTAAGCTTTCCTTATTCAATTCCCGTGAGTGGCCAAGCTCCACATAAGCTACTAGGTAATCAAACTAACTCTTGCACTCTAGTGAATAAGGCTAATAACCAACTAAGTGTGAATGATAGTTTGTCTTTAGGTGAGCCGAATGTGCTTTCATTTTGTGATGATAATGTACAACTTGAGATTGTGGATACACTAGTTGATCCACCTAGTTATGAAGCCATTTTAGCAAGTGATAGTACATTGTCTTATGGAAGTCATGAAGATCAACCTGTGTGTAAAAATGGTGATGTTGAACATATTGGTCGATTGACTAAGGATGACCCTCTAGTTGTTTTTGTTGTAGATCATGCGAGTATAGAGGGAACATTTGATCGTAATTGTAGTATTATTGGGGTAGAAAAGTGTATTCTCAACCCATTCCCACAAACACTCCACCCATTTGATCCCGGTGATCATTTGAAATACGGTGATGATGTCTTTTGGAATGACTTGAATGTGCATGGAATGTATGATTTTCCTATCTTGGCTTTCAAGCCTATTTGTTATTCCACGAAGAGTCTACATTTTCCACTTGATAAGAAACTCTTGTTCCTTGTTTCTTGTCATACTTATGTGGGTTGCCTAATTTATTCTTTCTTGGGAGGGTATTCGGGTAAGAGGGATGTTTGGTTGTATGTGAAGTTTGATCCACCTTGGCAAGATGCTATGATTGATTACACTAATCCTAACCCTCATACCTTGAGGAACTTGTTTGCTTGTCCTTCCTGTTGTTTTGCAAGGTTCAGATTCGAGGACGAATCCTTTCTAAGGAGAGGAGGATGATACGGGTCAAAGAGGCATCTTAGCACTCGAGGACATGAAGACGTGAGTGAATACCCGAGCATGTAAGGCTCCCCATCCAAGGAACAAGTTTTGAAGTGTTGAGAACAAGTACCAACACTCCAAAACCGTCCAAGGAGTACACTACAAGGCCGCCCCTTTGTTTGGGCTCATTAAGGGCCTTTTGGTCATTTTTGTAATAAGTGTCGCCCTAGTCTATAAATAAAATATTTAGGTCATTTTGTCATTTAGAACTTTGATGATATATCTTGTAAACTCATTGAGAGTGTTTGGCAAGGTGGAGTCCTTGTGTTGTTAACTTGCTTAGAAACGGTGGTAGCTTGGGAGTTTCGATTCCCTTGAAGTCTCCGTAAGAGTGCAGGTGTCCTGTATTCATGTTGTTTGTGTTTTGATGTTTAATATACATCTTAGTGCCTATAAAGTGTAGTGCATTATGTCTCACTATCTATCCTCTTAGTTATAGTCATCATGTTTTTCATTTTGTGTTGCTTGTTCATCTCATGATAGTGGATTGTTTTGTGCCATTTCGTGGGCTGTTTTAGCACTTCATAGGTTGTTTTTGTATCAACGTTTTAAGTTTTTCAATATTATTTTTAATATGTAGGTCATTTGACCAAATCATATCAATAATATTTTTTCAGTATTTGATTTTCTTTGTCATCTGATTTATCTTCTATATAGTTTGCAAACTTTAAACTCCCGCATGACGCCCTCTCAATTTCGAATCCAACACTGACTCTCATACCATGCAAAGATATAACACCTGAACCTAACTCAATCGCAAAAGCTAACTCATGAGAGAAAAATTATGGAAGTTCATAAAAACAAACCCACAATTCATTCCCCAACCAATATAGACTTTCACCTATTTTAACATGCGTAAAGAATCTAGTAAACAAAACTAAATGACTTGAGAAATTAATAGTGGTAAAAGTACTTTTTATTGCTACATCAGACATCCTACATCAAAGAGGTCCCATTTATGTCATGTTCTTTGTTTTTACTCTTCTTGTCCACATCCAAGAACTGATTATTAAGGCATAATACTCAGCATTTAAAATTGGTCTCATCTAAAAAAAATGAGAATTTTAACTTTGAGAGTATATATATTGACATTTCAACTTGGTATCAAACTAATAATATTGTACGAATATTCAATATTAATATGACACAAATTTTAAAAATGCTTAGATAATTATTTTGTAAGTTTAGGTATTTAACTGACACAATAAAAATAACTTTTAAGTCGTTAAGGTCTCTTAATATGTATATTCCAATGTTCACATATTCTGTCCTAGTGCATCCAAATTCCACTAGACTTCCCATGCTAGGTAGTTTTTTAGTATCACTAGACTTCCAATTTTCATGATTCAATAAATTAAACTGCACCCCACCCCATAGCCCTATATATCCCACCATCACATACTCGTATCGTACCCCACCCCATGGCCCTATCCCCACCATCACATACTCGTACCCCACCCCTTACCTTATATAAATATTTTCAGAATAATATCTTTTACTTAAAGTATCAAACATTTTTTAAAATAAGTAAAATGTTCGCTTATTTTTGTAGAAAAGTGTATTTTTTTTCTTCCTATCAAACATTTTCTTAATGGCTCAGTGTAAACCCACCATAGAAACCATTTAACACGAAGTACTAACATTTTGATCTCATCACTTTGTTCAATATCTCATTTATTTTATTTCTTTTGCTTTTCAAATCTAGTGGTGTGTTATCACATTTTGTTGTTTGTTTTTATGTTTGTTATACTTGTTATGTATCTTGAGCCGGGCTCTATCGGAAACAACCTTTCTACTTCATTTAAAATAGTAGTATGGATTGCGTACACCTTACATTCCTCAGAACCCCGTGAGAATTCATATGTTGTTCTTCTTTTGCTTTTCAAGTCAAGTGTATGTCCATTTCTTACGTTAGATTGATGTAAATATTTTCTAGCAGCCTTCTTTTGACCTGAATAGATGATATTATTAAAGCGCGCACTAGGTATGTATAGAAAATTAAGCTGAAAAAGAAATGACTTTTGGAATTTTTCGTTTTATATTTCTTTACATTCATGTATCTATTTATACAAAAATAGCTACCTGGAAGAAAAGAAACAAAATATTCGATCTACAACTGTCTAACTTTTGTTGGTTGCTAAAATAACAAACTCTAACTGCCTGGTATCCTCTATATATTTTATATTCTTCTACTAATTCTATACTAGGAGCGTATTCAGCTGGTATATCTATTTGTTGAGCATGTATTGGGCATATAAAAGCATTCTCATGATACAATATGGAAGCAAAATGTAGAAAAAGAAATCTTGGTGTACTTACAATAAACGGTTAAAACTTACACGCACTCGGTGTATACAGTGGCGGATCTACACTATGGTTAGGGGGTTCATCCAAACCCCCTTCGGCAGAAAATTATGTTATATATACGTGGTTAAAAATATTTTTTATGTATACATATATTAGATATTGAACCCCCTTCAATTAGTTTTTATATTCACTTATGGCTCCGTCACTGTGTGTATACCTAAATAAACTATCATCGCTTGAAGCAAGGAAAATTAAATAAGGAAGATAAGCCTAGTATTATAAACTACAAGGGAAGTTAGTGACGTCACAAAATCAAATTTATGGGGAGGTTTATAAAATTATCCTTTTTAGATTTCTAGTTAATTAAAATGACTTTATAGATAAAATGGTGGAATGACTTTATTGATACAAACCAAAAGGAAGTGACTAGTAGTTTGATTTGATATATTTTTCTAGTTATTTTAGTTAAATAACAACTTGAATTAGTTTAATGTGATAACTAAACAAATTATCAAAGAAACAAATAAAAATCAAAAATAATTTTGAGTTGGACGCTGTCAAATAAAAATAATTTCGACACCTGAAATTTATTTAAACGATTGAACCTTTGTCCCCTTAGAATCAATTTCAGATATTTGAATGAAGTAATTAGGCTTTTTGACAGATAAGGGAGAAGCCAAGTGAGAGCACAGGAACTAATAAGTGATTAATTATATATCCCAATTATAGTAGGAGAAGGATATTAGGAATTAATGAAAAGAAATTAACAATAATGACTTGCATGTTTAGGTATCTGTCCAGGTATATTCATGATTAAACTCGTATATAGAAGAGAGTTTTTTTTTTCGATTTTAAAATGTTCAGAAAATCTAGTCTAATAGTATTTTCTTAACCATTCATACTACGTTTTGGGCGCCTCCGCAGGATTTGTTACACTTTTTGCTGGCTGATAAACGAGGAGATTTTGTGACTAGAGGGTGAAGACTTTAGGACTTTTACTGCCTAATGCATCTGTTAATATCCCTACTCGTATTACTTCTCTATCTACTTATGGATGGTTTATAAACAGAGTGCAGATAATATATATGGTGGCAGCGCTACCAAACTCTTCTTTGTAATTTTTTTTTGTTATGATGCTAATAATTAATTAAGAGCGATTGATTATGTTACTCCTATAAAAATTAACATAATTTTATCATATCCAATAGTAATCATTGATAACCTACCAGAGTAGTATATTAATTAAATACGGGATGCTATATTTCGTATATACAAAATATGATATTATTAAATATCATTGGATAGTGCATTATGTTTATCTCTCACAATAATAAAATTTTATTAAGTATTTTTCTTTATTTCTTTTTTACTTCATACATATTGACCCAACACAAATCTTAAGAAAATATTCATTAGGAATTTATTTTATTAAATTAAATTTATTAATTTTGTACTTTAAAAATTTAAAGTTAAGCATGAATATTAGTATTTCTATATGAGAAAAAAATAATTTTAAAATTAAAATTTACTAAAATAAATAAGTAATAAAATTAATTGAATATAAAAATCAATTAATATAATAAAATTGATTTAATTTAAATATTTAGTTGCAATTAATTAAGATAAAATTATTATATTTTTAAATTATTTAAATTTAAGATGCTATATTTTGCACATACAAAATATGATATTATTAAACATTATTGGATAGTGCATTATGTTTATCTCTCACAGTAATAAAATTTTATTATATATTTTTCTTTATTTCTTTTTTACTTCATACATATTGACCCAACACAAATCTTAAGAAAATATTCATTAAATTTTATTTTATTAAATTAAATTTATTAATTTTGTACCTTAAAATTTTAAAGTTAAGTTTAAATATTAGCATTTTCATATAAGGAAAAAATAATTTCATATCTTTTTTCTTCTAATTCTTAATTTTTTTCTATTTAGATTATCTAAATTGAATTGAGTTTGTGAATTATGTGGGTGGATGAAAAATGAGATAGAGGAATGAAAGAAGAAAAAATATGCAAAATCTAGAGGTTGATTGGGTTGAAAGAAAATGGCTAGTGTGTTGAAGCTAAAGTAATAGTGCATAGGTATGTGACGAAGAAATTTGAAGGAAATGGATTGTTTTTGAAAAAAAATATGTTTTATGAGTTGAGATTGCATTGGATTGATTATCTATGGAGATTTCAGAGAAATGAAGGTTTGTATATGATGTGTATAAAAACTGTATATTTAAGATTTGTATATGACGTATCTAAAAACTGTATATTTAAGGTTTGTATATGATGTGTATAAAAATTGTATAAAAACTGTATATTTAAGGTTTGTATATGATGTGTATAAAAACTGTATTATATAGAATATATTTTCTATATATGATCTGTATAGAATTTGTATCATTGTTGTATAGAATATGTATATCTATAGGATGTATATAAACTGCACAAATATTGTACAGAGTTTGTATCTAAATAAATATTTTACCTAAATAGTCTACAGAATGTGTATAGCCTCTTGGAAAAAATAAAAGACACGAAAATAGTTTTAAAACATGAATACGAGTCATTAAAATATGTTATTTTTAAAAATTGTATTTCAAAAAAATTTAAAATTTTATTTGGTTACGACATTATAAATTAGTATTTGATTATTTTAAAAGAGAACTACAAAATTTTATTTGATTGTTTTATTTATTGATAGAATTAAAAAAAAATATATAGAAACATTAGTTTTTTTTTAAGAAAAAATGAGCACAATCAAAATAAAAGGGAAAAGAAAGAAAACACAACTACCAAGAAAAACAACAACAAAAAAACAATGAAAAAAACAACAAAAAATAAATACTATTTTTACACTTTATATAATAATAATAATAATAATAATAATAATAATAATAAAAGAAGCAAAAGTAGCAACAACAAAAGTAAAACAAAAAAGACAAAATCAGTAACATTAAAAAAAAAAAAGTCAAAGAACGTGACTTAGTTAGCGAAATGGTCAAAAAATAATATTTTGAAACATAGATTATTTTTGTGCTTTTTATTTTTGTCAAAAGGCTATCTTTATCCTTCTCCCAAAAAAAAAAAACCTCTAGTGTAAACCAATCACTCTTTCATTCAACTGACACAAAGGATACTAATCGCTTTTGCTCAATTTTGTATTATATTAATTAAGAGGAAAAAGATTTGAAGAACGAAATTTTGATCATACCAACATATCTTTTGTTGTTGCTTTACAGACTGAGAGTTGATATTTGTTTATATTAGTTTAGAGTACGTGCAAAAGCATGTGTATCTCGTGTCAAATAATAAAATTATGCTTTATTCTTTTTTCATGTCTTATCCTATAAAATTATACATTAATAATCAATTAATAAAGATATTTTGATAAAATACTCATTAGTCATTATTTTTTAAAAGAGTGTGCAAAATCCAAAATAGATAAACAAAAATGAAGAGTAGTTTATAGCAACAAACGTATTTATATGATTTATTTTAGATTAAGTTCAAAAAAATTTCTTTTACTTTCAAACTCTACTCTCAATCAAACACTATCATTACAACAAAAATATACATTTTTGATCCATAATATACTTCCAAACCTACAACACCTAATTTGGACCTCTCATATATTAACAGTAAATACTTTTCATATAATGGTAATGATTTTTAAAAAGTAAGAAATGATTCTTCTATCTCTAGTAGGGTCTTCAATGATGGAAAAAAATTCAATCCGTATTTCTAAAAATGTTCCTGAGTGATTATTATTACATTTATATATTTCAAAATAAAAAAAAAATAAAACTAAAAAAAGATGATAGGTGTAATCATAAATACAAAGGCAAAAGAATTGTGGGCATATGAGTTTCAATAATATCTTTGGACAAGGAATGTCCTAGTGTTTTTTTTTGCGTGATGTCCAAAAGTTTTATTTTTTCAAAAAATATAGTATTAGTTGTTAGAGTACGTGTTCTAGTGATTACCTCATTTTAACCTAGTTGTTGCTTATGAATGGAACAGGTTGGCTAACGTGTTTCAGTGAACGCAGTAAAGACAGTAAGTAGTGAACATAATCGTTTTAACGTGGAAAATACCCTGCTCAAAAGGTGTAAAAAACCACGACACCTGACTCAAAGGGTGTAAAAAATTACTTACCTCTATAGGATTTAACCTCAACTTCACTAAATAACTCTGAGCCTCAACAACGACTGATTACAAAACTCTTGTAACCTAGGAATTATAAACTCTAATTCCTATAACTCAACAACTAGGAATTATAAACTCTAATTCCTATACCCAATAACTATGAATCACTAATTTCTAACTACACACACCACCCAAGGTATGTGTTCCCAAAGTCTCTGAGTTTTTCCCAACTCGGAGAAAGTTTTCCCCAACTCGGAGACTAGTCCCTAGTTCAGTTTATAACACATTGAAACAAAGATTACATCAATAGTTCAATACAATCAACAACTCCTAACAATCAATGTTAAAACTCTTAGCCAGATTCTATACTAGGACCAGATTCTTCAATGTGTTTCTCCAATAATTAACACTTCATAAAGTTAATCTGTCGATTGCCCTTTTCTGCTTTGTAGTACATCTTCTATTTAAGCACACTCTCCAAAGAGTCATTCTTTATTTCAAACTCCCGTTTAATTAGAACTTAATTGCATGGAGTTCTACTTCAAGTGAGACTCCTTCTTCAATTCCAACTTTTGTCTCCTTAGTATTGTAGTCAAACTCCAACTCTTTAAATCAACACATATTTATTTCCTTGAGTTTATCAGAATTAACCACCTATCTGGTCCGTAATTCTTGCACCCTTGTCTTTAATCATCGATTATTTTGCTATCAGTTTAGCTACATGATACAATATGTCTGTGAACCAGCTTGACTGACATGTTTCACATCATGTTGTCAGTCATCAAAACTACATAATACCCAACATTAGTGTGTATGTATATTACTCCTACGATTGTTTTTATATTAGTAAACAATTTATTTTGCCAAAAATAACAAAAGGACAACTTTATGGCAAGCAACAAGTTTCATGAGAAAATTGAAGAATGGATGCCTTTTAAGTGTTGAATGAAGGATTGGTGACATTGACCAACAGATAGGGTCAAACATTATTAGGAAACTTGATCAAGTTAATTGTGGACTTGATTAATATTTTAAAAACTTTCTAATCTTTTTAAAAATACAAATCAACCCAACCCATACCCTCTTCAATCCAAATCAACCACTCTCTTCTCTCTCTCGATAGCTTCTCTCAACTCTCTCCCAACCAACAGTTCTGCAAAATTTCTCCCTTTAACCCCCGACGACAAATAGTTGGGCTTCGAGTTTTCCTCTTCGATTCAATCAGCCTGTCTCTCATCCCTCTCTCGACAGCTTCTCTCAACTCTCTTCCAACCAACTGTTCTGCAAATTTCTTATTTCAATCCTCGGCGACTTCAATATCCGACTACAAATAGTTAGGATTTCAGTTCCTTTTTGACTTCAATCGACATGATAGCCTTGCTCTCCGGCCATAACAGCTTCGAATTCTCCATCGGTCCTTTTCTTCTTTCACTTGTAAAAATTTATGGTCTTTTTAGTTTTGAAGAAAACGAGGAACTTGAGTCAACTTCTCTTATAGTATTGGTTAACTATTTTAATATTTTTTGCACTAATTTGAAATACGGTCTGAATAAAATTTTAATTTCTGGTATTTCTTCTCTTCTCTTCTCTTTTTGAAGTGAATTATGAAATTTTGTTATTTGTTGCATTTTTTTGAAGTTTGATTTTTATTGTTTGTGTTTATAAAAATAAAAGAACAATTTGGTTTGATTTGTTCTATTCTTGTTCTTGGTAAAAATGGTGAAATTACTGTTTTTTGTTTAACAAAATTGTGTTATTGTTTCCTCTGACGGATTACCCATCTGGTGCAATATATTAACCATCTGATGCAACAGATTCATCATATGATGCAACAAATCAACTATCAGATGCACCATAGGAACCATCAGATTACAATTCTGATGCAACAGATTAATAATCTGATGCAACACCTTTACCATATGTTGCAACAGATTAAGCTTCGGATAAAAAATTGGATGCAATTAATTAACCATCTGGTGTAATGGAAGAACCATCAGATTAATGATCTGATGCAACAGATAAACCTCCTGTTGGATAAAATCCTACCAACTCTTTCTACAGGAAAAGTCCAAGTCTTGATTTTTTCAATTGATCATTCATCTGCCGCGATAGACGACCCTATGTTGGAAGAAATCTAAACAATATTAATCGTTGATAACTATTCCAACAGATCACTCATGTGTTGCAACAGATGTGTGACCTATTGCATAGACCATTCATCTTTCTCAACAGATGAGTGATATATTTTGTATTATTGTAACAGATTACTCAGTTGTTGCTATGGATTATTTAACTGTTCCAACAGATCATTCATATGTTGAAATAGATGATATCACAACAGTTGTGTGATCTGTTGAACAGATCATTCATCTGTCTTAAAAGATGAGTGATATGTTTTGTATTATTGTAACAGATTGCTCATCTGTTGCAACAGTTTAGTTATATGTTGTAACAAATATACTACCTGGTGCAACAGATCGGTGATCTGTTGTAACTGTTATTTTACTGTTTTGCTTATTTGATTTACTGTTATCCTTTTTTAAGGATGCATTGATCAACAATAATATATTATTTTATGTTCCTATTAATTTTAGATAATATGGTTCCCAAAAGAATAGAAATCAAATCAAGTCCAAGTAAAGGAACAAGTGAAGCAGCTAGGCTACATCCCCCACTCTATGAGCTTGCTTTACAAACGTTATGTCAATCGGGAGCAGAATATGATGAACGCGGGGAGGAGGAATATTTCAAAAGAGATGATGCAGATGCTAATAGCCCTTTCACCGAAGAGCTAGTCAAAGCCTTCTGTATTGATCGTTATCCTGTGAGAATGCAGTGCGATGGTGCTGCAGATTTAACGAGTGATTTCGTGGTTAAGTCAGCCATGGGAAAATCTTTTGACGCCTTCAGAAAAATACTTCGAGAACAAAAATTGGATGCTTATTTCAGGGACAGCTGCTTTGAGAAATATCTTGATTTGCCGGAGGACAACAATGCTTGTTTCCAAATGAAAATGGTATATGAACTTCCCAAGCATAGGTTTATATATGAAAACAAAGATAAGATGGATGAGGTGTGGATAAATTACTGTGGAATGCCTATTTATTTTTGTTAGAAGGAGTTTGCCATAGTTACTGGACTAAAATGTTATCCTCCTTCTCAAGTTATACCTATTCTAACTCTAAAAAAAGCACCCCGCACACCCAAAAAAGGCAAAGGCAAGTTGTGTGATCGTAATGACCTGATGTCTATTGTTGGTCTAAGCTTCAAAAACAAAAATTTAATAGAAACGTTGAAAGGTAAAGGACTTTCAAAGAAGCACAAGCAGTCATTGTACTTCATTTGATTTGTACATAATATTCTTTGGGAGAGAGACGTTAACAACAACATAAGCCTCAATTTAATAAAGCTCTCCAAGGATCTTGAGGCGTTTAACAACTATCCAGGGGGGTATGAGAGCTTCAAAATGACTGTCAAATATTTGTTGACTCCGTTAGCGCCAAAAACAGTCAACTTATATGGCTTTCCATGGGCTTTCATGGTAAATGTTTCTTTCCTCTATTATGATATCATTCATTTTTTTCGCTCAATAATAGTTTTGATTTATTGGCGTTATTTTGTAGGCTTGAGCGTTTGAAGCCATTCTTTATTTGAGACAACAAGTGAACTACCAGGAAGGAGTTTCCTGTCCAAGAATCTTGAGATGGTTGTCGGCCAAAACTCATAAAAATGTAAATTTTCTTGATCTCTTCAATCCCCCGAAGGATGCAGTAAGTATAATTATAATTAATTTTTTCTTTTAATTAATTTTTTTTTGAATGATCTAATCATCATTCTAATATATGTAATGATTTATGTTAGAATGTGCATCTGTCGCTAGTTTCGACCAATCGAGAGTTGAAAATGCCATTTTTTCTTACTTTCCGGTTTGTGCAAACTTTATTGGACCCTAAGGTCATCGACAGAATAAAAATGGAATTGTTAGGAGCAACAACCATTACAAGAAAAATAATTTTGGAGGGTGGGCTTGTTGTTATTGATGGAATTGTTGGTAGTGGTAGTGGTGCTGCTGTTGGTGCTAATGATGCTCCTCTTACAGTATTTAAAACAAACCATTATGAGTATGATCATACTGGTTATACAGATTTTGCTTCTCCTAGTGAATGTTCTGCATGCAAATGTCAAAAATGCAGGGCGAAACATGATGTAGTGATTAATGCTATTAATGTATTAACTGCTTTTGTAAAGGAATTAACATCTAAGAGGGGTTTCATTCCATCAAAGAGGATTTTATTTCCATCAGCTCCATTAGAGATTAGGGCTAAGAGGAGAATAAGAGTGATTTCCAAGGCATTATCAGGCATCCAAAAAAGTGAAATTGCAACTCCTCTGTCTGCATGTTGCACTGAGCAATGTACAATGTCCAAAGAAGAGCAATAAGAGCTAAAGAAGGTGAATATATTATACGTCTTCCAACTGATAAAACAAACAGACACATATCTGTTTTAACAGATGACATATCTACTGAAAATTATCAAACAGATATATACATATGTTGTAATAGTTGACTAACCTGTTGCCCCAGATACTTTATCTGGTGCAACATATGTCTCATCTGTTTTAGCAAATCAAACAGCTCTTCGTACAACTTTTATTTGTACCAACAAACGACCTATCTGCTGCAACAGATGATTCATATATTACAACAGTTGGTTCATCCGTTGGAAATTATCACACAGGGTCTTCCTCATGTAAAAATTTGTCCCAACAGTTGATTCATTATTGCAACAGAAATATAATATGTTTGGGACAATTTAAAATGGGAGAAAGACCTGTTTGTTTTGCTAGAAGAGATGAGTTATCCTTTTCCATTTTGTTGTATCTCTGTGATTAGCATTGACCAATTCTGGCTTTTCAGGTGGATGTAAAAGAAGCTACTGCTGAACAGCATTGACAATATGATACTTTTTTTATGGAAATACAGAGAACAGAAATCACAGAAACCGTACGCAAGCGACAATGAAGATTCACGATGAGCAAAGCCGAATTCCATAGCACCGGATGAAGAACAACTTGTCCATACTGAGTAGATCTTTATAGCTTGAGCCTGTCAAAGCAATCCTTGGAATTATACTTAAATTTTTGTTGATGTATTTGTTGAGATCTGTACCCATAACAATTTTTTTACATTTCATTTATCGTTAACTTATTTCAGCTAATTTATGAAAGCTTCAATTTATTTTATTTTGTCTTCAAATTTTATTTATTCCTTATATTTGAACTTATTAATTGAAAAGGAATACTAGATTCAAATATTGCAACAGATAATGTATCTGTTGCAACAGACAACACATCTATTGGAAAATTTGAACAGATTTAGACATATGTAGCAACAGGTAGGTGATCTATTAGAATTTATCAAATAGGTCTTCCCACTGTTACACTAGATGGACTTTAGATAAAAACATCAAGATAATGCAACAGATGACACATCTTTTGAAAAAAAAAAGAATAGATTTAAACATATGTTGCAACAGATAAAGTTTATCTGTTGCAACAGATGACACATCTATTGGAATAATTGAACAAATTTATACATATGTTGCAACAGGTAGGTTATCTATTGAAATTTATCAAACATGTCTTCCCACTATTGCAACAGATGGACTTTAGATAAAAACATTGAGATAATGCAACAGATGACCAACCTATTACTATAGATAAACTACATGTCAGAACAGGTAAGATAACTGTTACAATGGATGGAGAATCTGTTGCATTATAAAAATTCAACTTTTGTTGGACATAAAAAATTGCCACTACGTTTAAAAAGGTTAAAGTGAATTGAAATAAAAAAGGCGCAACCCATCGACGGTGTTTAGTTCAAACACCTAAAACAAAATAGGCATCAAGTATACATGTTCATTTTATAGACGTAAAATAAAATTGACATCAAACGTGTTAGTATCAGTCCTAGCACATTTCGCTGACTTGCCGTCACTTGGCCCCCAACGGTCATTTACCCCCCATTACCTTATATATTCATCTTCCTCCTAAAATTTAACCCTAAATTCCCAAATCTTCTTCTTCATCGTCATCTTCTTTTGTCTATCCAAATTCTTCAAATTATTACTTTCATTTTTTCCAACTGACCTTGACAATGTCGAGCGCATCTTTCACTGTTTTTTGTGATAAAGATTTTTGATATTGTAAGTGTGGTCATGAAGCTCTGTTAAAGACTTCTTGGACTCAACAAAATCTGGGTCGTAGGTTTTTTACTTGTAAGATTTTAATGGTAATATTTTTTTATTTAATTAATTGATTAATTATTGACTTGTAATTGTTTTGTAATTGTTTTCTCTTTTTTTTTTAATAGAAATTGGATGGATGTGATTACTTTGATTGGTATGAAGAATGACACCCTTCACAAGCAGATCGTTTAATCTGGGGTTTGTTGAACAAAGTCAAGGCTTCTGAAGAGAAACAAAATCGAGCAAGAAGATACTACATTGTTGCCGTTATTGCTACTGGTTTGGTGTTGTTGGACACATGGGTATTGAAGTCTAATTGCTGAAATTTTTATGGTGGTGTGTGTATTTGCTACTTGTTTGTTGTCGACGAGCACATGGATATTCAAGTGTAACTATTGGAAAATATCAAAAATATTTAGGCATATGTTGTAAAATTTAGGTCATCTGTGAAAATTATCAAACAGGTCTTCCCACTGTTGCAACATATTAGACTTAGATTATTAGATTATTCATAGAAATTATCAAACAGGTCTTTCCACAGTTACAACAGATTAGACTTAGATTATTATATTATTCAAATAGGTCTTCCCACTGTTACAACAGATTGACAATCTAGTCTATTGCATTATAAAAAACTCAACTTTCATAAAAAAAAATTATTGCCCCTACATGTACATGTAATAAAGTGAAGGGTGACTTGAAATTAAAAATTTCTATTTCACAGGCTCTTCTATATACACAGGCTTCAAGTGTCCAGTTAGTACCCCATAAGCCCAGACCTCTTGCAGGTTTTCCACAGCGTTGTCGCACAGAAAAGTTGTTGGCTCGGCCATTTCTGTGCCGGTCAGCAAACATTCGATGTGTGCAAGAGCGTGCGAGCCACTCGCTTTAGCAGCATCATATTTTGAAAGGATCATTCCCCTGCTTTGACCTTCAAAATCCCATGATTTCATTATCAACACTTCCTTTGGCAAATGATTCATTAGTTTACTCTCCCTCAACAAGATGGGCAACAACACCATCAGTGGCTCTAAGAGGAGAAAAAGATCAAAATCGTCGACGAGAGGTATGTTGGAGTCATAAACATTGATCTTTCCCTCCTCGAGTAGTATCTCAATAGCCCAATAATGAATGCCGTTCACGCTAATGACTGCAAGAATCCTTTTTACCTCGGTCCAGCTCTTGCCGTGTGGATTTAGCCTGTCCCCTCTAACATATCTTAACGTTTCTTCTTCATCCAAGACCAACATAGGAACAAGGAAATCAAGTCCCACGCCAAGGGCTGACGCCTCTCCATTGAGTTGATCGTACCTATCCTTGAGCTTCTTGCAGAAGTCGAGGTTCACTATCCTATCGGCAGCGTCATAAGCTTCCCCGTACGTTAATTGCCTTTTCTTCATGAGGTAGAGAATTATGTCAACATGTTGTGAGATAAGAAGTTAATTTTTAAATAGGTTAGTAATTGTAAAGATGCAACAGATGGTCCATCTATTGTATAGGGTTCTATGAATCAATAATCCAACGTAACTTATGCAACAAATGGATAATAAGTTGCAACAGAACCATAACCAACTGAACCACTATACCCAGCTGTTGCAACAGATGTGAAATCTGTTGCGTAGCTTCTTCTTCATGGGGTAGATTAGAAGGGATAGGTTAGGAAAAGTAAACTTGCCTTGTCCTCGTACGGTATATGCATATCAGTCATAGTCTGGAAGTCTTGGGGGGAAAAGAGAGGCCTAGGGTAATTTGGTGTGTCTGGCTTGGCATTCTTGGCATATCACAGATCCCTGTTCTCTTCGGTGCTAAGTTTTGCGTATATTTCCACCTTCTTGACTAGCCCCTGAACTTCAATAGCTTTTGGAGAGGGAAGAATTGCAATTTCTTTTGATTTTCGAGCGAAGAGTACGTCTCTAATTGCTCTTTTCTTTCTCCTAACCAACGCTTTAGGAGTGTGTGTCTCCCTCACCTTCTTGGATGGTATGACACACCTCTTGGATTTAAATTCCTTGATAGCTTTAGAGATAGCCTCTACTTTTTCAAAGAGTTTATCCTGTCTGTCTTTGCACTCATCGCATTCACAATGAGAACACGAGGGTGAAGAGGGGTGAGAGGGACTTGTGTAAGGGCAAAAAGGGGTATTTTCAAACATATTTATTCTTTGGTAGCAGCATCAGCATGACTACCACCAACACCAACAACTCCACCAGAAGAAGCACTCGGATCTGCATTAGTAAAAGGTTGGTCATGAAGAGCCTCAACATTAGGCTGACCTTGCCTAACTGCTCTTCTTATGGCTGTTGCTCCAGCCAATTCCTTATTTATTAACTCCTCCATTGGGTTTGCAATATTATCAACATAACCAAGAGTAGTTTAAGAAGTCATCACTGACTCCTCCTCAGTAGGCACGATCCATGGATGCACAACCTATAAAAATTAAAAAAGAGACAGATGTATTTAAATTATATAATATAATAATTTTCATAGTTGGGCTACATTTAAAAAAAAAGACCCATCTGTTGCATAGTTTGCAGTATATAATTAAAATTCGTTTGAGTTTGGTTCAGAGAAACAGAGCAACACATGGATAATCTAATGCAAAATATCAATCATTTATTTCAACTGCTGCACAAGACGGGCAATCTGTTATGCAACAGATAATTTGTACTTTGCAGCAGATAAATGATATGTTATCGAATTAAACATCTGTTGCATAATTTATAGTAGATGGTTAATCATTTAGCATTCGGGTTCAGAGAACCAAAGCCACAAATGGGTAATCTGATGCAAGATATACCCCATCATAATAGATGTCCCATCTGGTGCATCAGATATAACATCTGTTCAATATCTTTCTTATCTTTGAGTAGAATTATTTTACTTGAAGAAGACGTACTGCATCATCTGGAGGGTTAAAGAGATCAACCTCCTTAATCGTGGTGTTGCTCTTTGCATCCAACCACCTAAACATCTTTGGATGAGAAACCTCATCCGGATAATCCATTAACTGCTTTCGGAGGGGAGGAATGGCTTCAAATGCCCAAGCCTAAAAAGTGTAAACAGGAAGTAAGCAAAAAAAATCATAATAACTATATTCAATATAAATTAATGGATGAGTAAAATCAGTGATTAATTTTACCATGAAAGCCCAAGGAAAGTCGTATAATGTCGTCCTCTTTCTCTTTCTGACTCTCCAATTCCTTCTCTTTCTCACTTTTATTTTCTTCATCACCATCTATGGACCCTTGTCCACCTCCCTCAATGTTGTTTTCACATCTCTCCTCAGATTCACTTTTTCCTAACTGAGATTGTTCAGGAAGCTTCTTTGAATCCCTCTGTACTGTAGCCTTTTTTTTCAAGTGGTCAGACGTTGATCCACTTTCACTTTCTTTTCTTTTGGGAGACATGTTTTACTTACAGACAAAGAAAAATAAAAATTACATTGCAGTTGATGTATGCATAGATTTTAAAAAATACATTACAAACACCACGAATACCGACACACCAACAGCCACCACCACAAACACCACCAACCAATGCCAATAAATAAACAAACACCATGAATACCAACACCACCACAAATACCACCAACCAATGCCACCACCGATGCCACCACGATGACCACCAACACCACCACCACCAACACCATCCAACTATACCATGACAGTCAACAGAACACTGCAAGGGAAACTAGGGATTTCTCGAGTTCTTCCTATAATTTTACCATCAAAACTCAAAATTGTAAACCCATTCTCGAAGATAATACAACTAAAAGTTTTATTTTTCATCATTAACTTAAAATCTCTTATTTTTTAGAAAAAAAAACAAATATAGAGCTTTTGTCGAACTCTGTTGCCTACGAAGACAAAGAAAATGACTGATACAAGCAAGAATGACGTCAAAAATAACACCTATGTAGTTGGAAATGGGAAGAAAAGTGATCTGTTGTGGAGGGTTGAGCAAATTTGTTGAGTAGTTGTTGTTTGTACTGTATTGTTGAGTGAGAATGAGAGAGAAAGAGCCAGACTTCGAGATGTGAAATGATGAAATGTTTTGTATGGGTTGATTTGTATTTTGAAAAAGAATGACAAGTAATTTTGAAAATGTTAATTTGGTCCAAAATGATCTTAATTATTTTTAAAATCATAAAATATATGCGTAATTTTTAAAATCATATAAAAGTAATTGAAGTTGTAGTTGACCGAGTACTCTAGGAGGTGACCCTGTGAAAACTCACCCCTGGTCCTAGATTAATCAATTTAGGAGTCTAACATATCAACTCAATTGAAATTGTATAAAATAAATGTTCAACATGTTGCGTCAGATTTCTCGTCTGTTGTAAATTATCAATCAGATTAGGTAACAACAGATTACGAATCTCATGTAAATTATCAAACAAATTAAGTCATCTGTTGCAACTGATTACCCATCTGTTGTAAATTATCAAATGAATTATCATATGTCACAACAGATTACCCACATGTTGTAAATTATCAAATAGGTGCTGTCATCTGTTGTGGCTGACCCTATCAGAACTCACCCTTAGTCCTAGATTAATCGATAGTTTACCCTATGAGAACTCACCCCTAGTCTCAAATTATTCAATCAAGGTATTTTTACCCTAGTCCTAGATTAATCAATTAAGGTATTAGTCTAACATATGAGGTAGTAAGAATCGGTTCACCTCAGAGTGATCGATCGCCGACTCTGGTCGGGAGGAATGTAGTACCGTTTCATCATGCAATTGACAAAAGACTCAATTGAAGTTGTAGTTGACCTTATAAGAACTCACATTCAATTAAGGTATTAGTCTAACATATGAACTCAATTGAATTATATACAAACAAATGCTTAACCTATTGCAACAGATGTTTTTTCTGTTGGACCAAATCAAACAGATTATGTAATATGTTGCAACATATTACACATCTGTTGTAAACTATCAAACAGATTAAGTCATCTGTTGTAACAGATTATCCATATATTTTAAATTATCAAATGGATTGAGTCATATATTGCAATAGATTACCCATCTGTTGTAAATTATCAAATAGGCATTGTCATCTATTATAGTTGATATTATGAGAACTCACCCCTAGTCCTAGATTAATTAATTAAGGTATTAGTTGGACATATGAGGTAGTAAGAATTGGTTCGACTCAAAGTGATCGATAGACGACTCTTGTCGGGAAGAACGCAGTCTCGTCTCATCATGCATTTGCCAAAAGACTCAATTGAAGTTGTAGTTGACCCTATGAGAACTCACCCCTAGTCCCAGATTATTCAATTAAGGTATTAGTTGAACATACGAGGTAGTAAGAATCAGTTCGTCTCAAAGTGATCGATCGATGACTCTTGTTGGGAGGAATGTAGTACCGTCTCATCATGCAACTGCCAAAAAACTTAATTGAAGTTGTAGTTGAACCTTTGTGCTTATTCATCCATCCCTAATTCTACCTAGATCAATGTTGGTACTATTATTAATCTTAACATTAAGTTAATGAGAACATATTTCAACTCAGAGTGATCAAGCGACGATTTGGGTCGGGATGAACGCAATACTAACACCTTGCAAATGCAACGACTCAATTGGATTTGTAATTGACCCTGTGAGATCATTCATTCATCCCCAATTTCACCTAGATCGATATAGGTACTATTATTAATCTTAACATTAAGTTAATAAGGAGCTCATTCTTTCATCCCTAGTTCATCCTAAATCAATTGCAATGAAATTCGTTGCAACAAACAACTGAGCTATTGGAGAATTTCAAATAGATAATAATATCTATTGCAACAGATGACATTTCTTATTTAATTATCAAATATATATTTGCATCTGTTATGACGGATGACTGAGGTGTTGAAAATTTTCAAACAAATATTGATATTTGTTGTAACAGATGACGTTTCTGATTTAGTTATCAAATGACATTTCCATCTGTTGTCACAGATGACTGAACTATTGGGATTTCTCAAACACATATCTAAATCTGTTGCAACAGACGACATATCTGTTTGAAAATATTTTTATTTTCTTTTAATTTTAAAGCAAGCTACTGTCCGAGTAGATAAAGTAGTAGTACTACTTCAGGCGGTAAAAAATATTTCTTGGATAATTCAAAAATCTCATTGAGTAGTCTTGTCCTGTCTTTTCAATGTCACCCGTTTTCTTCCTCGTGCCCCTCAAATTATTAGTGAATATTAATTAATGAATATTGAAACCCCTAATACTTCTTCCTTTTCATATTGACATGGCACTCCCATCAAGAAAATATTAATTAGGAGTTTATTTTACTACCAAATTAACCTTATTAATCATGATTTGTAAATATAAATTTGAATAAATACACTTTATTTAGTCATTTACTATTAAGGGTAGTACATCTAGAAATTAAAATTATCTCATCTCTCCCTCCTCTCCTTCAGCCTTAAATCTCTCATCTTTTTTCTTTCTATCCTCTTTAGGGTTATCACAGCCTTTTTTTTCTCTCCTCTTTCTCAAAATTTTTTGTCTAGATCTAAACCGATCGATATCCATATCTTATATTCCTCGACTGAAATTGTTGTTTTGACCCCCTTTTAACATTGTATGATATGATTCATTATTGCTCTTTCATTCTCTTCTTCTTCTTGCAACTTTATTTACATCTTTTTATTTATTTAATTATCATTTTCCCATATCATATTTATTTAAAAAATTTGAAGGAACTTTTAATTGTTGAATAAATATACTGAGAATTTTTATTATAAAATGAGAAAAAAAGTCATCTGTTGGGAGAAGTTTAAAATCCTAGTTGACAGTATCATTTTTTTATGTATTTTGTTTGTTTCTTTGTTGTTGATGCTGTTATTGATGTTGTTGGTGGGGTTGGCATTTTTGAAACTTGTGGTGTGGTGTTGTTGGTGGGTTTGGCATTGTTGGAACTTGTGGTGTGGTGTGGTTTATACGGTGGGTGCTTCTTAGCTTAAAAATAGTGGAGTTCGAACAATCAACACAAGGAGTAAGGGAGAAAAAATAAAAAGTTTAAAGTGAATAAGAAGAGAAGAGTTGGTTACCAGAATTTAAAAAATATGTGTTGAGTGGGAATTGAACTCAAGACCAAAAGAAATAAATAGCCTTAAGCACCCATAAACAACAACTAGGCTAACCAAACAACTCTTACTATGGGTGCTCACTGATTAGATTATATATGTTTTTTCTTTATTTTCACATACATATATAAAGTTCGATACGAGTTCAGTCTGTGCTCGCACACTCGGAGGACTCCATGTGGGTCCGTCCCTTGTTGTTGATGGTGTTGGAACATAGGATGTATGCTTCTCTGTAGTTGATGATGTTATTGGAATAAATGTTGTTGTTTTCTTTGTTATTGATGTTTTTTATTTGTTGTTTGTAGTTTATGCTATTGTTGATGTTGCAATAGACGGAGCAACTGATGGAACAAATCAAACCACTAGCAAGGCTGCTATGTATTCCAACATACTCCATATCTGTTGCATCAGACTCCATATCTGACGCAACAGACTCTACATCTGATGCAAACTATCTGGGATTTATGTGTTGTGTGTGTTACTTAAATAAAACTGGTGACTTTATTAATATGTAAATTAAAAAAATAGATCTAATTACAACATTTTATCTTTTTGTTGTATTTTCGAAAGAAATAGATTGGTAATCTGTTGCAAAATATATTCCACCTGTCAGATAACTTACAACATATAGATAATCTGTTGCAACAGATGTATATATTAGTTTGCTTTTTCATTAGTTGTGGCGTCTGTTGCAACTTGCTAATCATCTATTTATTCAATTTCATCGAGAGCAATAGATTTTTCTAAACACTTCTTGGCCAAACTCAATTTTTGCTCTTGGACTGCTTCTCTTTTTTCCTTTGCATCCTTCAAGATGGCCTCCAAATTCAATTTTTACCTCAATCCAATAGCAAAAAATTAGTTTGGTTGAAGGATGCAAAGAAAAAAAGAGAAGCAATCTAAGAGCAAAAATTGAATTTGGCCAAGAAGTGTTTAGAAAAAGCGATTGCTCCCAATGAAATTGAATAAATAAATGACTAGCAAGTTGCAATAGACACCACAGCTAAAGAAAAAGCAAACTGATATATCCATCTGTTGCAACAGATTGTCCATATGTTGTAAGTTATCTGACTGGTGAAATATATTTTGCAACAGATTACCAATCTTTATCTTTCAGAAATACAACAAAAAGATAAAATATTGTATTTAGATCCATTTTTTTTTCTAATTTACTTATTAATAAAGTCACCAGTATTATTTATGTAACGCACACAACACATAAATTTCGGATAGTTTCAGCAATATTGCATTAAATCCCGAATAGTTTGTTAATTACATTTTATTCCGAAATTTCAAATTGTGATACATATGTTAAGCAGTGATACATATAGCATATGTATCACTAGTAAATATGAATCCGTGATTTTATGTAATTTTTTAAAACATTAAGGGATATTGTGTAATATGGTGTCTTAAATATGGGATTAGTGTAATTTTTTCTTTTAAGGGATATGAACAGTCGTGGCTTTTTGTTTGACTAAGTCCAATCCCTTCCAATTCTCAATCATTTTATAAATAGGTCCCTCCGGCCTCCTCACTCACTCTCACTCACTCTCGTTCATTCTACTATACTTACAATACTAATATGTCAGATTCATATTCGTACAAGAAGGTTCATATCGAGTCCTTACATGAATTTCAAAGGCAGTTTGATGAACTCCAGAGGGATTTAGCCGACTTTCGAGCAAGACTGAGGAGGGCCCTACTGCTGTCGGATGAAAATTGTCAAGTTGACAATAATAATAATAATAATAATAATAATAATAATAATAATAATAATAATAATTAGGCTATGTTTTTTCTTTCTTTTAGCATATGTATTTCCCTTTTTTATATCTGATCTACCTATAACGGATTCAAAAAAATTCATGTATATGTTTGGTTTGGTTGATTTTGAATTTTTAATTCTTATTCAATATTTAATTATCATTCTATTTATTCCCTATTCAAAACTTGTCGGCGGTTGGAGTTAGGGATGCGGTCATGATGAGAAATTCTCCTAAAAATGGTTCGTTAATAAATAATAAGGAACTAAATGATATTATAATCGTAAAAAAAAGATTATTTAATTTAAAAAAAGTCACAACATTGGATTAATTTAATTAAGATATATCTATGATGATATGATTTTTAAGAAAAAAGTTAATGAATAGTCGTGACTGTGACTTTTGTCTAAACACATTCAACAAACAAATAAAAACAAAAAACGCTTCTGATGCATCAAATTCCTCATCTGTTACGACTTATGAATCAGTTAGAAGAAATCAAAAAAGCTCCTTAAACAGATGATCAATTTATAGCAACAGATGGTATATCTGTTAAAACAGATGGGTTATCTGATGCAACAGATATACAATATGTTCCCATAACTCAATTAATAAAAATGGTTATTAAAGAAATAGAAAGATTAAGGCTCCATTTGTTTTTTTTTAAGATTCAAACGTCTGAATCTGAATGCACATCGGAATGATTAAGATGGTGTCTCTAGATCTGAAAACTGAATGATTAAGACTGTTTATTTTTCAATATCTGAATATGTAAAAAAAATATTTGAATACATAATAAAATAAAAATTATATTTCAAATAAAAAATTAATTATATATTTAAAAAGTATGTAATTTAATATAACAAAATTATTAGTATTTGATTGACAAAAAATATTTATGTTTGTTAGTGATAGTGGAGATGGCTTATAATAGTAGTTGCGGTGACAATGATTGATGTTAGTGATTAATAATGTATTGGTGGTGATAATTGTGATGGTTGGTATTGTAGTGTCTGTTATGATGGTGACGATTGATGGTGGCTGTTGTTGTTGTGATGTGACATTGCTTGATGTTAGTAGTTTAAGGTGTTGATTGTGTTGGCTGAAACATGAATGCATGATGATTAACGATGCGTTGATGCTAGTTGGAGATGTTATTTGTTGTGATGGTGAAGATGGTTGTTAGTAGAGATAAATTATAGAGATGGTACTGGTTGAAGTGGTGTTAAAGATGGCGTTACTAGTGACAATGGTGGTGGTGGTCAAAGAATGTGTAGAGGTTGTTATGTATTAGTGGTAGTTAGTGGTGGTGCTAGTTGTGATAGATGAGTTGGTTGGTAGTAGGGATTGTCCGGTAGTAGTTACTGATTGTGGTGCTGCTGAAGGCAGTGGTGGCGGTAAATATAATTAGAATAAAAGAGGTAGTAGGTATGGTAGCGGTTGACAATTGTAGTTGGTAGCGGTATTTTTTATCGATGGTGGTTGGGATAGTGGAGGTGGTTTGTGGTGGTGGATGGTGATTGACAATGGTGACGGTGGCAAAGGCAGTTAGTGGTGGTGACTGCTGATTATGAATAGAATGTTGAATATTATCCAACACCAAAGTATGTCTTCAGACCTATTAAGACTTGGTTCTAGTCTGAATGATTAAGACCTATTAATAGTTAAAACCTTAATAAAAAATAAATGCACTTAATGATCTGAAGTCTGAACCATTCAGATTCAGACCTCCATTAAGTGCAAACAAATGAGGCCTAAGTCACCACCAACTTGATTTAATTAAGTCATTTCTTTTCACAGAAAAGAATAAGGAAATAAATGATAAACACAATTTAAACCGTAAAAAACTCACCAAAAATATTCTTGTTTTTAAATCTTCTTTATTAATTTATATAATTAAACAGTCAGAAATTTTGGATGTCATGAAGATAATTTTTTTTTAAAAATATATATATATTATATGTTGCAACAGATATATTATCTTATGCAACAGTTGAACTATTTGTTGCAACGGATGATATATCTATTATAATAGATGATTTATCTGATGCAACAGATATATAATCTGTTGTGCAACTCGGTGTAAAAAATAAACAGTTGCTGGAAAGAATTAATTATTTTAATAATTATAAAGCTAAGCTTCAAGCTGAAAAGTCATGACCTATCATAATATTGATTAATTTAATTAAGTCATAACTTTTTACAGTAATCAAGAATGTCATTAATAAATGGAAGTGAACAGTTGTGCCTTTAAATCTGCTTTATTAATTTATATAATTAAAAAGTCAGAAAATTTAGATGTCATGAAGATAATATATTTTTTAAAAAATATATATATATTATATGTTGTAACAGATATATTATCTGATGTAACAGGTTATCTATTTGTTGTAAATCATGATATATCTATTGTAACAGATGATTTATATGATGCAACAGATATATTATCTGTTGTCCAAGTCGGTGTAAAAAAAACGATTCCTGAAAAGAACTGATTATTAATAATAATAAAGCTGAAAAGTCATGACCTATCATAATATTGATTAATTTAATTAAGTAATAACTTTTTACAGTAATCAAGAATGTCATTAATAAATGAAGGTGAATGTTGACACCTAATTTTTGTCCTCCACAACTATGCTCAACCTCAAGTTTCTTCGATTTTCAAATTAAATTTCAACATTTATTTTATCTGAATAAAGCATTTTCAAAGTATTTATTTGGGTAAATTGGTCATTTTAAGTAGCAAGTATATATTATCGTGTTCAATTATACGAAATTTTATAATTTTATTACTTAAAAATTTATTTTACAAAATATCGGATTTTAGTCAAGGCTTATCTTGAAAATAAATTCAAATGATTAAAATCTTGATTTAAATATAATTTTTGCTAAAAAATAATTTATTTGGATAAATATTTATTTAATTTTATCGAATCAAGAAGCTCAAGATTAAACAAGGTGTTAATTCATATCGAATTTCGATTTGATTTAGTCAATTTATTAAATTTGATGTTAATTGAAATAAAATTGGCCCCAATTGTAATACAATTGACCAATTGGCATTCAAATTGGCTAGAATTTAATGTAATTGCCTAAATTGTAATCCAAAATCCTCAGCCCAATTAAAACCTAATGACCCAGCAACCCATTTCTTCTTACCAGCTCAACAACAACAATTACCTACCCATCAGCCATTTAAAAAAGGCCCAATCCACACCAAACCGACCGGGTCAGCCCACCATTGCCCCCTTTTCTCCTTCAACGCCCGTACAAACAAGAACCTTCAGTGAACATCAACCAAAAAGCATCAGTGAACCAACAACATCAAACAACAACAGCTCCTAAATCGACCTTCAGCAAACAACCAGGCAAAACCTGATCAAAATCCATTAACTTCGCAACCCGACCCATCATTCTTAACCCAAAATTTGACGAAAACAGCTTCCCAACGTCGACCCAACTTCGACCCGCCTGGATGGCGTATGTTTGTTATGAAAATTTAAGAAAGTTTCTAGAAATGGGTGAGATGGCTCACCCCAACGTTCCAATCCCGCGAATCTCGAATGAGGTTGTATGATTTCGTACATAGGTGGGAAATTTTCATTGGCTTGTGAAGATGATTCCATTTTTCAAAATTTCTATTGGACATTTTTGGAAATCCGTTCAAGAAAATCATCAAGGGGTACAATTTGTTAGCATTCTCATCTTTTGAATTTAAAAAAGGAACCCTCAATCCCCCTTTCTATAAATAGCTCTCTCTAGAGCAAGAAAAGGAGAATGATTTTTCTTCTGGGTCACTGTTTTTAGGGTCAAAATTTTGGGGTCTGGAAGAGAAGACTTTGGATTCGAAAATCGGGGGGTTGGAAATTTTGGATTCAGAAAAAATGAAAGAAGAAAGAAAAATAGTGAAATTTTTCTGAGAGAAATTCTGATTTGGAAAAATAAAGAGTGGGAGGAGAAAAGAAGAAAGAAAACCTTTTGGGCAATTCAATCTCTTTAGTAGAAAGATTTTGATTTTCAAAAGTTCGTCGATTAAACTAGAGCTTCGAGTTGGAGGCGAAGGTGTTTCTCCGGTGGTAGTGGAATCCGACGTCAACTCGTAGTTCCATTTTGCTGCTCTCTAAAAGGTAATTCCCTTTTCCGTTCAAGCTTCAATCTTTTTAGCTTCTCAACTTTCTGTAGTTATAAATGACTTTTTTTTATGATATTCTGTGCTGGGAATTGCTTGCTGTAGAGGCCTCGGAGGCCGTAGGTCTGATTGCTACCATATTCTTGTTGCGATGAACATTTTAGGATATCTGTAAGCTGCTGTAATTTGGAAAAGGATTTTTTTCCTTATGTTTAAGTCATATTTTTCTTCTACTGTTAGTACTGCTAAATTATAGACTCTGTGAAGATGGTCTGATTGAGTTCAAATACCTGTCGTTTACTTGTGTTAAAAATTATGCTTCGATAAATTTTGCACAAAGTCTCCTTGGGATTCGTTCTATGTTTAAAAGAATAAGGATAAAAAAAATGATTTTGGTTTGTTTGTTTATATGAGTCTTAAGTTATTTTGGTTGTGCGTTTCCAAGATACTGTGTGATGGTTTTGAAACTTGAAAGGCAGGGTCTTTTTATCACAATTAAGTGATACTTCTAGCTCACTTTTCATTTGTTCATCTAATTTTGAATTGGAGTTTTGGATCTCGGATGTGAATATCACGTTATATGTGTATAAGCTGGAAATTTTTTATTTTATGAGATCGAATGTTTTCCTTTACGTGTTCTGCTCAAGACATAAGCAGTTAATAGAGTTAAACCTATGTATTGGCTCTGAAGCCACAAACCTGTGTGACGCGTCTTTCAATTTCTGAATGTGAATTATTAAAGAGGTAAAGGAGAAATGGCAAAAGCAGTGGTGATAATGTAGTAATTTAAAGTCATGCAAAGGTACAAAATATTGCATAAGATACCAAAATAAGTGAACATCCATGTTCTGCTGCTATATCATTTTATTTCTCTTTCAATAATTTGATGTTGTGTTCTAAAGGCTCAAAAACTAGATTAGGACAGGTGAAATGGGCCGAAAGTCTAAACTAGTTTAGGACAGGTTGATTTGGGCCTAATGGCCTAAATCCCTTACTTTCTCTCCTTCCCCTTTTTATTTACGCTTGTTTGCCTTATGTGTTTTTGTGAACCTAGTTAAATCCTTAGTCAAGTCGCTAAAACCTGGTTTTGCATAAACACCAAAATATTCCTAAAATCGTTTTCCTTTTCAAAAATCAACTTTTTCAGGGTTAATCAAAGATGATTTTCAAACAGTTCGGATAACCGCAAGTTAGCGGACGTTTTAGGTGCCTAACACCTTCTTAACATGTTAATAGGAACTGCTTACTCAGAATCTTCAAAAACTTGAACGATTTTTCTATTTTGGATCATTTAAAGTATTTAAGGTTTCTTAATTCCTTATCAAAATTAAGTGGCAACTCTCAAAAAGTCAAAATTTCTCCGCAAAACAGAAATGACGACTCTGCTGGGGATTTTTAACTAGGTTCTAACCAAATATTTGATTTCGTCTTTTGATTAACTATTTATGTGCTTATATGTTTTGATTCTGTAAAGTTTAACTATTGCATCTCATGGCATGTTCTTGCATTATTTAAACTATTTTAGGGTTTCGTGGATGTCCCGGCCCCTATTGTTCAATTTCGATAATGTGTTGGAAATACAAACGGCTTATTAGCACGTGAGTCGTCTGATGGTTGTTCGTATTTTCAAACTCAAGTTGTCCGCTTGAGAACCAGTGTTCAAACCCACTCTAGACATCTAGGATAGAACGAAACCAAAACCCTATTTTAGGCATGAGCCTAAGACGACCCAATACCCAAGCGGGGTATTGGGCCCATTAGAAAACTTACCCTGTGCCTATTGACTCCGAGTCAATTACAGATGAATCGTATTTATGTGTTAAAGAAATATATGTTTGTTTAATCCAATCCATTATCCTTTGGGGGTCGGGAAAAGACTTGCTTTACTCACCTTTGTATAAGGATGCCTCAATCGTACACCGATTGATGAAGTAATTGAAACAAGCCAAGCAAGAAATTGATCGATTTGGATAGTTGCATGGCTATGGCACAGTTATACGACAATCACTTGATCATTAACGGATCTTGCCAATAATGAGGAGTGGACAAAGCTAAGAGCGCGAAGGCTGATAGAAGAAGCATTAAGTAATTAGTATCCCCTGCGTGAGACATTATTCCCTTTCCCTAAAGATTGTATCCCTTTTGTGCAACTTTTGTAGATATTTATGTTATTTATGTATTCCTATGAAGGTTTCTGGGGATAATGGATTGTCTTTAAAAAGGCGTATATTTTCTTCAAAATTTGTTAGGCCTAAAGCCTTGGCTCAAACGGGTCACTGAATTAGGATGCACGTTTATTACAATATGCTTGTGTAATATAATTGTTTATGTGCTTATACGTGTTATGTTGATTCGAATCAAAGGCGAACTGATCCAATCCCATTTTCCATAGAACATCTCTAGGCAGAAATATACCCCACTATACAAAAGTCAGACCAAAAGTACTCCAAGTCTCCCAAGTTTCTCATAAAAGTCCGTAGTCATTTTTAAAACTTCCAAAATGATCGCTACCATTTTAGGAAAGTTGAATTTAGAATCAGAAAAAGTCATTATAGTTCAAACTACGTAGGGCCTGATTTCTCCTCCGTCAGATACGTAGGCAGCCTTTCGGCTCGGCCCATATCTCTAAAAGCTCTGTTGTCCTCCACTTTCTTGAAGGAAGAAGAAAAGTTGAACCTTCCCGACAAATTCCACCTTATCCATATCATTGAGCAAAATCCTGTTCATTGAAATCCTCAAGTCATCATTACTTCATGGATCAATTCGCATGAGATGAGAAACAACTCTATGTGTTTACTTCCTACCTTATCATCTTGCTTTACTTATTATTAACGGAATCTAACACGTCAGCCTTTGAGTTATTTTTTACTTTGCAGGTAATAGAAACTACTCTGTTTTGGAACAAAATGGCCCTACTTCACATATCAAAATGAATAAGAGATCTCCTTCTTTACTATAGCTTTGTTGTAGGAAAAGAAAAATGACTAGTAGTAAAATTGGACTCTACCAATCACTTTTCAACCCTGTAAGCAATAGTCTCAAGGTTGGACTAAGAAAAATGTGAGGGAAGAATTTCCAAGACAATCGGGATCATAGAAGATTAATTGGAGAAGTCATTGTTGAATTGGACCTCTACTCTACTCATGACCCATCGCCGTCGTATAACAGTAACTTAAAACCTGCCATTGTCATGTCATGTCAAGAAGCAAAATAATGGTAGCCCTAGAAAAGTCAACAGAAGAGTCAAAGAGTTTGAGAATCAAAGAAGCCTAATATAGAGGAAACCGAGGAGGTTAACTAGGAAGGTGATGACTCCATTGGACATTTGATCCTTTGTTCTATCAAGTCAAACGCAATGCAAACGTCATGTCATCCATAGAAGTACTTATTTATATCCTAGAAGATGGATAAAAGTATTTTTAGGGCCATTATGAGTTTATGTATGAACTACGTTTGACCTGAATTCCTAAGAAAGAGATAAGTAGGCGGCCTATGTTGACTTCGGTCAATCCCTTAGGATACTTTACCCTTTCTCTTTATGTATGAACTATGTTTGACCTGAATTCCCAAAAAGGGTTACGTAGGCAGACTATGTCGGCTTCGATCAACTCCTTAGGATAATTTATCTTTTCCCTTTATGTATGAACTACGTCATGATCTGAATTCCTAAGAAAGGGATACGTAGGCATCCTATGTCGGCTTTGGTCAATCCCTTAGGATACTTTACCCTTTCCCTTTATGTACGAACTACATTTGACCTGAATTCTCAAGAATGAGATATGTAGGCGGCCTATGTCGGCTTCGGTCAACCCCTTAGGTTAATTTATCCTTTCTTTTTATGTATGAACTACGTGATGACCTGAATTCCCAATAAAAGGGATACGTAGGCGGCCTATGTCGGTTTCGGTCAACCCATTAGATTTTTTTATATATCCTTAGCGTAATCTTGAACTACGTTTGACCTGATTCCTGCTTCAACGGGATACGTAGGTGCCCCAACGGCTCGGTCATATAACCCCAGGAAATTGAAACTGGGGCAAAATTTTCGAGAAGGAATCTCAAAAATTCACAAGGAAAGATCGACATCCAACAAGGAGAATGAAGATCAACAAAGATTTTGGATCTTCTCGAGTTGATATCATATCAAACAACTTTAAACTGAGGCAGAAATTTTGAGGGAGGCCTCAAAATTTCCACCAAATTTATTCCAAATTCCCCAACACCAGAGGTTAAAGCCAAGTTTTTGAAGCCACCAACAGCGACGAAGTCTAAGTAAACTAAATCTCCGGCTATGACGAAACCATTTGTAGAACCCTCCAACAATGATGATGAGTTCTGGAACTCCTTCATCGGATATAGTCAAAACTAAGAGAAATACGTTCGTTGAGCTAGTACATGGCATGACTGACAGAGATTTTCAAAAGCTTTTACAGAAACTTTTGAAACTATTTGCTAAAAATAAGACTAATTTTGAAAAATCTTTACAAAATCTTTTACTTAGTGATTGCCTAGGCGGCTATGGGAGCTGGGAGCCAGGGTGGAGGTACCAACATGGTGGAGTACCCAAAAGATGGCGTGGAGCAAACAGAGAATCGAAGAAGGTCAACATGAAATAGTTTTACTCAAACTAATCATTTTTCTGTGGATGCAGGGACCAATACACAAAAATGAGAATCTATTTCAAAGATCCTCGAGCAAATTAGGAGACACACCAGAGCACTAATTCTCAAGAATGATATTTTTGGGTAGCCCTAAAAATGGGTTTAAAACCCATTTATTGAGGACTTGTTGAATTGTCCATCTCACTTCTAGAGATCATGGAGGACAAACAAAAGTGTCTTGTCTTCTTTACAAATATTATATTTAGAGTTTTTCTAAAAAAATAGTCACTAGCAAAAGCGACTTTGTGTCTACTAATCATCTACCTTGAGTACAGGTACATGTAGAAAGCAAGACGCAGACAAACAAACTCAGGTGAAACTGTTTTCAAATTGCCAAGAGGGCTATTCATATCATTGCCGAGAGGGTCATTTCATGGCATTGCCGAGAGGGTCATTTCATATTATCACCGAGAGGGCCATTTCATATCATTGCCGAGAGGGCCATTCACATCATTACCAAAAGGTCCATTCATATCATTGCCGAGAGGGCCGTTTCATAGCATTGCTAAGAGGGCCATTTTATATCATTACCAAGAAGGTCATTTCATATCTGTTGACATGAAATACATAAACGTTGGCATCGAGGATATCATCAGCATTTAATATTTGTTGACACGCGAGACATAAATGCTGGCATCGAGGATATCATCAGCATTTAATATCTGTTGACACGCTAGACACAAACGCTGGTGTCGAGGATATCTCATCATTTTATGAATCAACGTCTAAATGCATCAAGAGCACACGATTTGAAGGGACTTCTTTAAGTCGGTGTTTAAAGACGAATGATATATGAGATTTCCTAGAAATTGATAATTTAAGGGTCATCTATAAGTCATATTATTTGAAATAGGATAGTATGCAAGATCACCTATGAATTAATAGCATGTAGGTCATCTGTAAGCCACAACAACATCCTAACCGGATAGTGTGCAAGATCACCCAAAAATCGATAGTCTGATGGTTATCCATAAGTCGCAACTAAATTCTTACTGAAGAATATGCGAGATTATCAAATTGATACATCCAAGGGTTCTTTATAAGCCGCATCATATCCTAGATCGATTATGTGCAGGATTACCCAAGGATTAACAATTTGAGAGGTATATTTAAGTCATATTGAATCCAAGGTCGGATGATGTGTAGGAATACCTGAAAGCTAGAGATTGGAGGCATATTTGTAACACATCTCTTATCCAAGATTGGATAATATGCAGGATTACCTAAAAGCTAGCAATTCAAAGGATATTTGTAAGTCGCCTCGTATCTAATATCAAATAATGCGCAAGATTATCCAAAGATTGTCAATTTAAGGAAAACTTATAAATCGATCATCGGCTATAACCGGAGAGGTTATCATTCCACATACAACAAGAATTATAGGTGACCAAAAAAGTTGCCTCATCAACACAAGATTACACAGTTGCAGGGACCGTTCCACATAAAGTGTCGTCGGTGTCCAAAAGGGCCACCCCACATTGAAGACATATTCGCTTGACAAATGAGCTAATTATGCAACAACCAAGAAGGCTGTTATGTCTGTTATTGTGAGTTATTTCCTGCCAAACAAGTTCAAGAAAGGATGACTTCACTTTTAGACAACAACTCATGCGGAGATATGGTAAAAAACTATATACCTCTTTCGTGAATTGGGCTTATTACTAATGATTTCTTTTTGAGATATTATTTAGAGAATCCGAGCAAATGAAAATCTCAAATCAAAACCACAAGTGCGGACTACTCCAAAAAGGATGCAGCACAACGTGGAACTCTATCTTAGCAGCAAAATGGGACATAGTCTAGAGAGGCACATCAAACTCTCTTGACGCGAGCTAAAGGATGATCACCACCACCATATAACCATACCCCTATTAGAAGGCATATGGGTATTCCGGGATATTCTTGTTTCAACTTCAACTTCGGGATATTTCTAAACTCATGCCGAGAGTAACCTTCTCTTTTTATCAAATTCGGGTGGCAACACACTTAGAGTTTGGGAAATTACATCCAGGTAAGTTCTTGTCTATGGATATGAAGGATCCCACATTCATGGTTAAGAGGTTACAAGCTTATTTTTTGCAACTCATTAACTTGTCACTCATCCCGAATCAAAGATCGTCTGAAATAGAAGACGGTCTTTTCTAACGATTGAGTCAAACTACAAGTAGTCTGATTCCCTAAAATCTTGAGGATATGTAGGCTGGGATCTATGTAGAAAACTCGACTGCATTTCAACCTCCCCAAAATCCCTTTATTCCTCAGTTTTCCGGTTTAACCAAAAACTCTAAAACCAAGATAGCTGGTGAATTCTCTTGAAAATCACGCTTAAAATCAAGCTTTATGAACTACAAGTGGCCTGAATTCTCATGAAACTTGAGATATGTAGGAAACCTGATACCAAGGTTCAGTCATAACTCCATGAAACTCATGTGAAAAAACCTCTTTCAGATTCGAATTTATGGTCGGACAAAAATTAGGAACGTCAACCTCCCTTTTCCCAGGGTTACTTACATCCACCCTACCCAAAGGGAGAGGGCAGTTGTTGACACCAAATTTTTGCCCTCCACAACTATGTTCAACCTCGAGTTTCTTCGATTTTCAAATAAAATTACAACATTTATTTTATCTGAATAAAGGATTTCAAAGTATTTATTTGGGTAAATTGGTCATTTTAAGTAGCGATTATCTATTATCATGTTCAATTATACGAAATTTTATAATTTTGTTACTTAAAAATTTATTTTACAAAATATCAGATTTTAGTCAAGGCTTATCTTGAAAATAAATTCAAATGATTAAAATCTTGATTTAAATATAATTTTTGCTAAAAAATAATTTATTTGGATAAATATTTGTTTAATTTTATCGAATCAAGAAGTTCAAGATTAAACAAGGTGTTAGTTCATATCGAATTTCGATTTGATTTAGTCAATTTATTAAATTTGACGCTAATTGAAATAAAATTGGCCCCAATTGTAATACAATTGACCAATTGGTATTCGAATTGGCTAGAATTTAAAGTAATTGCCTAAATTGTAATCCCAAATCCTCCTAATTATAACCTAATGACCCAGCAACCCATTTCTTCTTACCAGCCTAATAACAATAATTACCTGCCCAACAGCCATTTAAAAAAGGCCCAATCCACACCAAACCAACCGGGTCAACCCACCATTGCCTCCTTTTCTCTTTCAACGCCCGTACAAACAAGAACCTTCAGTGAACATCAACCAAAAAGCATCAGTGGACCAACAACATCAAAGAACAACAACTCCTAAATCGAACTTCAGCAAACAACCAGCCAAAACCTGACCAAAATCCATCAAATTCATGACCCGACCAGTCATTCTTAACCCGAAATTTGGCGAAAAATAACTTTCCAACGTCGACCCGACTTCGACCCGCCTGGATGGCGTGTGTTTGTTATGAAAATTTAAGAAAGTTTCTAGAAATGGGTAAGCTGGCTCACCCCCAACATTCCAATCCCGCGAATCTCGGATGAGGTTGTACGATTTCATACATAGGTGGAAAATTTTCATTGTCTTGTGAAGATGATTCCATTTTTCTAAATATCTATTGGCCATTTTTAGAAATCCGTTCAATAAAATCATCAAGGGGTACAATTTGTTAGCATTCTCATCTTTTGAATTCAAAAAAGGAACCCTCAATTCCCCTTTCTATAAATAGCTCTCTCTAGAGAAAGAAAAGGAGGATGGTTTTTCTTCTGGGCCACTGTTTTTAGGGTTAAAATTTTGGGGTCTGGGAGAGAGGATTTTGGATTCGAAAATCGGGGGGTTGGAAATTTTGGATTCAAAAAAAACAAAGGAAGAAAGAAAAATAGTGAAATTTTTCTGAGAGAAATTCTAATTCAAAAAAATAGAGAGTAGGAGGAGAAAAGAAGAAAGAAAACCCTTTGGGAAATTCGATCTCTTTAGTAGAAAGATTTTGTTTTTCAAAATTTCGTCGATTAAACTAGAGCTTCGAGTTGGAGGCGAAGGTGTTTCTCCGGTGGTAGTGGAATCCGACGTCAACTCGTAGTTCCATTTTGCTGCTCTCTAAAAGGTAATTCTCTTTTCCGTTCAAGCTTCAATCTTTTCTGCTTCTCAACTTTTTGTAGTTATAAATAAATTTTTTTCGATGATATTCTGTGCTGGGAATTGCTTGTTGTAGAGGCCTCAGAGGCCGTAGGTCTGATTGTTACCATATTCTTATTGCGATGAACATTTTAGGTTATCCATAAGCTGCTGTAATTTGGAAAAGGTTTTTTTTCATACGTTTAAGTCACATTTTTCTTCTACTGTTAGTACTGCTAAATTATAGACTCTGTGAAGATGGTCCGATTGAGTTCAAATACCTGTCGTTTACTTGTATTAAAAATTATGCTTCAATAAATTTTGCACAAAGTCTCCTTGGGATTCGTTCTGTGTTTAAAATAATAAGGATAAAAAAAATGATTTTGGTTTGTTTGTTTATATGAATCTTAAGTCATTTTGGTTGTGCGTTTCCAAGATACTGTGTGATGGTTTTGGAACTTGAAAGGCAGGGTCTTTTTATCACAATCGAGTGGTACTTTTAGCTCACTCTTCATTTGTTCATCTAATTTTGAATTGGAGTTTTGGATCTCGGATTTGAATAGCATGTTATATGTGCATAAGCTGGAAATTTTTTATTTTATGAGATCGAATATTTTTCTTTACGTGTTCTGCTCAAGACATAAGCAGTTAATAGAGTTAAACCTGATGTATTGACTCTAAAGCCACAAACCTGTGTGACGTGTCTTTCAATTTCTAAATGTGAATTATTAAAGAGGTAAAGGAGAAATGGTAAAAGCACTGGTGATAATGTAGTAATTTAAAGTCATGCAAAGGTACAAAATATTGCATAAGATACAAAAATAAGTGAACGTCCATGTTTTGCTGCTATATCATTTTATTTTTCTTGCAGTAATTTGATATTGTGTTCTAAGTTTTGTCTAGTTAAGGGTGTATCATGATGAATATTGTTGCGTTTGCTCTCTATCAACAGTCAGGATTTGTGTCTGTACATAGTTTTCACTCTTTCTTTATTCTCCTCTGATTTTTCTTGAAAATGTTTTTACTCCTATTTTAAGAATGTTTATTGCTGGGATATTTGTTTGTATAAACTTAGTTTCAACGTGAGGCTATTCGGGAAAGTATGTTTATTAAGTAATGATATAGATCCTTTATAGTAAAGGATGCCATCTTGACCGTAGAGTGTTCTTCTCATGTTCATATTCACATTCTTCCCTGGCCATGTATGTTGGTAGATTAAATCCCTCTAAGAAAAGCTAAGCATGTCATTATCTGAATGCATCCTCGCTTCGTTCTTCCCTTATTAATTTTCTTTTTTTTCTCTTACTTGGTTGATCATGTATTAAGTACTACTGTATTAATTTTTCTATCCCCGTTGTTCATGTTTTTTTTTTTTTTTTCCCCCCCCCCCCCCCCCCCTTCTTCCTTTTATTGATCATGTATTAATATGCTTTATCTCTTCTTTGCATGAACCCACTCGAGTCTTGCATGGACTCTCTTTCCCGTTGCATGTTCCTTATGGGCCATTGAGGCCCACTTAGTCTTGAGTCGATTATGAAGACCCAAAAAAAAACGCATATGGATACAAGGAGTCGAAAGAAGGGAAATGGGTAAAAGTCCCATTCTTGAAGCAACAACGAAACTTGAGCCTCCTTTCTGTTCATTCATTTGTTGTCGTTATTTATTTATTGTTGATGTTTTATTATTGTTTATTAATTTCTCCCTTTCATTATTTATTCGTTCATTAGAGCCACGAAGTCAAAGTTGTATTTAATACAGGTGGATCAAGATTCGAGCTAAAGGCTCGAAAACTAGATCAGGACAGGTAAAATAGGCCGAAAGCCTAAACTAGTTTAGGACAGGTTGATTTGGGCCCAATGGCTTAAATCCCTTACTTTCTCTCCTTCCCCTTTTTCTTTACGCTTGTTTGTCTTATGTGTTTTTGTGAACCTAGTTAAATCCTTAGTCAAGTCGCTAAAATCTGTTTTGCATAAACACCAAAATATTCCTAAAATCGCTTTCCTTTTCAAAAATCAACTTTTTCAGGGTTAATCAAAGATGATTTTCAAACAATCCGGATAACCGTAAGTTAGCGGACGTTTTAGGTGCCTAACACCTTCTTGAAACTTTAATAAGAACTGCTTACTCAGAATCTTCAAAAATTTGAACGATTTTTCTATTTTGGATCATTTAAAGTATTTAAGGTTTCTTAATTCCTTTTCAAAATTAAGTGGCGACTCTCAAAAAGTCAAAATTTCTCCGCAAAACAGTGAACAGTTGTGCCTTTAAATCTGTTTTATTAATTTATATAATTAAAAAGTCAGAAAATTTGAATGTCATGAAGATAATATATATATTTTTTAAATATATATATTATATGTTGCAACAGATATATTATCTGATGCAACAGGTTATCTATTTGTTACAAATTATGATATATCTGTTGTAACAGATGATTTATCTAATGCAACAGATATATTATCTGTTGTCCAAAACAGTGTAAAAAAAATGGTTCCTGGAAAGAACTAATTATTAATAATAATAAAGCTGAAAAGTCATGACTTATCATAATATTGATTAATTTAATTAAGTTATAACTTTTTACTGTAATCAAGAATGTCATTAATAAATGGAGGTGAATAGTTGCGATTTTTTGCCTAACTCATTCAAGTTCAATCCTCTATAAATAGGTCCCTCCTTACTCAATCGTCCGTTCTACTACACACTATTTATTCCTCGCTCTTATTACACCTTCAACTACTTTCTCTTCAAGGACTTGATAGCTTTTTCCTGTCTCTGGTAAGTTTTTTTCTTGATTTTTGTGTAAATATACGTTGTATTACATTACATTACATTCGAATTCCTTCTTTTCTTTACTTTTGTGTTTACGTGTGTGTTTTGTCAACTTATGAGTTTTTTAGATATGGCTGATCCTGTGTGGGATGTCGCTATTTTACGAGTCGCCATGAGGGAACTGCAGAAGGAGGTTCATGACCTGCATTGGGAGTTGGCCGCCATCAGAGTAAGGATGTTGCGGGAGATCCGCAGGCTGCGGAGGGCGCTGCTACTACCCTTTGAAGATTGGCCGGCTGGCCATACAAATAATAATGATGTTAATAATGATGATAATAATAATTAAGCTTTTTTTCTGTTATTTATGTATTTTTTTTTGTTTGTTTTATAAAAAATTATGTTTGATGCACTTGACTTTTTATTTCTTATTTAATTTTCGTGTTGTCTATTTTTATTTCTTAACGAATGACATGTCTACAATTGAGGAATAATTTGATTCCAGTATCAATAGCAAGAACATATGAGTTATCTGTTAGGTTTTGTGTGTGACAGGAGCTGTATTTTGTTGTTCGAAACATATAGTAATCTGATGAAATAGATTATTTATCTGTTGAAACAGATTACTAATCTGGTGCAACAGAATACCCATCTATTCGATTCATAATCATATTACGGGCACCTAGAACCCTTAAACATGAATCCAACATGAGTTTACTGTCACAACAGAACATTTATCTCGTGCCACAGATAATGGATCTGTTTAAACAGATTGCTCTTGTATTGCATTCATGTTCGCTTGCAAACTATTGTTGAAAAAACAACACACTAGCAGTTACCCAGATTCAACTAAAAAGCATAATCTGACTTACCAAAGTCTCCTCTCAAGTAAATTTCAAAGTTGAAAGTGATTTACGAAACAAAATTTGACATAAGAATTTGGTCAAAGAGCAGCAGTTGGGGTAACAACAACAACAACAACAACAATGGTCAACAAGAAGAATATGAAGTTGATAATGAAGTATAAGATGATGATAATGAATCAGAAGATGATGAATAAAGCAGCAGCAACAATGAACAACAAATATCGTGAAGAGAGAGAAAATAACAATGGATGAGGAGAGAGAAAAAGACTCTTTTTTTCTCTTCGTTCCCCGTTATATATTAACTAACATTTGAATCAAAGTGTAAATTTAAAAACTTGTGGGTTATTTTGAAATTTTTCAAACTTTCTTAAACCGGTAATTGTAACCTCTACTCAATTATTAAGACTTGTGTCACCTACACCTTATTTTAAAACTCTTTTGTCACCTGTGGCCCAAATCCCCAAGTTTGATGGCAAGAATTTTTATTTAGTTTTAGTGAAAAAGTTACAGCATTATATGTGTTTCTACAGCAAATATATTGACTATCCATCCAAGATTAAACAAGACAAGGTCCCATAAATGCTATCATGTTCAATCTACTCTTCGTGTCTATTTCAAACAATAAATTATTCCAATTTGTGCACATGCATTATGTCCCATTAGATACAAATTTTACTTTGGTTTTTCAATGCTAAGATACTAGTCGTCTGGATAAGGTTTTGCGAAAATAATTCATTACGAGTAACTAATATATTTTTGTGTTTAATATTTATCTATTTACGCGCCTCTCAATTTTAAAATAGTTAATGTCAAGGGCAAAATTGAAAAAAATCATTAATTCTTTATTGATAAGTGTTAAGTCTGATTAAAAAAAAAAGCGTTAATTCCTTAGTTTTGATAATTGACAAATTGCATACTAGGGACATGGTTCCTATAGATTGTGTGATGACAAAGTTGTAATTACTTAGGAAACTGATTGAGCTTACACGCCACGGTCATAGTCAACCTCACAGCTGGACGAAAGTACAAAAAGTTGGTGAAAAACTGTTGCAACCTTTTGTCTCGGTCAATGGAATTCCTCCTAGGTTTTCTTATGTCATACATATATTGCTCATCTTCTACAACAAGAAAACCAAGCTTCAAAATACTTACAACAATATCTCTCTCGAAGTTCTTGGATCAAAGACTCACTTTGCAATAGGGAACTGATAGCTCATAAAGTTGTAATCTATTTTCTTGTTATATTTGAGTCTTTGTATTGTGATCTAAGACGTTGCCTACTGCTGCTTGTATGATTATTAGTAGGTATTGTGGTGTAAATCTCATTTTACTGAATCATCTGGAGTTAGCTTGTCATTCCAGTTAAAGTTAGCTGGTGTGTGGTGCAGTAGGGTTACTGTAAGTTTCTCTTTGTAATAGAGATATTACTAGAAGAAGAAGGATTAGGAGTTTAATTCTTGAAAGCTGGAGTTTGTATTCAAGTTTGCTCGGATATAATGAAGTTGCTTGGATATAATGGAGCTTTAGAAATCCTAGAGGCAGGTGGTAGGTTTTTCTCCCTTGAGCAAGGAGTTTCCACGTAAAACTATTGTGTCCGCTATTTACTCTCTCTAAGCACTTTACTGTTAAGTTTTCTCCTAGTTCTTGTTGGTTGAGTCCATTGATACCAGGTCCCAAAGTTGAGTAGCAACCCACTACAACCCTTCAATAAGGATTTACAATAACTACTTTTAAATTGCTAAATTAATCAGTAATATAAATACATTAAATACATAAATACATTAAATTGCTAAATTAATCAGTACTACTACTACACTCGGTACTATAGAATTTCATGTTTTTGATTATTTCATTCAAGCTGATACTTTTCAACTCTCCAAAAAGACGACATTCAATGTTTTTTAACACTGTCCCCAAATTAAAGAAGGTTGGCCTCTTCGGCCTATTTAACAGTCGGTAGGCCTCTAATTAATTTCTCACCCACATGCAGATTTCCCAATCAGGGGCAGATCCACTTTTGTGATATTAAGTTCATCGGACAGATTTTAATATATGAAACTGAAGCAACAGTAGATCCTTGTACAGAAAATGACGTATCAATAATTTTTATGGTACTATTATTGGTTTAGGTCAAACATAAGAAAAGTCAAGTTCCATGCCTTTTATTATAAGGAAAAAGTTAAAAATACCCTTAAATTATTTAAAATAGATTAAATTTATCCCTCGTTATATTTCAGGGTGGAGAATACTTTACCCTGTTTAAGAATTGAGTGGGTTTGACTACTTTTTCATTGGAAAATAATGTTCCTACAAAAATATCCAACTTGAAGTTCAATTTTTGAAATTTAAAATTTCAGGATAGTGTACTGATGACTGCCCAGTACAAACTCTTCAAAATCTTTTAAACTTTCCCATGGTGTCTGGTATTCGTATTCGCATTATGACTAATTCCAAAGACAAACTTTTATACATGAAACTCCAGAAAACTTTTTTTGCTACAGTTGCAGCAAAAAGATGCCGGAGTTGATGGCTTCCTTCATTGCAATATCCTCTATACGAAGTTCATCATTTTATTGTTTAAGTATCCATTTTCATGGCAACTGAATTAAGAGCATTCAACCTATGTTCTAATTTTGAAGCAAAACCAAGTTGAATTGTAACAAAACTTTTTAACACAAACACAGAGGGCAGCCCGGTGCACTAAAGCTACCGCTATGCGTGGTGTCCGGGGAAGGACCCCACCACAAGGGTGTATCGTACGCAGTCTTACTTTGCATTTCTGATGTATTTATAATCACTGATTATAATTTACAACTTAGAATCTGAACAACAAAGTAATAACAACACAAACTAAGGAGAGAATAACAGGGAAGAAGATAATCTAGAAGGGAATGAGATGCGAGACCATAGAAGAGAGATGAGAGATACCAGATTAAGCCAAAACTTCAACATAATTCACATAACTCCTTCAATAGGTAACTGTCCCCTTTTAATGTGCTTGCTTAACCCGGATCCTAGGGGCAATCCACTCTATTGTCGGGGTGTAACTTCACCTCAGGCTCAAGTTCATCGTTTAATGTGTTATTACTTGTTTGGTCTACAAAGCCCGTAACAGGGTTCATAACATGAACGCTCTTATGATTTATCATTGATCACTCAGATCATTAGTGTCTGGTCCTTGTCGGACATGTCCCACAGCTTTAATATTTCCAATAGTATAGTTGTAGCATCGCATTCCTCTTAAGAAAAATCAGCTATATGTATATATATTCAGTAAGCTGTGTGTGTTCATTATGTATATTCACTTCAACCTTTTTGCATGCTTGAGAAGATGTCATTGTCGTCACCTTTCTGTATTTTTTCTTTTCTGCTGATCATCTTCACCTTAGCCCTGATTTCCGAAACCATTCAAGCACAAAACGGTCGCCTTCTTCCCAAAGAAGAAAGTAACGTCTCTCACTCTCTCTCGTAAATTCTCAGCGTATAAATTAAAGTTAGAAATCTTTATTTAAAGTTTAAGAACATTTAATTTCGTCTTCGTGGGAAAATTCCAGTACTTTTGAGTTTTTTGTTTCTTAAAACTGTATACAAGTTTTATGATTTTTTTTTAGAGAATGCTCTGAAAGAAATCGCGAAACAGTTGGGGAAAAAGGACTGGAATTTTGATATGAATCCTTGTGATGACAATACAACTTGGACGACACCAAAAAGAAGTAATTCACAGTATTACAACAATGTAACCTGCAATTGCTCTACCCCTGATGGTTTCTGTCATGTAGAAAGTTTGTGAGCCTTCTTGCTTTACCTCTTTTTATTTGCCTCCAATATTTTTTTTAAATAATCACCTTCAATTTCTTAAAATTAACATGTGTGCCACTAAAAGGAGATTCCAAGCTCTTATTAAAAATCAATTGCGTTTACCAATGCTTTTACGTGATTGTCAGCTAACCTTGAATGCTAAAAGTATCATCAAAACATATGACTCTCGTATCCTATTTTTTACCTTGTACTCTTACATTATTACTGCGATAAGTAAAACGAGGTTTCTATTGCATTACATATAAAACTGGTTTAGATTATCTAAACCAGACGGCAGTATATCTGATATAGGAGTATATAATAACTCTGACAGCAGCTTCTCTAACTGTTAACAGGTTTATCAGAGGACAGGATCTGGAAGGCGTGCTGCCTGCATCCCTGGCAAAGTTAACCTATCTGAAGACGATGTACTGAGAGCATCCTGTAGATCAATTTATTTCTACATATACAACCAGTTTTTGAATTTTACTTATTTTTTAGAGAATCATTATGGTTTTACATGTAGTGATCTTAACCGCAACTACTTAAGTGGTACAATTCCCCCTGAATGGGCATCTACCAACTTGGAAATCATGTGAGGCAATTTATTCGTTATGCAAAATTTAAATGTCTACTTTTGATTCCGACTTTCTCATCAGTTTGACGTTTTGCAGGGCTATTTCTAATAATCGGTTATCTGGAGCTGTCCCAGAGTACATAGGAAATATTACCTCACTTGTGAAATTGTAAGTTCCCTTGGTTCCGTTCTTTTCACGTGGATCAAATATATATGTACCTGAATATTAGAAGTTTCCTGATGTCATCCTAATTTTTCATCAGGAGTTTGGAAGCTAACCTGTTTAATGGATCGCTTCCTGCAGAAATAGGGAAGCTGGTCAATCTACAGATGCTGTAAGTCTTCCTTACTCTTCTTCTTCTTAGCTAATTTAATAGGCCAATTTACTGTTTGTATTCTGTACTGGAAGACGTTAATGTGAACTAAAACTGTAATGAAGCTAAGAAATAGAAATGGAGTGGTTATTGAGAGAGTAGTCTATAACAATCCTTTTTTAAAGACTCAGTGAGCATTATTAGCAAAGTGAAAATGATGCATAGACATTTTATATGGTTCTTTTTTCATTTTTTTCAATGTGCTGTTCGGTTCAGCTTACACACGTCTAGATAAATCCACGGGATAGTTTACTAGTACATCCTACAAGCACATGCGCTGATAAACCTGTCCCCTTTGGTTAGAACAGATGAACTCACATTGAGTGTTGAACCCAAGTTTCAAGTTATTACTATCTTAACCATTAAACTATCTTCTTTGGGGAATATGCTTTCTCTGGTACATTCAGGTACTATAGAAAGGAGAAGTAAGCCAAAACGGCTAGGATATGGCTCGGGTATTGGGGTATGTAAGTATACTTACAAATGAATTTCCATCGGATATTACAGGAAAGGGATAATGTGCAACTTTGAATTGTCAATTATATCCTTTATGGAAATAGAAAACTGATTCGAGGAATTTTGACACGAGTGTTTAATTAGTTCGGGCTTGTATAATGATAAACATATAATTTAGGGGAAAAAAATAAATTACCTAATATATGGAAATTAAGTATTTGGACCATCAAGATTGCAGTTGACACTACTATTTTCAATATCATATACAGCAATCACAAAGTTTATTAAAGGAGAAAGATATTATTTTGATAGGATGAGAGAGAAGAAGAGTAGAAAAAGAATTGCCAAAGTATAAGCAAATCGTGTTGTGTGTTACTGCTTGAGTCACTAGCTTCTTCAAAGTTGTTTTGCTTCACCTATACTTAGCAAGGAACCTCTTCCAATAACTTCATCACTTCAAATAACGGAGTGAATTGTACTAGTGTATTTCTACATGATCAGATAAACTGTCTGCTGGATTGCATTCTAAATTCTATGAACTTTGATTGGTGCAGCAATCTCATTGCTAATGATTTCACTGGAGTGTGGCCAGTGGAACTGAATAATCTGTCGAAATTGACTGAACTGTGAGTACATTCGAATTTGAATGTAAAGTATATCTAAGATGAGATTTCTAATTCTCCTTCCACAAATGTTAATTTGAATTCCTGGCTTTCCCTTTTGGCATCAATATAGTAGGGTAAGCAGTAACAACTTTGTCGGGAAACTGCCTAACTTTGAGAGTTGGAAGAACCTCCAGATGGTGTGAGTATTTTCAATTGGTAATATTCGTACAAGTTAGAAAATTCCTGTAGAAATTCATTTGTAGTGTATGTTTTTAACAGAGAGATTCAAGGTTCTGGATTTGAAGGACCAATACCCCAAAGTATATCTGTTTTGACCAGTTTGAATGAACTGTAAGTTAAACGCCTTTTTCTGGTAACTTTCTTTTGCTTCTCTCGATGTTCTCGTAACTATTCCAAGTAGAAACCAAGATAATTAACACTCAGATGGTGCATATTCAGAAGAATCAGTGACCTGACTGGAGGTGCTTCAGAATTTCCGCCACTTAGAAACATGACAGGCATGACTAAATTGTAAGTACTTAATGATTAGGGTATTATGATGAGTTTCAAACACTGTCGTTACCAAGGAAAGCCATTTCTCTGAAGCTATGTTCTGGCTGCAGGGTTTTGAGAAGCTGTAATATACATGGGAAGATTCCTGGCTTTGTAGCTGTTTTGAGCAAATTACGTTTTTTGTAATTCCACTATTTTCCTTGTACTTTCAAGTTTAGTTTAAAATCCTTAGCGATCTCTTTTAAACCGTCTCCTGTTATACAAGCTAAAGATAATCAATCCACTTAAATAAGTATCTGTGCACTCTTCAGGCCTTTCTTGTTTTCTTCTTTTCTGCAAGCTTCTTCTCTTTCTTTGTAGAAGAGGACAGAAGGTTGTTGAATATCGAACGAATGCAGACAACACATCTCTCTTTATAATGTGCAAACTAAGACAGTTAAAATACGGAAATTGTGCTACAGTTTGTTCAGCCATATGGGATTGATCATTGTTTTGGGTTTTTTCTCTGTTTATTTTCATTGCCAGAGATCTGAGCTTTAACAAGCTTGAAGGAGGGATTGCAAATCTCAGAAAACTGACTAAATTGGAGGCCATGTAAGTCAGAATGACATGGAGATGCCTACAAGTACATGTGGAAATGTTTCTTTGCATCTTGGCTTCATTATATTAGTCTCAATATGTCAGTTTTGATGGTTCATCCATCAGTCTCTGGTATCCCCTCCAAATGTCAAAGATCTTTTTCTTTAATTTGGAAGAAGCAGAAAGAAAGCCTCAAATCACAAAACAAACTTGTCAAGGATGCCAAGAACTCAAATCCAAGTATCTTTTCATGACATTTCCTATTTTTTGCCCTCAAAGTTTTGAGATTTTGATATTAGATGGTGTATTATCTCAGTGATATCGCTCCACGAGCTTCACAAAAGAACAACAACAATTACGCCTCAGTCCCAAAGCTCAAAAATGAGTCTTCCTTCGATTAGCGATCTCTTTCCATTTTTGTGGGTAGCTGAAAGTGGGATCATATTCCTGAACATGTAATGCAGATATTGAATTTCAAATTTGTGATATCCTAGTTAAATCAAATATTTGCTACTTGCCAGGTATCTGACCGGTAATGCTTTTGTTGGGGCAATTCCAGTGTGGCTTACTAGTCAAGATACTGAATAGTAAGTTTGATTTTGTCTTACATTTTCATATACTGAAGTCATTCTCTTTAAAAAAGGACATGTAAAGCTTAAGGGTAGGATTATATAACAGGGTGAAAAATAGAGAAAGTAGCATTAAGTGTCCCAACCAAATGTGGTTGTTTACGTAGAGACTTCTGATGTATTAAGGGAAGAGTTTAAGGGAATACATCCAGAACCAAATGATCCACAATGCAATACATCACTCTGTAGAGAAACAGATTAAAAAGTCATTCATACTTCCCTAGTCCAGAACATAAACTCTTGAATCATGCCTTGGTGAGGAAAAATCATAGCTTTGTGAAAATGAGTTGGATGGGCAACAAATAAAGATACTGAGATTTAACAAGATGAATATATAAATTAGTTGCACTTAAAGCAGTCTCTTTTTAAGAGTAAGTGAAGACACAAACACTTTTCTTCCCTCTCATTAGTTTGAAAAGTGAAAATACTTGACTCTTAACCATGTCAGAAACTTTGCATGCAGCGGGATAGATCTTTCCTACAATAAATTCGACCAGCGCTCTGAACCATCTAATTATCGGGAGAACCTGTATGATCCTTGTGTTTCTTTTGATTCTCTACTATTTTGCTTTATAAATATATAAATCAGATGATCGCCACATCTTGTATTCTTTTCTTATCAGAAACTTATTTAGAAGCTTTAAGGGTGGGAATTCTGTGTAAGTGTTTTTAACTTCAAACAATTACAAGGGCTGTGTCTTGAAAAGAGTTATCCTTTCTGATACCCCTTTCTACTACTACAGAGATAATGGGAAGTGCTTGTCAGCCGAACCATGTTCAGAGGGTGGGTACTCACTATTTGCAGAGCTTTCACTCTCTCCTTTTAAGTCTTTTTGTTTGATACTGTTCCATTGAGCGGTGGTTCACCAGCTTCATGTTGACGATCAATAGAAAGAACTAGGAAGGCGTAATTTGTTCCTTCTGCAAATTGGTTAGATCACTGGAAAAATTGAAGCAGCAGACAGTTTGGTCGACATTCTACATAAAGAACTAAACGGTTTTATCATTGTCTCATATATCTAACATATTTTCACATCTCCGGTAACCTTTATCTGGGTTTAAAATGTTGCAGAGAAGTATTCACTGCACATAAATTGTGGTGGAGAAAGAGTAGTTATTGGAAACACTTCTTATGAAGCAGATGAAGAATCAGCAGGTGCCGCAAAATTTGTATCCTGGAGAGAGAACTGGGGATCCAGTAGTACTGGACACTTCTGGGATCGTAACAACATATCATTGAATGACTATAAAGCAGATAATTTATCTGCTATCAAGGGAGACGGATCTCCACTTTACATGACAGCTCGTCTCTCTCCTTTATCTTTGACTTACTTTGCACGTTGCTTGGCAAATGGAAACTACACTTTGACACTTCATTTCGCAGAAATAGTTTACAGAGACAACCGATCTTTCCAAAGTCTTGGAAGACGGGTATTTGATGTATACATCCAGGTGATCCAACATGTCAGAGAATTAAACAATAAAATATCCAATTAGCTGTATCTGACTTAGTTTAATTGGCTACAGGACAGACTGAAGCTTAAAGATTTTGATATTGAAAGTGTTGCCGGAGGAGTTGATAAAGCTTTGAAAGAAAAGTTTAATGTAACAGTACAAGATAAGACTGTAGAGGTGCGCTTTCAGTATGCTGGGAAAGGAACTACATCAATCCCAAGTAGAGGAAGCTATGGTCCTTTAGTATCTGCCATCTCTCTGGAAGCTATTAGTACTCTCTAATCTTTGCTTTCATTTCTTTCATGTAGCATCTCTTCTCTTCCTCCCCATCATATAGCGAGATTAAGTTTTACAAATGTTAGTCACCCTTTTCATTTTATGTAGTAGCTAATACTTAGACCTTTGCAGAATTGGAAAAGGATTACAAGACTATTCTTGATTAGCTAGCCAAAGCTCAAGAAGATATAAATTAGATGTTCTCTCATTGAATAACATGCACAGTATCTATGATTTTTGGCTTCCAAGTATATGCCCGAGCGTCTAATGTTCTTGAAATTTTTGTTCTATAATGTAGACTTGAAACCCCCTTCTGCACTGGAGACCTCTTTTAATCAGAAAAAAGAAGATTCTAATTGTAGCAGTGACTTCGTCATTAGCTCTCATTCTGATGATTCTCTTTGTTGCTTGGAGGAAAAGAAGAAACAGTAAATTGATGGAAAAAGGTGATTCTAGACCTCAACTTTTATCTGTGCCTGACAAATTGAATTTACTTAAAAACTTGTCTGTTGCATTCGGGGTGATAACTCGAATTTTGCAAATTGAAGTGCATGGGGATCATTGAACCACATGGAATACTAGGTGTAGTTATCACCTTTTATGGAAACCACAACATTTTGTGGAAGAATTCCTGCCAAATTAAATATATATGTGTTCCATCCAAATGCTTACTAGTTAAAGGGTGGGGAAGACAAAGGTATGGGTTTGAAGGTACAAACTTTCTGTTACTGTTTGGACAATCTAGGCAAAATTTTCTTTTTTTCTTTTTTATTTGTGGGGTACTTACATTTTGAACTTGGTTCTTTATTTTACTGTTGTGTAGAATTAAGAGGACTAGATCTGCAAACGGGTATATTTACTTTCAGACAAATTAAAGCTGCCACAAGTAACTTTGATTCTGCAAATAAGCTTGGAGAAGGTGGTTTTGGATCTGTTTACAAGGTGAATATGTATACAAATTCTTATAATTCTTCCTTCTTATCCCTCCCCATGCAATTCCTAATGGGATTCTATTGAAAATCATTTATGAACTTCATGCATTTTTTTAATGCTCAGGGTACACTAGCAGATGGTACTATAATTGCTGTCAAGCAGCTTTCATCCAAGTCAAGACAAGGGAACCGTGAATTTGTAAATGAAATAGGCATGGTGTCAGGTTTACGTCACCCAAATCTCGTTCGACTCTACGGATGTTGTGTTGAACGGAACCAAGATTTTATAGTTTATGAGTACATGGAGAATAACAGCCTTTCTCATGCTTTGTTTGGTAAGTGATTCTTCGTGTATTGTTTAAAGCAGAAGTCGACAAGAACATTGAGCCAAGATTTGAAAAAATTAAAGCTTGACAATCCCATTCTGCCTCAATAATGTAACTGCCAATTGTCATGATTCTCGAGTTTATATATTCATTTGTCTGCATACATATTGTGTCTGTGTATTTGCCTAGTTTCAATTTTACAGTAAATTGCAGGTCCTGAAGAATATCGACCAAAGTTGGACTGGCCAACTAGGCAAAAGATTTGTGTTGGTATAGCTAAAGGATTGGCTTTCCTACATGAAGAATCGCCTCTAAAGATTGTTCATCGAGACATCAAACCAACCAATGTACTCCTTGACAATGACCTAAATCCAAAGATATCTGACTTTGGACTGGCCAAACTTCATGACGAAGAGAAAACACATATCACCACCAGGGTTGCTGGCACCATGTGAGCTTCTAAACTACTCTAATTGATTAATCAAACTTAATTTTGTTATTCAAGTACTCCCTTTTGAATGTCATCCTTGCCATTTTAGGTCGTGCCAAAGTTACTTTCTGTTTTTTCCTGAATATAAATCTTTACTCCTTGTTATATATTTCCGAATAGTTGTGGCCAGCACTTTTACTGATCCCAAGAGTTAAACAGATTGAAAGGGTTATCTTTCATTTCACATTTTCACTTCAGAGCCTCTCGTCCATGTTTTATATTCCAGCTAAACTAAACTCGCTAGATGTTAATTCATTTCTCTCTTAAATATCCTGTAATTCAAATTATGATAGTCCACTTTAAAATGGAAGGAGTACCAGATATTTCTGCTGAGTGCTGACCATTGTCGCATTACCTAGTGATGAAATAAATGGCATTAGTTTACGCCTTTTATGAAGTTCCTGAACAGGTCTGGCTTGCATGAGTGAAACTTTTTACCATTTCTTTTGCAGAGGTTATATGGCCCCTGAATATGCACTCTGGGGTTATTTAACATATAAAGCAGACTTGTACAGTTTTGGGGTAGTTGTGTTAGAACTCGTTGCTGGGAAGAGCAACATGAAATATCATCCTGATGAGAATTACGTCTGTCTTCTTGATTGGGTAAGAAACCCGAATCTCTTGGTATCAAAGTCCTTGATGAAAACTTCATATTGCCATAAACAAAAGCATTGTATTTGATCAAGTATACGTGGTAGACTGGTAGTATCTTTCTCAATTTTTTTCTAATTACATCATTCTGATTATTCCAGGCCCTGGTTCTACAAAGAACGGGAAAGTTTTTGGAGCTAGTGGACCCAAGACTAGGTTCCGATTTCAACGAGGAGGAGGCATTGAGGATGATTAAAGTGGCTTTACTGTGTATTAATGCATCTCCAGCACTAAGACCAAACATGTCTGCAGTAGTGAACATGCTTGAAGGTCATTTGGATGACGTCGATGAATTTAGTCGTCAGGGACAAGGAGATCATGAGAAATCTGATGAGATAATTCAAGTTAACTCTGGTGAAGACCAATCACTCTTTCACTCAACTCACACAAAGGATACTGATCACTCATCTTCAACTTGCCCTTCTACATCGTCCACCTCTGTATATCTTTCTTTCTGCTAAATGTTGTATTATAAGTAAAAGAGCAGAAATAATCATGGAGGAGATGATCCTACTTGATTATATTTTAGGGAAAAAGACACCCTGTGACCATTTTAAAAATAAATGGCCAGTGTTTGTTTTTTTGCCAAATTGTGACCGCTCGGCCAGACAATTCTCAATTAATAGCTAATTAGAGATAGGCGGCAAGAGAGGTGGACCGCTCACCTCAAATAGAAATAAATATAAATAACAATATTTGATAATTAAGTTTTTTTTTTCTTTCTAAATTTTGCTTCTTCTTTTTCATTCAGTTCTTATTAACACTACATTAGTGTAAAATTTCTCTCTTCTTCATTTTTTGAGTGTATTCACACTCGCATGTTGTTCGATTTCTTATAATTGATTTGACAAAGTTTCTCTTTTTATTCAAATTTACATGATTATGTAATTGGAGATCTAAATTTTACCTTTTTGAATTTGGTTTTTTTATAAAATATTTTCATCTTTTTTTAATTGATTTTTTTAGATTTATGTGTTTATGCAATTGGAGATTTAAATTTTTCTTTCTGAATTTAGTATTTTTTAAAAAAAAAATAAAAATAAAAAAGGATTTCTTCCTCATTGTATCAACTTTGATTTGCTATTGTATAGTCTACTTGAATTTTCTTTTGTTGTGTTCTTTTAGACAATTAAATATCCTTATATGTCGGTGATCTATTAAAAACAGTCTCTCTACTTCTCTTAAGGTAGTGGTATGGTTTGCGTACACTCTACCTCCCCAGACCCCACTAGGTGGGAATACACTGGGTATGTTGTTGTTGTTGTTGTTGAAATATCCTTGTATAGGAATTGTATAGTTGTTGCATAGAACATGTATCTTTACAAGATATATATAAAAATAGTATAAGATGTGTATAGAGACTGTATAATTATTGTATAGCATATGCTTTTTTATATGATGTGTATAGATATCAAAATATTGTTATATAAAATGTGTATATGTATAGGATATTTATAGAAACTAAATAATTACTATATAGAATGTGTATAGAAATTGTATACTTATTGCATAAATATGTATCTATATAAGATATGTGTATAGAAACTGGATAGGATGTGCGTAGAAACTATATAGTTATTGTATAAAATATGTATTTGTATAATATATATATTATTTTACTCTTATGTATAAGCCAACAAGGGTTGTACTATTACAGCATGAAATGATTGTACATCATGCTTCAAGGGTTGTACTATCACAGCATCAAATGATTGATACTTTTTATATATTATAGATATAGATATAGATATATAAAAGTAGGTGTAAAATAATAATTTAGTATATTTTTATTGGGTTATCAGTTTACCCAATAATCTAATTAGAAAAAAAATGAAACCAAATCAACAAACCAATAATTTTTTTTATAAAATCATTAAAAAAATTGTTAACTCAATAACCAAATAACGACAAATCAATAACATTTTTAGTGTTTCAATTTTTGTACACTCCTAACTTAAATTGCAATTTCTTACTCCGTGAATTATAATAGGAGACGTGTTTGTGCATGTGAGTCTCCTCAAAATCTTAATCAAATCAGTAATCGGAAACTACTATAAACACTAATCGAAAAAAATAATATCATATTTTTAACACAAAGAAAATAAATAAAAACATATTTTTTTTAGATAACAGCTTACTTGATCGACGAAAATTCAATTTCTCTATTTCGGAGCAATGAAAAACTCAAAAACACAATCTTTTTAGAGAGAAATCAGAGAATTAAGGGTGGAAGTGGGTTATTTTTTTATATAGGATAAATTTGAGGGAAGTGGATCGTTTTATCCATGTGGACAGACACATAAGTAATTTTTTCACCGTGTGCGTGCGTGTTTTACATGATTGTGATTTTTGGACCATAAAAGGGATACTCGACATAGTAAAATAACAAGTTTCAGAAGGTATTTAAGACAAACGATAATTTAGATGTACACTTAATAAAACATTACAAGTTTAAGGAATAATTAATTTTCTCTCTATGATTAACTTGCAATTACATGCATTAAACTAATTATGGGGTTAAAAAATAACGTGCATTCAATTTATTAGATAATATTACTATTTTTATATTTTATGTTTGGGACCGGACTTAGTAGGGGCTACAATGACTAGTAAAGGTTATATAAACAATTTTCATCCTATGTAACCACCGACTGATTTCAACCCTAAGTAAATTTCACCCACTGATTTCATCAGAAAAGAATGACGAGCATTCTCTTGAAATTTGGGCGTGCGGTTTTGTGTCGTAACCATCACCATCTCCAATACCGCTATTTCTAACGCCACTCCGTTGCAGTAAATCAGTACTAGGGATGGCTCAAGGGTAAAGCTTGTAAAGCCTTTGCTTTACACCCTCAAAATTTTGAGGCCTCATAGTAAACCATATGATTTCAATTTCACTTGAAATAACAATAAAGATTATGAAATACATTTTAAAAAATTATCTAAAAAGAAAAAAAGCTATCTCATTTTTACAAGAAATATTATAGAATTTTGAACTAAACAACTTAAATATATTAATAAATAAAATTTTAACAACAACATTCAAGTTGATGTATTGCAAACAAATGGCTAATAACTTATTTACTAGAATTAATCTTATTTTTATTAATAATTATATTAATATGTGAAATTAAAGGTTATATGTGTTTTAAAATACTACACTAAAACAATTTCTACGCAAGAACAAATAAAACAACTCTAAATTATTATAATAGTATTTTTGTATGTATGTTTAGACTTCTTACTAAAAATTGTGTTTAGGCCACTAATTTTATTGAGACGCCCCTTGGTAGCACCGTCAAACAGTCAGCTCTCAGCTCATGGTTAATTAAGTCTTGGTATTTTCGGCCTGTTTAGTTTTGTTGCTTATGAGTGGAACCATTTCAGCTCATATTTCTGATTTCTTCACCATTTCTTCTTTGAGGTTGAGGAGTTGATCAGATATGTTATCCATTTTATCGATCAATTTGGCTCAGCATTCTTAATGATAAAGGGGTTGTGGAGCTGAAATTATGGTTTCATTAATAAACAACGAAATGCTAAACAGGTCAAAGTTGTTGGGTGTGCATTGGTTGTCGCATAAACACTGAAGATGTTATTCGTTTTTTTCATGAGAAACGTCTCAAGATGCAAGCTATGATTTATGGAGCGAAGAAGGTGGAAAGGGATTTGAAAGACGCAAAAGATGCTAAAGAAGCTAAGCAGTGCATGGAGAAATCTACCAAGGAATATAATTTTATAATTTTACTTATGTGTAGTATTATGTTATGCATTCGGTCAAAAATAGCCCTATACTATTCGAAATGGAGGAAAAATATCCTTCGTTAGTTTTTTGGCTCAAAAATATCCCTCCGTTAAGTTTTTTGGCTCAAAATTATCCCTCTATTAAATTTTGGGGAAAGGACATGGGTTGACCATTTTAAAAAATATGGCCCACAATTAAAAAGGTAGACAAATTTAACCAGTTGGTTAAATTTAATTCCCTCTTTTAGCCATTTGCTCAATCAGCCATATGCAGTTTCTATTCCCAGTTGATACACTTTTATACCATATTGATACACTTTTATACTACATTGATACACTTTTTAAAAAAGAAAGAGGGGATCCTATACCTAATTGATACTCTTTTATACCATATAGATACACTTTTATAACAAGATAGAAGGGGAATCGATGCATATGCAGTGTCCATATATCCAATTGATACTCCTTTATACTAGATTGATACACTTTATACCACATTGATACACTTTTATATTTCATTGATACACTTTTTAAAAAAGAAAGAGGGGATCGTATACCCAATAGATACTCATTTATACCACAATAATACACTTCTATAACAAGATAGGAGGGGAATCTATGCATGCATATGCAGGGTCCATATATCCATATAGTCTTTGCAAGCATATACAATAGCTATTTTCAATTAACCGTCCAGTTAAGACAAATAACAATTTTAAAAAAATAGAAACGATAAGTATATTCTTACTCTATAATTTGATATCAACAAATCTTTCTTTTGTTACACTTTTCTACCGTATAAGCTACCTAAAAATTCTTACTCTGCTTCGAAATCCTCTATTTGATTTTGAGGTTTTTGTTGAAAATGGTGGAAAAATCGGGTCCACCGAATGGAAAAGCAAGCAAGAAAGAGGTGAAAGACAGAATCTTCGATGTAAGCAAGTTGATTATCATATGATCTAGTGATACGAGTACGATCACGTAGATGGACTTATGAGGGCGTACGTTAGACCCGAAACTTGGTGTGTGCAATGAAGTGCAAAGGAGAACCTAAATGGACACCAAAACAGTCCACTACATACACTAAAAGGGCCAAATCAGTCCACTACATACACTAGAGGGGTGCCCCTTCACTAAGGGGTCTTTTGATCATTTTACCTATTATTTGTAATACACTATAAATAGAATAATGTAGGATTTCATTAGGAGATTTTGATGAATATTATGAGTTTGTAACACTTGAAACATTTCCTCTCTAAGGAGAGAAGACCACCAACCCAAAATTGTAACTAGGGAAATCAACTTGAGTGTGGAATCGCTCGTGTTGGATTCAAGCTTGGAAACATTGGATGCTTGGGAGATCGGGGTCACTCTTGTGCCAACGTTAGAGTTAGGTATTTGATGTGTGTGATGTTAAAGGTCCAAGAGTGGAATAGACTTTTGGGTTGTTAATATTATACCTTCAATTTGTCTAACTATCTATCCTTTTGTTTCTTTGTAATCGTGTAGTAGTGTTGATGTTGTAACCATGCGTTTGTGTTGTTAATGTGGAATTCGAAATTAGTCTATTGTTCATCTTGTTCTTGTTGTGTTGCTACTGTTTTAGTGTTATTACGCCATTGTGCCTTGTATTCTTCTTGTTGGTAGCGAATCCGAGAGGGGTCATCAAAAGAGATCCTCGATTTCTTGGCTAGTGGGCCGATTGTGGTGTTTGTTTCGTGTTTCCTTTCTTTCTTGTATCATCTAGGATGAATCTTGCCACCATAACTACACATAAATTTGATCTTATAATTAGGGATTTGATTGGGATCTTTCCATATTGCGGTATTTTCGAAATCAATTTCATGAAAACGGGGAAAAGAGTCATCAGATTCAGGATAAGAAGTGTAGTAGTTCTCCATGTTTTAGATTTAGTAGAGAGTGTATTTTGTAGGTTAGATCATTTGAAAGAGTGAAGAAAATAGAGTGGGTTGAAGAAGAAGGGGCATTTTATAAAAGCGGTGATTGTGATGGTATACGGCTTATACATAATGGCTATTTTGTGTGTATTTAATTGTGAGTAATATTTTTATGGTATTATTTTAGTTTTAGGTATTATTTTTGTCCTTTTCCCTTAAATTTTTGGCTTAAAATTATCCCTCTCTCTAACGGTTGAACACCAAACATGCCACATGGACAAAAAAACCACTTGAACAGTCCACATCAGCATTCAAATGAAAAATTCCTCATTTAATCCCCTAACCCACTTAATAATCATAAAATCCGACCCTATCCAAGCTCCCTTTTACAGATGAAACACATGGAGAAAAATTAAAGTTTGAATGCAGTCAACTACATTCAAACTCCACATAAAGGTTGAATTTTACAATATGTGATTCATATTGTTAAAAGCTGATGATTTTCAAACAAATTCTTCCAGCAAACCAGAGTATTAATTTTCTTGACAAAATTTATAATTTAAAAGCTGAAATCAAAAAGGAAAAGAAAAACGAAAATCTTTTTTCCTATTTAAAAACAAAAGGAGATTCAATCATCACTTTGAAATTATTTCTCCTTCAATTTGTCACTGTTGAAGTATTCGTTCATTTTACATAATGTGTTTCTATTGAAGCGAATTTGAAAACGTTTCAGTTAACAGTTCAACGAAGAAGCAAAAAAGAATTTTTGGGCTGATGGTTTTTTAGAAGAAATGAAGAATATTTTGGGTCGGGTCGGGTTTTAAAATTGGGATGATGATTATTAAGTCAGTTGATGGATTAGATGAGGAATTTTCCACTTAAATGTTGTTGTGGATTGTCCAAGTGGTGTTTTTTGTCCATGTGGCATGCTTGGTGTCCAACCATTAGAGAGGGGTAATTTTGAGCCAAAAATTTAACGAAGGAGTATTTTTGATCCAAAAAACTAACAAAGGGTATTTTTGCTCTATTTCAAATAGTTCAAGGGTATTTTTTATCCTTTTTCGTTATGCATTTGAAATGGACAATGTTGAAGTGCTAACAAGTACTAATTTTGGCTCTGATGCCTTTTGGATATTACTTTTGGAAATTATTATGCTATCCTAAGTGTTCTGGACATTATTATGCAATCCTACATGATTCTACTTGGTTGGTTTGTCTAGTATATAGAGAGAGAAACTGTATAGAATGTGTATAAAAATTATATAGTAATTATATAAAATAGGTATCTGAACGTTGTATAGAAATGTGTATAGAAGTTGTATAATTATTATATAATAAGTGTATATTTATCGTGTTGAATATGTTTTTGTATATGATGTGTATAGAAATTGTATAAATATTGTATAGAATATGTATTTATATAATTATTGTAGCTAAATATTGTATAGAATGCATATAAAAATAGTAGAATTATTGTTATGATATGTATATAAATTGTATAGATTATTTGTGTATATATATATATATATATATATATATATATATGTATGTATGTATGTATCTGTATAGAATATCTAAAATAATTGTATGACTATTTTATTGTTAAAAATAATGCATCAACTAAAAGAATAGATTTATTTTTTGGATAAATTACACAAATCTCATACTTAAGAGACTATATTACCTAATATTTCTTACTTTTTCAAAAATTTACATAAAATCCCATTTTTTCCACTTTACTGTTGACACATATCAAGAAAACCCCACTTTCTATTTTTACTCCACCATTAACTCATTCAAGATTTCCTTCCCTAAAGTATCTCCCTAATTATCAACAATTAAATCATCTTCCTTCCTGATTTTTTTTCTTCCATTAATGCTTAAATCATCTTCCTTCTTGATTTTTTCTCCTCCATTAATTAATGCAACTTTTTTTTTCTTCTCCTAAAATCTCTTTCATTTTTTTTTTAAAATCTATTGATACATATATAAATTTATTTAGTTATTCATACATGTTTATTTTTTAATGGTGATTCATTTGAATGATAAATATGATATAATTATATGGATATTATGGTGATTCATATGATAGATACATTTTATATGATTTTTAACGGGTGATACATAGGATATTAATGGGTGATATATATTGTATTATGGTGATTCCTATGGTAGATACAATTATTTATTTCAATTATTGGGTGATTCATATAATATTAATGGGTGATATATATGGTATTATGATTATTCATATGGTAAATACAATTATTTATTTCAATTATTGGGTGATTCATATATATATGGTATTTTGGTGATTCATATGGTAGACACAATTATTTATTTTAATTATTGGGTGATTCATATATATAATACTATGGTGATTCATATGGTAGATACAATTATTTATTTCAATTATTAGATGATTCATATGATATTAATGGGTGATATATATGGTATTATGGGTGATTCATATGTTATTAATGAAAGGTAATGGTGTAGTCAGTGTAGGAAACGAAAGTAATAATATTTTTAAAAAAGGACTAAAAGCAAAATTGAAACCTAATTAAAATTAAATCTAAAAAAAGCATACTAAAATTAAATACGAAATTAAAGACGAAAAAAAGAGAAAAAAGACCAAAAAAAAATATATCTTTCATAATTAAAGATGAAAAAAGAGAAACATAATTAAAACACTTAAATTAAATCTAAAAAAAGAGAAAAATTAGATATATTTCCTTAAATAAAAGAATACAGTGAATAAAAGAGAATCTATTATTTTATTAAATAAATATCTTGTTAGTTTCAAATGTATCACTTTTTTATATGTATCACCATATAACATATGTATCACATTTCAAAAAACCAGGATGAAATGTAATTAACAAAATAATCGAGATTTTATGTAATATCACTTACAGATTCAAGAATTTATGTAAGTTACCCTTATTTTATTTTTTAAAAAAAAAAAGGTGCAAAAAATAGCATAACACTAAACAGTAAAAAAATTTGAACAAGGAGATTTTATTTTTAGAAAAGTGTAGTAGTGCATTTAAGAAAAATCAAAATGTTAAACTCTAATTTTATTGTATTGTATATATACAGATATTCATTGTATTGTATCAATATGACATGATTTAAAAAATAGACTTTTTTTCTTAAAAAAAGATAAATTATTTAAAGGTCGTAAGAAAAAGTTATAAAAAAACATTATAAAGGAAAAAGTCTAGTGAAAAAATAAACAACTATTTTTTATTTTAAATATAGGCAGTAAAATTTTTTTAAAAAAATAAAAAGCAAAATAGATAAAAGAAAAAAGCGATGAAAAATAAAGAAGATGAGTAAAAGTGTTTTGGTAAATGGGCCCTCTCAAAATGTTGTCTGCTGGCCTTTTATTTTTTTTAAAAATAAAAAATTACTTAAATAAATAACATAAGTTTCTAAACTTTTAAAAATTCCTCATTTCTAAAAAATTACTTAAATTCCAACATTACTTTTTGATAAAGTTGAGATACAAGTTAAAACCTACAACTAAGAAATCAATTCTTTATCAAAAATAACGCATTTAATTCTTTACCAAAAATAACACATTTTCTCCTCTTTGTATGGCTTAATTCAAGCAACTGTTTCTATTCAACTCTTCCAACATTAATGAATACATTAACGTCAAAATTTTAATCACAATTTTATCCCACAATTTTCTCTTCTTCTTCACATTTTTTAATTAAGGTGTTTTTTCTCCTAAATTTATCTTCACTTTCTTCTTATTATGTTCAATGGTTTTTCTCAAAAATCAAATTAAACAACGTCATATCCCTTTAGCTCACCCAATTGATCGTTTGAAGTTTCGTGTTAAAGATGATGATATTTTTGGTGTTCGAGTTATGGGTAAAGCTACTATTTTGGCAAAGAAAATTATCCATGGTGAAGATATTTCCGGCTGGTTTTTCATTATCGATACTTCAGATAAACCTTCTAATCCAATAATATTTTGCTGTGCGAAGCAAAAAATAAATTGAAACCTCCGACAAAGTCATATCTGGAAAATATCTGGAACCTCTGGAATGTTCAGATCTGAAAAATAATTGATCGTGATACATATTTATATATACGTGATACTTTTTTTCAATTTCTTGTATATTTGATTCTTTTTTTTATTTTTTTATATGTATCTAATGTTTTGTAAGTATTATTTAAATTAACTCAACAATAGATACGTGTTTTCAAGCTTATAGATACATTTTCTCCTATCTTGTATCACTGTTTTACTGTTTATGAATAGTATGTATCTCGTATTGTTTAATATTTATGGATTTAAGCATATCAATAGATATATGTATTTCAACCAAGATACATATTTGTATTATCTTGTATTTATAATATTATGTTCATACAATTTTTCTATATATTGTTCTATGTTATTGTAGAGTTATTGCATGTAATGTTATTTTTTTAATTTGATAGTTTTTTAGGATCCATTCCGAGTGGAATATGTTACCGGGATAGCACAACAAGATAGTGAAAGTTTGTAAGTATTACATTATCTTTCCATTATTTTCATTATCTTATACAAGTATATATGTATTTTTAATTCAATTAGTAATCGCTATGTAGGAATTGTGGTGTATTTGTAGTTGTTTATGCCGAGTACTTGAGCGAGGGATTAGGCATTCCCTCGTCGGGTATTGATACTCAATACCATCGCATGTGATATGCCACTCTTTTGTGCAAGTATGGCTTTGTAAAGGCGAAAAAAGGATACTTTAGTGAGAATGACGATCCACCAAGGCCAAGGAGCAGTTTCACACAAAAAGAAAAAGTTTGTGCTTTGCATATTGAGTAGTGATTTACTTGTTGGCTAGTTGACTGTAATATAGTTTGATGATGTTAGTACATATTGTTATTGTTTTTTTTAGATGTTTTTCAACATCATGGATTCTACCTTATCACCAATAATTGTCATATGGCTATTCCAGATTATGATATATTATGATTTTGTTATATGTTTTTGTTACACTTTACAAAATCATCATATTTAACATTTTTTGTTACATTATATTAGATACATATTTATAACTATACTATCAAGTTTATCGAAACATATATAACTAAGTCCAGTAATGAAAGTAACTAACACCACATTACATTATGCAACATAACGATACATCGTACAATTACATCTCATATTCAATCATAACATAATTTTTCTTTTTCTTAATTTTTTTTTCTTTGCAAGACATTTTATCTCTAAATTGAATAACAACTTCGAGCTGAACGTAATTGTTCATACTCTTCATACTGTTCACAAAATATATTTTTCAATAGATAAATTTTTTTTACGATTGTATCAATTGTTAATTACGTAACAATAGTCTCGTGCAATATGTAAGCAATTTATCAATGAACGTTCAGATAAATCTTTTTACATCATTTAGTTACTTTAAATTAAATATTGAATTCACAAATACATAAGAAATTCATTAAGCTTCTTAATGTGAACATTTTTTTATTTTTCATTAGTTACATTTTTTTATTTTATATGTATCTAATGTTTTGTAATTATTATTCAAATTAACACAAAAATAGATACATGCTACAAGCTTATAGATACATTTTCTCTTATTTTGGATTACTGCTTCACTGTTTATGAATTATATGTATCTCGTCTTGTTTAACATTTATTGATTTAAGCATATCAATAGATACAGGTATTTCAACCAAGATACATATTTGTATTATCTTGTATCTGTAATATTATGTTCATACAGTTTTTCTATATATTGTTATGTGTTATATTTTTGGCTTAAACATGAAAACAACTTTGTATTTTTGGCTAAATTCAATCAACAAGAGATACATATTTTTGTTTATCAAAACGTTTGCCTTTAAAATTGAAACAATGATGAATTACACTATTTGACAGACTATAATCCAATAAACTTAAAACGAGTAATTTGACAATTTAAAACTAGTAATTTGACCCACAAACTTAAAACTTAAAATTCTAAGAAAAAGAACTTAAAATTAAGATTCTAAACGAGTTGACAAACAAATCATGAGTACATCTCTTGATTATAATCTAACTTTTTAATCTGTATTCATGAAGGATGAATTGCATACATTGTGACATCCGACGGTGAAACAACTAGTGAGGAAAAATCTTTATCGGCATTGGTACATCTCCGACTACAACCATCAATCTTGTATTCTTCGTGCTTGATATCAGACGATCAAACACCAAAATGTACTAATAAGACGCGATATTCATTATTACGAATCGTCGAAAAAAAAAAAAAAGAACAACAACAAATAACAGAGAAGAAGGAATAACAAATTCTTTTTCAAGAATAATGAATTTCCTTTCTTTTGAATGAACCCATTAAAACTATTTATTCATTTGAAATAACCACACAAAATTAACAAATCAGAAAAAGATGGACATCTGAAACTTTTGAAGAAATCGTGAAAATTTTTGGGTATTTTCAAACAGATTATGAATGTTGTTTTGGATTAGAATGTTGGAATAACAAGATAATTGCCATAAATCGTGGGATTTAATTTAGTTTTAACCATAATTAGTTAGATTAATTGTACTTTTAATGCTAATTTATCCGTTACATCTCTTAAAAAGTGCAAGTTAGTTTACTTCAAACATGTATTCCTTATATGTATCTAAGTTAATTAACATGTATCATTAATGACCAAATATTAAAATTTTATAAGATTTTAAAAAAAGTTAGGACTTTTAGTAATTCCTAGTAAACATGTCGTTATATACATAGTTTTTACTTTTAAAAAGCTATAAAATGATAATAAAATTCCTCGGGCATTTGGATGGAAATTGCTTTCACTGAGTGGCCATTTTTGTCTTTTCTTCTATATTTTACTACTCCGATATCTCGTTAAGGATAAAGGAGTATGGTTCCATCTCATAATAATATTGTTTATATCAATTATCATCTTTAAATAATTTATGTGGACCTATTTCTTTAGAAGTTAGTTTCAGAAAAGAATTATCATTTTCTAGATTTGAAAATAATTTAATTTAAATTTCTTATTTTATTTTGATGAAAAGTGTAGCGTTATAAATGTCATTGCAGGTCTAAAAACACAAACATTTTTATAGTCACACAAATATTTTGACATGTTTGCAGGTTCTAATAACTTGTAAACATGATTATCGATCGGTATTAATGATTATTTAAATATTAATAAAATTAGATTAACCTGAACAGAGATAAGGGCAAATTAATATTAGTATAGTATATTTACTAATTTTGTGTGGCTGAACCTATTTCTATCTTTCATAAATCATGATTTTGATTGGGGTTCAACATAAGAGAAGTCAAAGTCTCCGCTTATATATGTCTATTTGTTTATGATAAAGCTAGTAGGGTTCATATCTTTAAATGATACAGTTAGCTTAATTTAACTTTTTATTTATTTGGGTACTCATTTTTATTGAGTCGATTGCGTAAAATTATAATAACATCTTTGTAAAAACTTTATATATCTATATCTATATATTTTAAAAGTGGAAATCAAAAAGTTTGAAAAATTAGGTTACTAAAATGTCCATCGAATGTTGAACGATCACTTTACCCTTTTACTTAAACACTAGCTATGATGTTTTTGTACTAAAAAGTAAATTTAATTACCTTACAATAAATAAATAAAAAAAAAGGAAATCGTAAGTGGAAATAATAAACAAGATAGTACTAATTAATAATTTAGTACAATACCATGTATCGAGACATGTAGTCATTAGGAACTGAACGTAATTTTAATTACTGATATTGAAGGACTTCAATGTCCATTCACATTCACGTTTATGTGTTCTGCCAGAACGTCCAAAATTCACAACTCTTCATAATCCATTACATTTTTTCCAGCCAAAAGTTTTGCTATATAACGCCCATTTTTCTTCCTCATTGCATGCACTTTCTCTTCCTCGCTACGTTCATTTATTCTCTATATATGCATTTCTACTGAACATGGTTTTAAGAGGATTAAGAAATCAAACAAATTACTTTTCTTTTTTGATTTCTTAACCCTGATATTGAAGTCAGACTAATTAGGATTCACGTATTGCAGGGTCATTTCTTGGGACGGCGCTCCCAATAGATATTTTCTATATCCGAAACTCGAATCCGAGATCTCTAGCTAATTAAGGGTGGAGGGACCCATAAGTACTCTATTGTTGTATTAAATTCAAACTTTTGTTTAACTCAATGAAGAAGGCTCTTGAATGTTCATTGATTTGAGAGAGAGGTCATCCGTAAGAGCTCAACAAATAATGCACTGATTATGTAGGTTTTTCCCCATCTATTATCTTATTATTAATAATGCAGTATTTATACTAATAATGTTTTAGTGTTGTTATAGTTCGAGCGCTACTAATTGCCTATCGGTGAAACAAGTAAGTGAACATGGTTCACAGAAGTAAATACTGAACACAGTATTTTTACATTGAAAACACCCAGCTAAAAAAAGATATAAAAAATCACGATTTGTACCTCTACAGGATTTAACCCCAACTTCACTATAATACTTGAGCCTCAACAATCAACAGAATTACAAGACTTCTTGTAAACTAGGAATTAAAACTTCTAACTCTTATCACTACAAAAACACAAATCTTCCCAAGATAAGTGCTCCCAAATCTTCGAGTTCCCCAAGTTGAAGACACAATTCCTAACTCAGTTTATAGATCACTGAGACTAGAACAATGACTCATTACAACTCAAAGAATCTACCTACTACACACAATCTACAACTTGCTAAGTAAGAGACCAGGTTCTTCTTCAAGTATGTGAACTGATATGCTGATTGTTGATTTTCTTTTCAGTGCTTGAGTGAGTGCTTTTGAATTCGTTTCTTGTATTTAAGCACACACCTCATAGAGTCCTTCAATTGATGTAATATTCTATGTTCAATAGGACTCTAGATAGTTTTCTACTTCTTGTTGCCGCCTCTCTTTTCTTCTTTTGAATGAAATTCTTCTTTCAATAGGATTCCTCTTTTCTCTCAACAAGACCTCTTGTTCAACTCAACTTCTGCATGTCTTTTTTTCGACTCAACTTCTGTAAGTCTTTTTTTTCAACTCAACTTCTGCAAGTCTTCTTTTTCAACTCAACTTCTGATGTGATAAATGTTATCCACTTCTTTTTGTACACCAAGTCATCATATCAATAACCTGTCTGCAGCTGATCTTGGTTCAGTTGGATGGAATAGCTTTTACAATATGTTTCATTCTCCTATCTATCATCAAAACTCCACATACTCTAACAATTTTCCCCTTTTTGATGATGACAAACATAGCAACATAACACCACAAACCTCAACATAACACCACAAACCTGACATATTCACCAAGGAAGTTAAGTAGAAGAATCAGCATGAAACACGGGTTAGTCAATTGAGTTATAAGCATTGTATAATCTGTTCTTCCCCCTTTTAACATCATCGAAAAACTGGATCAATGAGTGAAACAAGTCTTATAACTCATGGCCACTGGGGCTATCACTAAAACATGAAGACATTAGAGCAAAAAGAACAAGAAATGTATCAATAACACAGAAGTGAACCAATAAAAAAAGCCATTTCATTTATAGATCAGAATACAATGATCACAGCCCATAATAAATAATAAGAGAGAAACAGCTTGAACCAAAAGCTGGAAAGAAAGATGCCTAAGACACTAAGAGGGCTTACGTGGATGAAGACGAAGAAATAAGGGAGGTCAATTTCTTAATGATATCAGCATTGTCAGCTCTTTCCTTCATAGCTATGATCCAATCAACATCAAGCAATGCTTCAGTTATCTTCTTTGGCTCTATTTCTGACAAGAATGACTTGAAGACACGCATACTTCTCAGTCCAGATCTTGTAGTAATCCCAGAGGTGAGTTCAGTGAGAACATTTTTTATAGGATGTGATCCTTGATACTTGTACCCTTTTTTAATCAAGCCTAGTGAGCTACTGGGATCACTGATGACAGTTTGATCTGGGGTAGTTGGTGGCTCAGTTCCTCCTGTCACTGTGCCTTCAGCTTCAGTTCCCTCTGTAGAAGTGCCTCCAAGTTTGGTAGCTTTAGTCAATGAACTGGGTTGTATAACCTGTTCCTCAAGATCATTTTCTTCCTGCAGGTTAGTTTTAACACAGGATTCATCAAAGATCACATGCATGCTTTCTTCAACACAGTTTGTTCTGTTGTTTAAAATCCTATATGCTTTACTATGAAGTGAATGTCCTAAGAAGATTCCCTCATCACTTTTAGCATCAAATTTTTCCAAATTATCCTTTCCATTATTATGTGTGAAATATTTACATCCAAAGATTCTAAGGTGAGAGATGTTAGGCTTTCTTTCTTTTAGTAATTCATAGGGAGTCTTCTCTAACTAAGGTCTGATCATGCATCTATTTATGATATATGCTGCAGTACTTATTGCCTCAGCCCAAAGGTTTTTAGCAACATTTGTTGCAAGCATCATTGTTCTAGCCATGTCTTCCAAAGTTCTGTTTTTCCTCTCCACCACTCTATTTTATTGTGATGTTCTAGGAGCTGAGAAGTTGTGATCTATACCATTTTCTAAACAGTATTTCAAGAATTTTACATTCTCAAATTCTGAACCATGGTCAGACCTTATGGAAACTAATGAAGTTCCTAGTTTCTTTTTAATTTTCTTAATGAAGATTTCAAAGACATCAAAGGCATCTTCCTTAGAGGCTAGAAACAAAGTCCAAGTAAAGCTAGAATAGTCTTCAACAATTACAAATACATACCTTTTTCCACCTCTACTTTGAAGCCTCATGGGTCCACATAAGTCTATATAAACCAGGTCAAGGCACTTGGTAATGCTAACTTGGTTCTTTGGCTTAAAAAAAGATCTTGCCTGCTTCTCCCTTACACATGCACCACATAGCTTTTCTTCCTTGAACTTGGTCTTGGGTAATCTCAATACCATTTCTTTGGATTAAAGTATGTTTAGTTGTTTCAGACTTGCATGACAAAGTCTTCTGTGCCAAAGGAAGGGATCATTTTCTATAGCACTCAGACAAGTCAGCTTAGGTCCTGGTAGTGCCATGATGTCAGCTTTGTATACATTTTTGTATCTCCTTGCAGTGAGCACAACCTCTTTGGTATCCATCTTTTTGACCTTAACTCCTGCAGTAGTAAAAATAACTTTATTACCTTTATCACACAGCTGTGAGATACTCAGCAGATTATGCTTTAATCCTTCTACAAAATAGACATCCTGCAATGCTTTTGACTCAGATGAGCCAATCTTTCCAATTCCAGATATGATTCCCTTTTTTCCATCACCAAAAGAAACTCCTCCTTCATTTATTTTGGAGAGTAAAAGGATTTTTTTCTTATCACCAGTCACGTGTCTTGAGCAAATACTGTCTAAATACCAATGCCTTTTGTTTCCTTTCACCTTCTCTTGCAAAAGAATTCAAAGGTTAGCCTTAGGAACCCAGACAAGCTTGGGTCCTATTTTATGAGTGAAATGATGAATTAAATTTCTCTTAGTCCATGCAGGAAACATATAGTGCAACCTGTTTCTCTTACCAGAACTGGTTTTGTTCCTTTTGGTCTGAGAAGATCTGTTAGCCAGGTTTTGACTGTTTGATCTACTTTTTGCAGCTACTGGACATTCAGTGGTGATATGTCCAAAGTTTCCACAAATGTAACATAAATCTTTTGGATCATCAAAACTTTTGTGGAATCCCAAACCTGCCTTTTATTGATTGTGAACAATTCTAGAGGAGTTTGTCCACCTGTTTGCCCTTTCAAGATCCAATTTCAGTTTAGAGATTTTCTGATTCAACTTATTCATTTTTTCAGTTAAATAATGATATTCTTTTTTGTATTTAACAAGCTCAAGTTCAGCATTTTCTTTTTCTTTACTCATGGCCTTCTTCCCATTTTCAGTGAGAGTTAATTTGAGAACTTCAGACCTAAGATTGTTGTTTGAAATCTCAAGTTCTGCAACCTGTTTCTTGAGAATGCAATTTTCCTTGTCAATTGTAACTTAGCAAGCCTTTAAATCAATGAGATCAAATTTAAGACTTGCTAAATTGTTGAACAATTCATCCCTATCAGAGGTTAACTCTTAGAAATCATCAATCAATACACTCATCGAAGAAACAAGTTTTGACTTTGAGAACAATTTCAGTTTTCTTTGAGTTTGAGTATACTTACCTCAGAGTCCTCATCTTGTTCATCTAGATCTGAATCCCCAAGGGCTATGAATGCAGTTTCATCAACTTCATCTTCATCTGAATCAGATCCCTAGGCTGCTATCATTGCATGCTCCTTTTTTTTTTTGCCTTCAGTTCCTTTTCAGCCCTTTTCTTCTTTCATTCTATTTCCCAGACTGGACAGTCTCTAATCTGATAATCAGTTTTACCACATTTGTAGCACCCATTTGGATTGTCATTGGAACGTTTCTTAGTACCTGTTCCCTTTTTTTTCTTGAAGAATTTGTTGAAGTTCTTAGTTATGAAGGCAACTTGCTCCTTATCAAGCTCAAATTCCTCATCACTATCAGAAGCTTTTAATGCTATGATTTTCTCAGGAGCTGCGTTCTTTGACTCCATCAACTTTCATTTCATAAGTCCTTAAGTTTCCTACTAGTTCATCCAGAGTCATGCCTTCTAGATCCTTATTCGCCTCCCTAATTGCAGTCACCTTAACATTTCATTTTTATTTAGGTAATACACTCAGTACCTTTTCAACTTGTCCTTCCTCATAGATGACTTTTCCTAAGGAAGTCAGCTCATTTGTTAAGGTGGTAAGCCTTGTCATCATTTCATGCAAGGTTTTATTTTCTTTCATTTTGAAGGCCTCATCCTCAGTGAAAAGGAGAAAGATCCTGGATTTTCTTACTTGAGAAGTGTCTTCATGAGCATTTACCAGTGCATCCCAAATTTGCTTAGCAGTAGTGCAGGTGGATACTCTATTGTATTCAGCTGGTCCTAGTCCACAGACCAAGATGTTCTTGGCCTTTGTATTTTTCTTCAAAGCCAACAAGTCATCAGGAGTAAATTCACTCCTTACTTTCTTGACTTATTCACCATCAACCGTCTTCATTTTTATTGGAATAGTGGGACCATTGATAATTCTATCCCATAATTCATAAACTTCACCTTGAATGAACATCTCCATCCTTGCTTTCCACCAGATAAAGTAAGAGCCATCAAAAAGTGGAGGTCTAGTAGTTTACTGACCTTCACTGTAACAAGTAGAAGGTGCGGAATTATCATATTGATCTTTTCTTAGGTACTAGCCTTATTTAAGACAACCTCGGCTCTGATACCACTTGTTATAGTACGAGACCTACTAATTGCCTATCGGTGGAACAAGTAAGTGAACATGGTTCATAGAAGTAAATATTAAACACTGTGTTTTTACGTGGAAAACACTCGGCTCAAGAAAGGTGTAAAAAATCACGACCTGTACCTCTACAGGATTTAACTCCAACTTCACTATAATACTTGAGCCTCAACAATCAACAGAATTACAAGACTTCTTGTAAACTAGAAATTAAAACTTCTAACTCTTATCACTACAAAAACACAAATCTTCCCAAGATAATTGTTCCTAAGTCTTCGAGTTCCCCAAGTTGAAGACACAATTCCTAACTCAGTTTATAGATCACTGAGACTAGAACAATGACTCATTACAACTCAAAGAACCTACCTACTACACACAGTCTACGACTTGCTAAGTAAGAGACCAGATTCTTCTTCAAGTATGTGAATTGATATGCTGATTGTTGATTTTCTTTTCAGTGCTTAAGTAAGTGCTTTTGAATTTGTTTCTTGTATTTAAGCACACGCCTCATAGAGTCCTTCAATTGATGTAATCTTCTATGTTCAATAGGACTCTAGATAGTTTCCTACTTCTTGTTGTCGCTTCTCTTTTCTTCTTTTGAATGGAATTCTTCTTTCAATAGGATTCCTCTTTTCTCTCTACAAGACCTCTTGTTCAACTCAACTTCTGCACGTCTTCTTTTTCAACTCAGCTTCTGCTAGTCTTCTTTTTCAACTCAACTTCTACAAGTCTTCTTTTTCAACTCAACTTCTGATATGATAAATGCTATCCACTTCTGTTTGTACGCCAAGTCATTATATCAATAACCTGTCTGCAACTGATGTTGGTTCAGTTGGATGGAACAACTTTTACAACATGTTTCATTCTTATGTCTATCATCAAATATGTCAGTAAAGTAGCATTAAGTTTGCAAGATTTTTCAGTCTCGACAAACTACAAATTACTTTTTCTATATATATTTGAGATAAGACACTATTACCTTTCAAACTATAGTCATAGTTTCTACATTACACCTTAATGACTCCCTAAACTCAATGTTAGTATATTATTGTCTACCTTTTGTGCTTACGTGACACCTTTGATGACACAGCTTAATTGCAAGTGTTAGGCCTCGTAAGCACAAAAGGTGAATAATAATACAATAAAATTGAGTTTAAGGGGGGAGGGGCCGGGCAGGGGGAATAGGTCTGTGTATTGTTCTCTTCTGGGCAGCATATATACCTGTAAGATTTCTGGAACCCTTATTATTTCTCTCTTGGAATTTGGATATAATTTTATGAATGGAAACTTGCCACAGTTTATATATTCTTAACCAGGAAAGAGTAGTGAAGTTACAAATTAAGACGATGACATAATGGCCTGTCTCCATGGGCGGACCGACGTGCAATTTTCGGGTGCTCGAGCACCCACTAAACTCGACGTAGTAGAGATATAATTATATAAGAAACAGTGAAAAAATGATAAAATATATACAAAAGCACCCAGAGAACAAAAGCATGGTTGGGTGCTTTGGCTTTAGACATAACTTTCATATCTCTCATCCTGAGATCGAATCTCTGTAGCTGCATTGTTTAGTAAATTTTTTTTTTTTTTGAGCATCCACAACCTAAAAAAGCTGGGTCCGCCACTGCGTGTCTCCCCTTAAAAAAGGCGCATTCGATCAGTTGCTTATCATATTTCTAGTGCTGATTGTGTTGCTTCTATTTTATGCTTAAATTTTTAAAGTTTCGGCCAGCGATTCTTGACTTGTATTTCGTCCCAATCTATCATTCTTGGCATTCTGAAATTTCATGCATTAAGCTGATGCCACTTTTAGGAACTTTAATCATGAATTGTGTTAGAGTTTGTGACCCGAATTTTGTTGATCCGCCCCTAAAATGATCGAGGTGCGACCCATGTTTGAGATTTTTTTGGGGTCTGTGGTGGTAGCGTATGGACCTGTAAATTTTTGGGCTTAAAGATTTATTTGTACGCACGTATTATATGTGTGCGATTTGTGGTTTATTTTGGGCGATTTTTGATATATACGTCATTGATACTTCGTCTCCTCCTTGTACTCTTCTATATTATAGTGAATTTCCTCCTCCTTTGCCCGTGGTTTTTCCCGTCAAGGGTTTCCACGTAAAATCTATGTGTTCTTCTTGTTTTCTTTTATTTGTGGTATTGCTTATTCCTGTTCGATCATTATTGAACATGATCTTTATGTCTTTTACCTTAGTAGTCTCCAAGAATTTTTCTCACTTTGTCATGCATAGGATATATGGTGCCTGAATATGCACTATGGGCCCACTTGGCCTACAAAGCATGCAGATGTCTACAGCTTCGGAGTTGTTACATTATAGAATGCTGCTGGCAAGAACAATATGACAAATCACCCCAATGAGAAATGTATCTGCGTTCTAGACTAGGTAGGGAATCATAACTCCCCAGATTGATTCAAACTAGATGTATCGAAATTAAACCATTTTTGAGTAACCAGCTCAACTCGCCCATGTTTAAATGGGCTGTTGGAACCTAAAATGACCCATCAAGCTATTAGGTTAAAAGGGGTCAACTAGGGTAGCAAAATACGTCAAAATGCAACCAAAATGCACATCACACATCTCTTGCATGCATTTCGTTCAGGTCCATTCTGGTGTTTGTTTTCAGGCCCTTGATCTACAAAGGCAAGGAAAATTGATGGAGCTAGTAGATGAAACATTGGGTTCAGATTTCAAACAGGACAAGGCTCTTAGGATGATAAACGTAGCTTTGTTATGTATCAATCCATCTCCAGAACTCAGGCCAACTATGTCTGCAGTAGTCAAAATTCCTGAAGATCATCATATTGATCTTCCTGAGTTCAATAACTTGGAATCAAGATTCTGTGATGACGATGTTTTCAGGTTTCAAGGGTTGAGAGACAAGCAAGTACAAGGAGATGCTCCGCTTGAGCCAGCAGCAAACACTTTCTCGTTCCTCCAATACTACAGGAAGAAATTTCTCTTCCACTGCCTCTCTACATCAGCATAAATTCTCAGTCAGATCAATATTGTGAAAGGAGAGTAACAAATTCTGTTATATTAATTTGTGAGACAGTGAGGTTCAAATACTACTTGTTTGACTGAATCCAAACACCTTCAGGGGTCCTATGTTTTCACGTTATATTGTGATAGTACTGTAGAGATTATAATACCGAAATTAAATAATCTGGAGATTCTTATTCTATGGTAGGAAAAAATTGAAACATAATACAAGAATTATAGTAGTATACATCGAAATAAAAAGATAAACCAAATAAACATAAGTCATAAGATAAAGTAATCACATATTTTATCGTGGGATTTTTTTACTTTTATCATTGTAACCAAATGACTCCTTATTGTTCTTAACGATTCCTCCTACGCCTCTTTGATCAAGAATTTCTTTTGTTGATCCATGCATTGTATCTCTATTCTTATGGCAAATAATTTGACATAATTACTTTTGGTGATACAATCTCCTGTCCATCTTTAATGTCCATAACCTTTTTAAATTTGATCCAAAATAAATGTCATCTTGAAAAACCCAAAGGGCATTAATTATTACTACATTTTTCAAATTTATTCTTACCCAATCAATATATATATGTAAAGGAGAAACAAGACAAGGATGATGTGACACCTCTCTATGGCCACCATTTCTATTTATCTTTTTTCTCCTTTTTTTTAATTTTTTTCACCATTTTTTGCAGTGATCAATTTGTTTAATAAAAAAAAAGTTATTACATTTATTATATTCAATTATATCTCATGACTTACAAAAAAACTCCATCCATTTACATTCTCTATTAAAGTAACATGTCCCTTCAACTTTCTTCTATCAAATTCTTATGACTTGAACAATCTATATATAGACAATGGTTTACTTAGAAGACAACATTGAACTTTGTAGCCATGGTTGAATGCAAAAGAAGAAAATTAAAGTTAGTAAGTTTTCAATATATGTGGTTTTGAGCATTGAACACTTAACTTTGTATGATTTAGAATTGATTGAATTTTACAAAATATTTCACATTAAAGTTAGTAAGTTTTCAATATATGTGATTTTGAACATTGGACATTTTACTTTGTATGATTTAGAATTGATTGAATTTACTGAATATTTCACATTTATAATCATTTGCTAATCATGCACTCAAGTTCAATGAAGTTCGTATTTTTATTTTCTTATTTTGTATCTATAGTTAAATTTATCTTGTGATATTTATTCATGTGTTCATGGATATTCTTTGATAGTAAAATTTATATTTGTGCTATCTTCAACGTGTTCAAATGGACCTATTTCAAGGGCAAATGATATGACGATATTGAGATTAAAGAGTTTTGAAAGAAGAAGATCGAAGGATGACACACAGAAAATGGAGTTTGTTAACTAGCCTCGTTGCTATTCTTGGTGGAATCATCGGTACTATTGTCATTGCCTATTTCATCTTCGTCCAAAATGATCCATCCAAGTAAAAATATTAGATGTGAATTCTCTGGTTTAAGGTTGTGATGTTTGCTCCACCTTTTTCGCAAGATTGTATGCAAATAATTTTAGTGAATATAACAAGCCCTCTGAATCTACACAAATAGTGGAATATTGTTCAGAAAAGCAAGAAGTATTCTTTGGGCAAAAGAGAAGACAAAAAAATTATTATTCTTTGAAAAGAAAAATCAATTGAACAAGCTGAACAAATTTTATTTTTATAGTGTAACCTTTTTTCTCTCTCTCTTTACGTCTCAAAATTTTATTGCATTTTTGTTCTACGAGAGTCGATTCGACCAAATCTGAAATACATTAGCTGTATATAGATTTGTCATTTTAAAAAATAATGTTTAGAGATTTGAAAACTAACTACACGATCTGTGAGATGGAACTTTTTTTCCTTTAACAAAATAGTAGTGAAATATAGCACAATTCACATATGAAAACAATAAGGTGACAAAAGAATTTTCACAAAAAATGTGTACATAATTGCTTTATGATTTTACTTTTTAGCCAAATCCAATGAAAGGAGATATTTACAATTTGAATAAAAAATAAATGTAACTAGCAGGTGTAAAGTTTTGTTGTTTAGAAGTTAAGGGAGGTGATATATATGTTCTTGATTACTTGCATAGTCTAAGACCTCAAGAACATGGTGCATTACCACGAAGAGGTGGATTCGGAATTTATATTTGATGGATTCAATTTTTAGTTTTTCTTATCATGACTACAAAGTTCAATGTTGTCTTCTAAGTAAATCATTGCCTATATATAGATTGTTCAAGTCATAAGAATTTGATAGAAGAAAGTTGAAGGGACATGTCACTTAAATAGAGAATGTAAATAGATGGAGGTTTTTTTGTAACTCATGAGATATAATTGAATATAATAAGTTTTTTTATTTATTAAACAAATTGATCAATGCAAAAAATAGTGAAAATTTTTTTTAAAAAGAAAAAAGATAAATAGGAATAGTGACCATAGAGAGGTGTCACATCAACCTTGTCTTGTTTCTCCTTTATAGATATATATTGATGTATTGATTATGGAGAAAATTAAGAGGTTTTTAGATTTTTAATATTTAATTTAACATAAGATAAATTAATAGGATGGAGTAGGAGAAAATGTAAAAAAAGGAGAAAAATATAAAACAAAAATGGATGAAAATAATTAAATAAAAACGGATAAGATGAAAGGACTTATGTAAATTCTCTAATTAATAGCAGATGAGAGGACTTATGTAACACAAAAAAATCTTTCATTATGTATAATGTTTACTTATCACTACAATAACTATAAATATTCTTATTTACATTATTAACCCATTATGTATGAAATAACAAATAAATAAGATTAGGTAAGACAAGTTCGAATTAAGTATATGATTTACCTCCAATTATGATTTCTAATAAATATTATCATTTATAATACTTGAGCAATATTTATGAAAAAATATTTAAGCATGAATGAAAAGTTGGAGTTCTTACCAGTATCTTTCTTCTCAATAATTTATCATTATTACATAAAATAGCTCATCAAAATTTTATTATTATAATTTTTTTTAATATAAATTTAACAAGATTTTACACATCGCGCAAAGCGCGAACCTATTCACTAGTAATAAATAATCTAAAACTATAAGGAAATATAAAGTGTAATATAAAGAGATATTTAAGAGTAACATGTTATAGTAAATTCTCAATAAACAACATTTATTTATTTTCTTAAGGTGATTATGGTTGCAAAAGATAAGAGGGGTTGACTATCTAGAGAATTTTTTATCTTTAATTTTTTATTTAGTGAATGTACCTAAGTCGTTATTGAAAAAGATGTATGTCATAATTAATGATTATAATAGGATGGATATAATCCTTCTATCTTTAGTTGGAGGTATCAAATTTAAATTTTAAAAATAAAAAATACAAAACCATTTTCCCCGTTAAAGAGTCTCACTCGAATTTAAATTCTAAATTTTCGTTTTTCTACTTAAGAAATCAGAAAAAATGTGAGTGACTATATATTAAATCATTTTCTCGAAACTCAAAAGTCCTCCCATTTAATCAAGACAGAATCTTTTTCTTTATCTCCTTAAATAAATATTTTAGGAGTGGCCAATCAACAAACCGCAAACCAAATCTTTGTGTCATTATTTGTTAATTAAATATTTTTTACACTTGGGCAAACTTAAACTCTTAATATAGATCATAAGGGACTAATCAATGACTTTTCAACAATGGTAGTATTGCTGATTTAGGTCAAACATATACTATTATAAGAAAGTCAAAGTCACCACTTATGTCTAGCTATATTTATGATCTCAAGCTACTTGGGTTTCATATCTTAAATGATAAGAGTTGGCCCTTTTTTTTTTTAACCGACACAAAGCAGTTTTTGTTGATTGTTGAATCATACAAATACACAATATTGATCCCTCAATCAATTCTTTAACACAAGTCAAAAAGGTTTTCTAGATAAAAAGGGGTAAAAGATAAATAATTTGAAATCAATATTTATTACTCCCTCCTTTCCGTTTTACTTCTTACAATTTTACTTGTCACGTTGATTAAGAAAAATAATTAGTAATATAGTTACTTTATTATAGTATCTCTCCATTTCCTATTAAATAATATTTAAATTTTAATTTGGAGAAAACACAATTAATACTAAGGGTAAAAAGGAAAAAAGAAATTGTCTTTTCTTGATATGTCAAAAGTGACAAGTAAAAGTAGAAATACAATTAGGAAATTTGTGACAAGTAAAATGAAACGGAGGGAGTTCTTCCTCGATTTATTTTTACTTGTCACGTTTCGCTTTCCGAAAGTCAAATTTGATAAAATTTTGATCAATATTTTAATATTATTTTTTCAATCATATTAAATATGAGAAGATTGCAACTTATATCATTTTTTATATAATTTTTAAATATTTAAATTTTAAATATAAAATATTAAATTAATCTATTTTAATTTAGTTTTGAAGTTTAGCCAAATTAACTTTGGTAAAACAAAACATCACAGGTAAAATGAACGGAGGGAGTATTTGTGTTGCTATAAGTTGAACACATCTCACAAAAGTTACCACACAAAGAGTGTGTTCTAATTTCGAGGAGAAGGCTCAATAAAATCCCTCTATAATTTAACTTTAAAAATTAATAACAAATTCTGACATAAAACTAAATAATTGAAATGGATCACAAAATCAAGTTATTATTATTTTTTTAAAAAAAATTGGGATAGGGACGCAGAAAAAGAGTAGAGGATTACAAGAAAAGTGATCGAACCCTTACCAATAAGGTAAAAATTAAAATAATCAGCCAATTAAGCTACTAAGATTTCCGTATCACAAAAATCAATTAATCTTCTGTTATCTTTTTTTTTTTTTTTTCAAGCACGTAGCATAATTGGTTTATCATGAAATTAAATCTCCAATAATCAAGATTCCTGGCCAATTGACCGCAAATAAGTAGCAAAAATGTTCACGAACACGTGCATGTGATGGAGGTTTAATCTAAATTTATAAGTTCGAGAAGATCTAGTCACACATGTATGGCTACTGAGAAACATTATACTATGGACTTTCATTACTCCAATAGTTTTCGTAATCCTATAAAAGAGTAATAATAATCTATAGTAATGCAAGCTACCTTTAATTTGTAGTTCCATTTCAATTAGTTCAAAGAAAAAATTGACCCCTATACCTTTGTTTTGTAGTAATTGTCAATAGGAAGTGTATTTTTGTGTTAGTAGATATTTCTTAATTAGTTGATTAACTGTAAAGATATTTTTAAGCTAAAAATGCGATAGAAGGTACATTTACTTATTTTGAACAATTCAAGAATATTTTTAGCCCTTCTCGTATGCAAAAATATCCGAGTATTGAGCAACAGCGTTCCATATATCTTTTTATTTTATTTAGGTAAAATGATTTTCTGGACCCCTATACTATGTTGGTTTTGTAAGTTAGACACTTCTACTTACATGTTTGTCATCTGGACCCCTGAACCCACTAAAAAGCAACATTTTAAACCCTTTTTTGGTGAGTGTAACACACTCTCCCCCACGTCAGCTGCCACGTCTGCCACTTCATTTTTTAAAAAATAAAAAATAAAAAAAGTATTACATTAAATTTCAAGTCATTTTTAAAATGCTAAATAACAAATTAAATATTAAAATTAATTTAATTAAATAAGAAAAATTTATAAATTGTAGAAAAATTTGAATAATCATGTTTTTATTTTTGCTCACAAATTAAACATTAAATCCATTCCAAATAATTAAAATTGTTCTCCAACTAATTTAAATTTTTAACTATAAATTCATCTATACAAACATGATAAATTTTCGATTTTTAAATTTGAATATTTTTAACAAATTCACAAAAAGTTAAATTTTTTTCAAGCGAAATTCACTAATTTTTTTCAATATTCACTATCACTCACTTTCAATTTAAATTTAAATTTTAATCCCCAAAAAATAAAAAGATTTCAAATTTAAATTTTAATTAAAAAATGAAAAAATTGAATTGAGAGGAAAAATTAAAATAAAAATAAAAAATAAATGTGTGTGTGGGGTGAGGTGGGGGGGCTGGAAGGGGCTGGGGTGGGGACAGGGCTGGGAGAGGTGTGGGGGCTAGGGATGGGGTGGGGGGTTGGACGGGGTTAGTGGGGTGTGAGGGGTTAAGAACGGACTGGGGTGAGGAAGGGCTGGACGAGGCTAGTGTGGTGGGGTAGAGGGGCTAGAAGGGGCTGGGCTAGGGTGCGATGGGCTAGTGGAGGGTGGGGACGGGCTAGGATAAAGTGGGGAAGGTTTTTTTTTTTTAAAAAAAAAATATTATTTTTAAATTTTAAAAGATGGAGGAAAAAAAGTCCCTTTTATTTTTTTTAAATTTTAATAGTTTTTAGTTTTTTTGAAATTATTTTATGGAAGGGGCTGGGGGTGGGGTGGGATGGGACTGAGTGGGAGTGGGGGTGGGCTTGGGTGGAGTGGAGAAGATTTTTTTTTTAAAAAAAGATTATTATTTTTATATTTTAATAAATTAAAAAAGATGAAAGAAAAAAAAAATCTTTTTTTATTATTTTTTTAATTTTAATTTTTTTAATTATTTTAATATAAAATTGATCAAAAATCGATCTCACTCGCCTCTCAAATGAGTGACTACACTCTTCTTATCCTAATCATCATTTCAATGTTACAGAAATTCAGAAGGTCATTTTGCCTTTTATTTAATTGAGCAGTGGTGTGAAGTCTAACAAGTCATGTGATTAATAAAAACTGAGTTGCTACAATTAATTAAATAACTTTAAAAAATAGAAAGTATTTTCTTAAAAAGTAAACGTGTTATATAGAATGGGACTATCACTAGAGAATGCTAGCTGTCACATCTTAGGAAGATAAATCTAAAACTGGGGTTCAATTTTTCAGGTCTTAATTATTACAGCTGGCATATAAGAGGGGATGGTACAAATATGTGCTCCGTCAGTTTCAATTTGTTTATCTAAGTTTAATTTAATATAATTTCTTTTTTAAAAAAAAGAAAATTTTAAAAATTGTGGTTAAAGATACATATGTGGAATTTATTATATATCTTTTAATCTTGAGATTCTTCTGAAATAGTGTCTCTATTTCAAGGGATAAAAAAGCAAAGGTAAGGTTTATATACATTCTGTCCTTATTAGAATTCATTCTATTGAATTTCATTAGAATTCATTCTATTGAATTTCATTGAGTATATTATTGTTATAAGGTAAAAAGTCAGTTGGCAAAAAGAAAACATAACATTTTTTTTAAGCGAACAAAAAAAGAAAATAAGAAAAATAAATCGAAACCAGGGATGGTTATACTTTATTGATGTAAAAAGTTGGAAATCAAGAAAATGAGTGGCTCATGTAGTTACTGAATGTCTTTTTAATTTTGAAATATCATTGTCAAATTAACATCATACTGTATATAGCTAGTGTTAAGCAAAACAGTGCCACATACTACTGCACTTGTCATTTTTCATTGTACTACTATATTAATATCCCTGTCCACACAACTTGCTTTCATTCACACTACTCCTTTCGTTTTAATCAATGTGATGGTAATTGATTCAATGTATTCTTTTCCTTTTACTTTGTTTTCGTATTTTATTTTTTCATTCTGTTCCAAAGAAAGAAAAATCTCTTTTCTTGTTTTTAGTAACTTTTAACATATCTCTAATTTAAAATATAAGATTCAAAAATTTCTTTGTTTTAAGACGGGAGAGAGTAGTAGTATACAGGAAGAAATTTATGATCCTGTGGGCGATATAAGTTTATTAAATTTAAATTCGTATAAAATTTGAATTATATTAAATTCAAAAGATATTAGTCCCGAATAAATATTACGGATTAATATAATTTAATTAATTATTTAAGTCAAATAGGTATGGATTTAAATAAGGCCCTATGTTTATTGGGTTAGTCCATTAATTTGGGTTATAAATGATGAACCCATTTTACTAAATCCAAAATATTGTCATATTCTAGAGGCCCAATTAAGCGTCACGCGGCATTTCAATTCAAGTGAAGGAGCCCATAGAACCGTGTCACATGTCAAACTGATGCAGCAGATCCATGAAATAAAAATCCATAAAAGACGTTACATCACTTAAATCTGATTGGTCAAAGAAAATTCATATTATCATAGGGCTTCATAATTAAAAAAAAAAAAGGGATCCCCAGAACTCTAACAAGTAGCAAGAGAAAGCCCGATCAAATTCCGCAATTTCTCTAAAAAAACTCAAGCATTCAAGATCAAGACCGCAATATTCAAGAACAAGCTCAATACCCTTGAAAGCATTCAAGATCAAGACCGCCGTTGAATTCAAGCACAAATCAAACATTCAAGATCAAGACTGCCCTTGAATTCAAGCACAAATCAAACATTTCAAATTAAGACTGTCCTTGAATTCAAGCACAAGTCAAGCATTCAAGATCAAGACTGTCCTTGAATTCAAGCACAAATCAAGCATTCAAGATCAAAACCGTAATATTCAAGAATTTTAAGATCAAGACCGCAATATTTAAGAACAAGCTCAAAAACCCTTGAATTCAAGCACAAGTCCCTCAAATCAAGAAATCAAGTTCAAATTCAAGATCAAGCTCGAAACCTTTGAATTTATATTTGAAAAGGCGAATAAAAAAACTCATAATAAATTGATTGTTACAATATTTTCTTGTCTTAATTATTTATTTTTTGATCTCGAAAATTTTATTGTCCAATAAAGACATGTATATATTTGTATACTATCATTTATGATGGCCAGTGGTATCTACCTATCACTTTCCTCTATGAAAAATCATCTAGACATTTAGTAACTCTCCGTTCTGTATATTCACTATTACAAGTTTTGCATGTTGGAGCATTAAACAAAATGTCAGCATTACATGATTTCAGTATTTGCTCTTTTCTGCTCATCATCTTCAGCTTAATCCTCTGCTCCCAAGCAGAAATCATTGAAGCACAAAGTTACAGTCGCCTTCTTCCTCAACGAGAAAGTAATCTCTCTTTCTTTCTCTTTTCCTTTTCTTTTGTTTTTTCCGGCCAGTGTCAGGTACCCACATTGGAACCATTTAGATTTGCGTCGGGAAGTTCCACTATGGGGATAAAGTGCGTCCTGCCAAAGGCGCTCGAACCCAAGACGTATTGTTAAGGATAAAAGGAGTACTCACTACTCCAACACAAACGTTGGCGGTTCATTCTCATTCTGGGCATATAGATTTTGAATCTTCACCTAAAAATTCCATAGATTATGAGTTTTTTTTTGCTACCTTTTCCATTAAAGTTTCTATGTGATAAGTTTTATTTAAAACTGTATACTAACTTTTATGGTTTTCCAGAGAGTGCTCTGAGAGAAATAGCAGAGCAGTTGGGGAAAAGTGACTGGGATTTTGATCTGAATCCTTGTGATGGCAACACAAATTGGACTACACCAAAAATTGACAGTATGCCACTGTATGTCAACAATGTAACCTGCAATTGCTCTACCCCTGATGGTTTCTGTCATGTACAAATCATGTAAGCCTTCTTCCTTTAGCTATGTTATTTGCTCCGAGTTTCTTTATTATGGTTGTTTTTGGTACTAGGAAAATGCTTTCTAAATCACCTTCAATTTCTTAAAATATTCTTTTCTTCCCAAAAAATATATTTCCACCATTAGGAGAATCCAAACTCTTATTCCGACAAGAAGGTTGCTTGGATGGTAAGCCCAAGGCAGCAAAAATGGTGGGAGCTCCTAGGAAGCGGTGAAAATAAAAGCTCTTATTCCAAATCAATTGCCATAACCAAAAATTATACTACATTATTATCAACTTTTAATACAAAAAAAACATATCAAGGAAACATTGAACACCTGGAATGGGTAGCACAGGCACCTGCTTTTATACCCCTAAGCACTATAAAATGATCTCCCAAGGTAAAAAGAAAAAGAATGCCGCGAAAATGAACTTTATTTATCCGCAATAGCAGTAAAGTCATATAACTATTTTATGTCACATAACACAGACATACGTTCTTTCCTCTATGTCAAAACATTGTTTAGTGACTAATAAGAGCATATCACTGCAATAAAAGAATGAGGTTCCATACTGATGAGAATATTGAAACCATTCGGTATCAGTCGTTGGATATGGTTTCTACATGTCTTGGTTAAAATTGGCAAGATGAACTCCTCAAAAGCATAAAGCTAGCTGACTTTCTCTTTGTCTATAAAGAAAGAAATTAAGACCTATTTGGTTGAGATCTGTTTCCTAATAAAAAAATAATAACTTTATTTTTATGGTTAATCAGTATGTTTGATTAAGTCAATTCTTCTGGACCTAGTTTGATTACCACATGTGAATATGAAAATTTTGAACTGAAAAACAACCATTGCTTCAGATATGGATAAAGTAAAGAAAATATGCTTCTTTAATATCTTTTTTATAGTATTGATAACTCTTCTTTGTAATGTGAACAGATTGCTCAAAGGACAAGATCTTGCAGGTGTTCTCCCTTCCTCCCTGGTGAAGTTACCTTATCTCAAGACAATGTACTGTTTAACTGACTAAGAGTTTTCCTTACAATTTTTCATCAATAATCATTATGATTATCCTTCGCCGAAATATATTATCAACATCTTTCCTGCAGTGATATCTCTCGCAACTATTTGAGCGGTACTATTCCCCGCGAATGGGCATCAATCAAACTGGAATTTATGTGAGCTGCACCTGAATTGCGCTTAACACTATACACGTTACATAAAAAGGTTCCTTTAATTTAAACTTTCCGATAATTGATGATTTTCAGGTCGGTTATGGTGAATCAACTCTCCGGGCCAATTCCAAAATACTTGGGAAACATGACTACACTACTTTATATGTATGTTCTCTTGGATTTCACAATACTCCTAAAGATAAATAGTCTTTATTCTAACAATTATGGAGCTGCACTGCAAAACTTTCAGGAGTTTGGAAAATAACATGTTTAATGGAACTGTTCCAAAAGAACTTGGAAACATGGTTAATCTGCAGAATCTGTAAGGCCTTCCTAACTAGCCTCATTTAGATGAATCTATGTTGCTCGGACTCTTCAAAAATGTCAACGGGTGCGTGTCGGATTCTCCAAAAGTAGTGTATTTTGGAGAACCCGATAGGGGTGCAGCATCGAAAGTGAAGAATCCGTGTAACTTAGGATGAAATGTATGCTTTTAGAATATGACAAGTTAGCTGCCTTTTGCTTTGTGCAGCACTCTTAGTTTTAATAATCTCACAGGCAAGTTGCCCGAGGAAGTCAGTAAACTCACAAAATTGACAGAACTGTGAGTACCTCTGAATATACTCTCGATATAATGTCCTCTTGGTCCTACTGCTTTCCTTTTTGTCTAAATACTCCTTCTTTACCTTTTGGCATTAATGCAGTAGGCTGAGCGGTAACAGCTTCACTGGAAAACTTCCTAGCTTTGAGAGTTTGAAAAACCTTCGGAAATTGTGAGCATTTTCACACCATTTGATGCGTAAAAGCTACTGTTTTCTAGTTAAATTGATTTATAACAGACTTCATGCTTGGTTAACAGAGAGATTCAAGCTTCCGGCTTTGAAGGACCTGTACCTCAAGGCATTTCTGTCTTGACTGGAATGAACGAATTGTGAGTTGTTTTCTAGGCACACTATCTTTAGTTTCTTATTATGGTGTTCCATTTATTTGGTTGGGACTTAATATTAATATGATGTCTTTACAGAAGAATTAGTGACTTGACTGGAAGTGCTTCAGAATTTCCGCCGCTTGAGAACATGACAGGCCTAACTAGATTGTAAGTAATTCTCTTGAATCTATCTGGTTTTACACATTAATGGTTCCATCACTTTCCATATTTGTTGAATGTGTTCTTTTTCCTGAAACTAATTTGTGACTGCAGGATGTTGAGGAACTGCAATATATCTGGGAAGATTCCTCCTTACATAGCTAATATGCCTCAATTGAAAATTCTGTAAGTTTGCCGCTTACCTTCAGTCTTATTTGTTTTCGTTCTATTTGATATCCTTTTCTTTCTCCCTGCCATACACAGCTGTTTTAACAGATTCATGCATGCCATATATGCGGGCCTTCTCTTTTATTGTCTCGCGAATGCTCAGTGTTTAGACTAGGAAATAGAAGGAAGGTTATTGAAATTGAGTCTTAATTAAATGTTAACAATCTTATAGTTCTTTTATGAATATCATATACAGGAGAACTTCTTTCCAAGAGGAAAAGAGAAAATAAAAAACTTAAGAAAAAGAATGAAGATGCAGAAATTCTATAGTAACTCCAACATTAGTGACCCTTCAATTGTACAGGTTTATGCATAGTTTCCACTATGCATATGCTTTCAGGGGTTGATCGTCTTCGTTCAGTCCAGGAGATTAAAAGAATTTTTTTGGCTCACTTGACATTGAAACATGGCTTTGTTAGCATTTAAGCTCCGTCTCACTGGGCATTTCAACCTAGCCGAAATTCTTTCACTACGTTTATCTTAGATAGATTCTTATTCTATAGATCTCAAGTTGGTAAAGTATTGTTTCTGGATTGATTATTTTTTTCTTCGCGGCAGAGATCTAAGCTTCAACAGGCTTGAAGGACAGATCCCGGATCTGGGGCACCTGGACAGTCTGGAGATCTTGTAAGTGACAAACTTATCATATTCTAATATCTTCTTTTAGCTTGCCTAGGCATAATACGGCCATAAATTCTCAACAAAGCCAACTTCTTCTCCTCCATTGAAACACATACGATAAAATATAAACCTGAGACTTGGATGCAAATGTGCTGAGTCTTCACACACATTTATAACAAATAAATTTTAGTTTCTGAAATATCATAGGTTATTCAGAGCTTGATTCATTTATTTTGATGTTTTTTGTTCATATTGATATCAGTTGAATTAAAGATTTTTCTTTGCAAGGTTCCTGACAAGAAATAGACTTACTGGACCAATTCACGATTGGATCAGAAGTAGAAATTCCAAATAGTAAGTTTATTACTTTGGATTAGCATGTTTTTGCTTATAACCATTCATGCCAATGAGAATGCTAGATTCTCTTTATCTCAACAACCTAAGATTCTATAGGCATATAGCTTTTTCTGCAACACACTTGTTTATTCTGTTATGCACCACTGTGTAACTCGTACTTCTTCGTTAACCTGCCTTAGCAATCTTGTCAACTTGGTTCTGTACTGGAATTCTGTGAACAAAAGGAGTTACAAGATTATTCTCCAAAATTTTATGACCTCTGTGCCAAGAAGTAAAGGAGCAACATAATTGAGCCTGAAAATGTTGAACCAATTGAGACTGAAGACATTGGATTTAATTTGGATTATCAAAAGTTGTTTCCGCCATTATTATAACAAACATTTGAAAATCTTGCAATTAAAGACACAAATGTTCTATTTCCTTTCATACTTTGATAGACCTGGGAAAACACTAATTATATCAGAAACCTTATTTGCAGCAGCATAGATCTGTCTTACAACAACTTCAACGAGAACTCTGAGCCAACTACTTGTCGGGAAACCCTGTATGATCCTTGAACCTTATGTCTTTTTCCCACTCATTTTTGTTATTGGGGCACCAGCTGTTGTTATCTCTAAGCTAAATTTCTTCCTTCTTATCAGAAATTTGTTCAAAAGCTATAACTCAACAAAAAAGTCGTAAGTATTTAACTTTTCTTATAGGACACTAGCTGCATAGTTTCTCTACAGAGAAGTATCAACTGATTCATGCCTTCTGATCCTTCCTTCCAACTTGATGCAGAGAACTTGCGAAATGCTTGTCGAGTAATCCTTGTTCAAAGAGTAAGTTTATCCTTCTACAATACTATGATTTTTGCTCTCTATCAAAGATTTTGTTTTCACAAGTTTCACTTATATTATACAACACAGCAATTCTTGTTGATAATGGAGAAAGAGAGCACTTGACATTTTCATTTCTTATTGTGTCTGTCATGTTACATGGAGGCAAAGTTAGATAATTTGTTTTAATAATATGCAGATTGGTATTCAGTGCACATAAACTGTGGTGGAGAGCGTGTTACAATAGGGGACACCACCTATGAGGCAGATGAAGATTCCGCAGGTGCTGCAAAATTTTTTTACCGGAAAAAGAGCTGGGGAGCCAGCAACACTGGGTACTTCTGGGATCGTCCCATAGCATTGAACGAGTACAAGGCAACTAATGTATCCTCCATTAAGGGAAATGACTCTGAACTATACACGACAGCTCGGCTCTCAGCTTTATCTCTAACTTATTATGGACGTTGTTTAGCAAATGGAAACTACACTGTGACACTGCACTTTGCAGAGATTGTTATAAGAGATAACCGATCTTTCCAGAGTCTCGGAAAACGGATGTTTGATGTCTATATTCAGGTCAATTAAACATTAATCTGAGTACTGAGTCGAGGTTTAGGTGCAGTTTACTAACAATTTAACTGGATGCAGGGTGAAAGGAAGCTCAAAGATTTTGACATTAGAACTGATGCTGGAGGAGTTGATAAAGCTTTGCCAAGAACATTCCAGGCAGTTGTAGAAGATGGAATTTTAGAAGTGCGCTTTCAGTATGCTGGGAAAGGAACAACAGCTGTCCCTATAAAAGGAACCTATGGCCCTTTAATTTCGGCCATCTCTTTTGAAGCTAGTAACACTACTATTACCCTTTGGTTCACTTATTTCTCTTTCACAAACTCTCTTAGACACACCGTGCACTTTATTCGATTACTTTGGTGACCATTTACATGATAAAATTATATGTTCCAGATGTTGTTAAATTTTCTCGGAGAGCCTGGATAAATGTCTTCATCTTTCTCCTCGGTCACTTTAAGATTAAAAGCATAAAATTAAATGTAAGTTCATTTTACACGCTTCCTCTTCCTTTCTCTATATCATAGATTTCAAGCCCCATTCAAATCACAAAAGGATGGCTCACATCATTGCTGGAGCAGTGGCGTCCTCATTAATTCTGCTTTTTACAATATTCTTTGTTGCTTGGAGGAGAAGCAGAAACAGGATATCAAAGGAAGAAGGTGATGCTAAAGCTGAGCAGCCTATTTTTTGTTTTATTGGCTTGAACTAACTTAGATATAGTGTGTTCTCCATTGTTTCCTGAAAAGTTCTTATTAAAATAAAATGATGGATTTTGAAAACAAGAAACATTACGGAAATGCGCATTTCATATTAGTTCATGATTTCCAATTATATGGAAGTGTTACCCTTTTAAATGTTTTCTTTTTCTGTAACTGTACAGAATTAAGAGGACTAGATCTACTGACTGGTGTATTTACCATCAGACAAATCAAAGCTGCCACAAACAACTTTGATGCTGCTAATAAAATTGGGGAAGGTGGTTTTGGCTCTGTCTACAAGGTGCGTCCCAATTTGATCGTTCACAATCTTTCTACTCTTTCTCTCTACACTTGCCAATGCCTCGTTCCATGGAGTCATTCTGATACACATGCTAACAGAGGAAAATCCAAGATTTAAACTTTGGGTTCAAGGTTCTAAGTTCTTTGAAATTCTGAGTTTGAAACTTAATATTTGTTAGATAATTTTACAGATTACTACAGTATAAATAAAACAGGTGGGTTCAATTGAAATCATCTTCAAAACTATAGTTCCACCCCATGCAAGCGACACTACAAACCTATTACCTATATCCTTTTTCTCTTTTTCTACAACATCTAGAAATGGATGCTATGTATGCATAGCCATGACCTGTTTATTTCTTATTTTAATAAATAGGGTACACTGCTGGATGGTACAGTTATTGCTGTTAAACAGCTTTCATCCAAATCAAAACAAGGGAACCGCGAGTTTGTAAATGAGATAGGTATGATCTCTTGTTTACAGCACCCAAATCTTGTCAAACTCTATGGATGTTGCGCTGAAGGGAATCAACTGCTAATGGTGTATGAGTACTTGGAGAACAATAGCCTTGCCCGCGCTTTATTTGGTATTTGACTATCCTTGCTTTTTGTTTTCAATCACAACTTATAAGTCAAACAGAAAATAACCTAAATGAAATAAGAAGAAATACTGCTCTTTTGTAATTAATGAAAGAGTTCAAAATGAGAAGCCAATATACAATTCTATATGCGTGTAGATTCTTATTTCTCATTCAAATGCAGGTCCAGAAGAACATCGGCTCAAAATAGATTGGCCAACAAGGCAAAATATCAGCATTGGGATAGCAAAAGGCTTAGCTTTCCTACACGAAGAATCGTCATTAAAAATTGTTCATAGGGACATCAAAGCAACAAATGTACTTCTCGACAAGAAACTAAACCCAAAGATCTCTGATTTTGGTCTGGCCAAACTTGATGATGAGGATAAAACGCATATCAGCACTAGAGTTGCTGGAACCATGTGAGTTTTCAGAAGAGTTATCTTATTCATGTATATGTTGTGTTCTTTGAGTAAGAAATATATCTATTGCTTTTGGAATGGTAGGGTTAATTCTACATGTCATAACTTTCTCCAACGACCCCAGAACTTTGCAATGAAAACTAATTGATATAGATCTGTATGCTATTCTCAGTTTCTCATCCATGCAGCATATATACATTTAAGATTGCTAAAACCTTTACATTCTCTCTTTCTTGCATTTTGTATAGTTTATATAAAGGAAACTTGAAATATTTTATATATTCTTAACCAAAAAGGTGGTGAAGTTACAAGGACTAGAACACATAATGGCCTGGCTGCCTTTAAAAAGGCTCATTCAGAAGCTTAATCATATTTATAGTATTGATTGCATTACTTCAATTTGAATGACAGAAATGGTTATTGGCCTATGTATCCTCTCTAAATCTTATAGTTTCTTCCTATGAACTTAACTTGTATTTCATCCCAATCTATCATTCTTGATATTTTGAAATATCAAGCATGAAGTTGATGCCACGTTAGAAACTTTGATCAGGATTTGGACATTGATATGTCCTCCTTCTACTAGTAGTCTCCATGCATGAATCTTACGTTCTCACTCTGTTCTGCAGAGGATATATGGCACCTGAATATGCACTATGGGGCTACTTAACCTACAAAGCAGACGTCTACAGCTTTGGAGTTGTTGCGCTAGAGATTGTTGCTGGGAAGAACAATATGAAATATCGCCCCAATCAGAAATTTGTTTGCCTTCTAGATTGGGTAAGGAATCATCATAGGTGATATCAATTCCTACGTTCCAAATTTTTGAACTAGTATCTTTGCATTTTATTCAGGCCCTTCTTCTACAAAAGCAAGGAAAACTGATGGAACTAGTAGATGAAACATTGGGTTCAGATTTCAAACAGGACGAGGCTCTTAGGATGATAAACGTAGCTCTGCTATGCACCAATCCATCTCCAGCACTTAGGCCAACCATGTCTGCAGTAGTCAGCATTCTTGAAGATCATCTTGACCTTCCTGAGTTTAACTTAGAATCAAGATTCTATGATGATGATGATCATCTCAAGTTTCAAGGCTTAAGAGACAAGTATAACGAGATGCTCAGCTTGAGCCAAAGTCAAACACACACTCATTCATCCAATGTTACAGGAAGAGATTACTTTTCCACTACATCTGAATCGACTTAAATTCGCAATAAGATCAATATTGTGAAAAAAAGACAACAACATATCCGGTAATCCCACAAAGTGGGGTCTAGGAATATTGTGAAAGAAAGAGTAACAGATTATTTTAGGGCTAATTATGTGATTATTATTAGTAGTAGTAGTATAGCATTATGCCCAAATATTATTTGCCTAAATATAATAGTTTCTGTATATCTTAATGTATACATTGTATAATTTATATATTTCTAGATTTTTTTTTTTTGAAATTATTAAACATTCTGCTAGAGAAGGTAAAAGGTTGCCTACCCCTCTTAAAATTTTCTGGAGGAAGCAAAGCTATTTGTCATGGATTAGCAATGAAAACTGAAAAGAGTTCACACAATTTCGGGAAAGCGTAGTGATCTTTTTAATTTAAGAATTGAGTTCATCTTCATGAATAGTAAATGTTAAAGGTAGGGAAAGCAAGTTTCAGTGTGTTACTATATCGTCAATTGAAAAAGAGTGAACAATAAGGCTACTTACAGCATAAAGCATAATGTTATCAGGCAACGAATTCAGTGGTACAGCAGAAATCAATCATCTGGTACAATCTTGAGTACTATCGACAATGGTACATGATCACTAAAATGAAAATCCATAAGTCGGACCAAAAGTTTCCTTATTCAAAAAATCAAAACAATCACAACAAAGTAGAAAACTCACGCTGAAGCATCATTGCCTCCTTCATTTTCATTGTCTTAGTACAGTAATCGTCTCAGAAATATTCACAAGTGGGAGATGTTGGATTCAAATTTCGTCAGTTATATTATTGCTGTTAGAGGAGGGAGTAGCTTCTGATGGCCCTGCTGTAGAATAGCTTTCAGGTTGAGAAGGCTGAGAGAGTGCAGCCACGGCCTTATTCAAGGCAATCTCGTCTGTAGAACTATGGACTGTTGAAGATGTCTTGATTTTAGTTTTTCCTTCAATAACTTTCACTATCTCAGACATGGTTGGCCTGAGAGTTGGTGATGGATTAGTGCACATCATTGCTAGATGCTTCTGTCCAAGAATAATCTGTTCCAAGTTTTGGATCAACTAGATCCATCAAATTACCCTGCTCATGCAACACGTAAGCCTGCAACCAAGCCAGTAGATGTCGATCAAATTCACAAAGTCATTCAAGTAAAATGACAGCGGGGCAACTGTTTATTAGGCCTGTGCATCAATGAATCAAATTCAGAACTTCTGATTTGAGGCTTTACCAAATCAAGAAGGTAAACTGTCTGATCACTCGGCCTGTAACTAGCACTGTTTCTCCCACTCGCAATTTCAAGTGCAACAAACCCAAAGCTGTAAACATCTGCTTTTGGTGTTAAGTAGCCCCGCATTGCATATTCTGGTGCCATATATCCCCTATAAAAGAACTCTCATATGAGAGAACAAATAGAACGAGAATATACACCCGTAACAAAAGTTTCAAAGTAACAGGGTGGAGGAGATTAGCAGGATTATCAAATTACGTTGTTCCAGCAATTCGTGTGATGACATGAGTATGTTCCCCTTCATTAAGCTTTGCATCTCCAAAATCAGTTATTTTTGCATTCAAATCCTTGTCCAGGAGTATGTTTGTGGGCTTAATGTCTCTGTGGATAATCTTCAATTTGGACTCTTCGTGCAAATAAGTTAAACGTTTGGCTATCCCGAGGATAATTTTCACCCTCGTCGACCAGTTTAGTCTCGATTTAAGTTCCTCCGAACCTGCAAATGCAATGTCATTATTTTATTAAGTACTTCAGCATTTGTTGTCAAAACATATGAGTCTTGCTGTCCTTACGGAATAATGCATGGTCAAGAGAATTATTTTCCATGTATTCGTAAATAAGTAGGAGCTCGTTGTCTTCTGCACAACATCCCATTAACTTCACAAGATTTGGATGTTGCAGAGCTGAAATTAGGCCGATTTCATTTACAAACTCACGTATTCCTTGCTTTGATTTTCCTGATAGTTGTTTAACTGCAATTGAAATCCCATCAGGGAGCAAGCCCTGTACAGATGAGAGACAACCCCATATTTTAGAATTGGAACGAAAACGTGCACATCATAAGGGGTTCTTTGTATGTTACATGTGTAGAGGTGACAGAGATTTAGATGAATTATCACAGTTATAGTCTCCACGGCGCAACTATTTTTTTTATGAACCTAATACTCCTATACGCTTGCATAAGCAGCAGCTCAATCCAGGACCAGGGGAACGATATGATGAATAATCAGAATGCTAAAATCCAACTGACCTTATAAACAGGTCCAAAACCTCCTTCCCCCAATTTGTTCACAGCATTGAAGTTTTGAGTGGCATCTTTTATTTGACGAAAGGTGTAAGCTCCTCCGGGGAACAATTCAGCTGCTTTTAGTTCTTTTGATATGATGCATTTTGCAAAGGTAGCAAACAGACCAAAAAATTTTTTGGGTGAGTTATGCAAATTTATATTGAATAATAACCAAAGCAAACTCCTCATATAATTACTTTTACCTTCCTTTGATGATCTTTTGCCACCAAGACAACCCAATTTCCAGATTAAAAACAAAAGTAGAGCAAGAAAAAACAGCGATGATCCTGCTATCCTAGCCGTAAGCGCAGGAGAGAGTTTGTGAGGTTGCTTTGCTGGTTTAGGAACTACCATCAAAGTAGTGTTTTCTTAGAAAGGACACTGAAGAATATGAATGACAATACACCAGATACATGAAACCTACCTGGGACTACAGAAATAGCTGAAATGAGAGGACCATAGTTCAGCGGGTAGTCAGTCGAGCCATCACCAGACCAGTACAAGTGAATTTCAAGCTGTGATTCTATAGAAACATCGTATTGCAGGATTTTGTCCCCATTAGCATTCTCTTTTGCTTCTTCTATATTGTAGTTTTTCATTACATTCTTCCCCTGCAGCGATAGTTTTTCAAAAAAGAACTACAAAGGTGATACCTTTGAACTTCATATATTACTGGCTCTGATAACTTGAACAAACCACACTTCAATTTGCTAATATTTCTATCAACTTTTTATATAAAAAAAAAAATTTTCAAAAAATATTTTTCACTCAGCAATCAAGTACCGGAAAACATTTATCAGGAAATTATTCTCCGTGGAAAATTGCCACACCAGAAATTGTTTAATTATTAATGATAATATAAGCAAATTGGTGAGTGTTCAAACGAAATTTGAGTAAAAAAAATTAATAATAATGTCTAAGTGTTACTTGAAACAAGTAATATGAAGTTAAAATTCAAGAAAGCTATTAAGGAAAATGACTTCCGTCCTCAAGTGAAGGAAGTCATTTTCTATCTTTTGATGGAAAATAGTCGTTTTCCTTGGTAACGAAGCCCTTTTCAGTAATCAAACACCACAACTTTTTCATTCTTGGATATTCAACTGAACACCATAAATTGACCTCGTGGAACTATTTTTCTAGAAATGACTTCTTTCATTCCTAATACACTATTACTTTTACCTGGATGTCAATGTCAAAAACTCGTGTAGATCTGATGGTAGAGCTTGTTTTTTTGCTTAAGCTTATCTCAGAAAAATGTAGTGTCACTGTGTAGTTATCATCAATGAAACAAAATCCATAGTACTTCAGAGAGATTGGGGCTACATGCGCTGTTTCAAGCAGAACTGCTGCAGTCATAGTAAGATTACATGTATCCTGGATTATAAATTGTACTGGCTTATCAGTACTCTTGGAAACACCCATGCTACTATAACCCCAGCCACCTGTTTTGTTGATAAAAAATGTTGATGCTCCATTGGGGTTCAGATCAGCAGAATAGGTGTTTCCATCTACATCAACCTGCTGGCCACCGCAATTGATAAACAATCGACTATCTAGGAGAGAAGTAAGAACGGTCATTCATTTTAATTGAGAGAACTTCTGATATGAGATACTTGTGCTTATGCATACTATGCTTGGTAAAACTCCTATTTAATGACTTACATTTCATACGACTGCAATAACTGTCACATAGATTTGTTGTGGACCTACATAAACATACCATCAGAACAGCAACACTAGTCTATAGTGCGAAAAGAAAAGACACAAAAATGAATTTAACACTCACGAATTACTTGAGAAACCTGGAAAGATGTTCCTGAAATTAAAAGGCTATATGATATATACTATGTCGTAAGTCTAGCTAAAGAAAGATACTATTTAACATCCAAAGTAGATAAGTAGTGCAGTGAACTTTACACGTCCTGATTCGATAAAGCATTGGACACTGAGGTTGTAATTGTAAAGTTGTTTTCAGAAACATCCCTGCAAAACAATTTATGGCAAAAATAAGCTCTCTTTCCAATGTTGCTTGAAAGACAAATAACAAAGAACACAAGCAATATGTAACGGTGGACAGAGTTATATCTACCATATTTGACTTCCATAAACAGTTTTCTTTTACTTGGAGAAGACTACAAATTCAGAAAAACAGGGACCTTTTTGAATTAAGTGGTAAAGAAGCATGTGTATGAGTCTCTTTGTGAGTTTAAGGCTATTCTCTTAGGGTGCTTTTGCTTGGTCATATAGGTAACGATATTCTTGCACGAAATTCCACATATATAAGTAATACAAGGTTGGTCAATGGCTGCATAAGATATTTTTTTGCATAATTGATGCAATGTTTGGTTGGCTGCAAATGAAAGAATGTCACTGAGTAACTAATGTAATGTTTGCTTGGCATATTAAATTTCATACTAATATAATTTATCAGGGAATTTTGGAGTAACCGATAAAGTTATTTCCATGTGACCAAGACGCCACAAGTTCAAGCCGTGGAAACAGCCTCTGGCGGAAATGCAAGATAAGGTTGCATACCCTTGTGGTCGGGCCCTTTCTCGGACCCTGAGCATAGCGGGATCTTTAGTGAAGTGGGTTGCCCCTTTTATAATTTATGAGGGAATCTATGTATTGGGTTTGTGATATTGAAGTAAATTTCAAAGTGTCTTTTCCTCGTCTACTGACATTATTGGCATGGCACCAACACACTTTCAATGAATGTTTCCACTTACACGTATCGATGTGAGGTTACATTCTTCCTCTTTGCTAGTGTCACTAGCCATCCTGGCAATGATCCATTAAGCTTGTTTTCCCTGAGGAATCTGCTGCAACGTGACAATGTTTAAGAGTTAAAACAAGAAAATCAGTTATCCCACCTGTTAGACCAAGCTTCGAATGGGACAACATTATTTACGTCGTTCGATCAGTTAGACCAGTGCCCACAAACGGAGTAAAAATTCAGTGTATCAAGTGAATGTACAATAGATAGTACAAAGTTATGGTAAAAACTCTAATTCCCGAAAGTATCCCAAAATATTAGCCTCAAAATTGTCATTCAAAAGGAGGTTCATTCTCTTTATTTCATAAGGTAAAATATCTTATTTATCTGCAGTACCATGTTCCGCATATGCTGCATAATACAAAATCACAGAAACACAAGACTTTAATGCTAGTAAAAATGAAGCTCAACCGGAGAAACGTGATTACTGCATGAGTCAATCATCTCAACTGCAAGGACAGGAGGAAAATGCAACTGCTTCAATTCAAGTTAATTTCTCATACAATTACTTGACTAGCTGTTTTTATCTCACAAAGCCATTTAACTAATATAATTATCTCCAAAAGTTGTACAACTTTGTTTTGTAACAGAACTGTCACTCAATTATTGTCATTTCACCTACAAAGTCACTAAACTATTGTTATTTCACCTATAAAGACACTCAACCAAGTCAAACGACATTTTCAGTAGATAGTGCTGACGTGGAAATTTGGAGGTTGTAGAGCACCTTTTGATGCATTAACATGTAGCATCATATTTATGGTCGGAGAGTCTGAGGGGCGTTTGGTCTAATGTGGACTATATATATTGAGGACGGTAAAGAATGCTTCATTCAGTTGGGCCTTTAGAAGAAGAAAGACGAGACATAGAATTAATTATTGAACAGAATAGAGAGATAACTTTCTATGTGCATCATATGTAGTAAGTAACATCATATATAGCAAGTAAATCACATATATGCTGAGAAACACAAGCACCCATGCAGAGAGAGAGAGAGAGAACTTTCTACGCGCATCATATATAGTAAGTAACATCATATATAGCAAGTAAATCACATACATGCTGAGAAACACAAGCACTCATGCAAAGAGAGAGAGAGAGAGAGAACGCACAAATACATTAAAGATGTGCTAATGGATTTAGGCACTTCTCCAGATAGTTCATTGAAGCTCAAGTCCCTATATCACATAAAAAGAGACATGATATTATCCAATCATGTCTTTATCTATAAGCGACATAAAAAATGTGCACTTCAGTGTGTCTGGTGTAAAGAAAAATGTTTTCCTCAAGAAAGTGTTTTTCAGCATTTTGTTATCTTGAATCTGGAAAACATTTTTTCCAAGGAAATGTTTTTCATGACTGCGATTCAACAAGTATTGGAGGAATTTTATATTCCTATTAGGGGAGTCCATTGGTCGGTTCGGGTCGGTTTTATATATTACCTATTCAGTTTATCGGTTTTCGATTTTTAAATATGCTAAACCAATAACCAAACCAATAAGATATTTTTTTATCAATTTTCGGTTTATCGGTTTTTAGTCCTTAACGGTTCGGTTTAACTGATAAGAAAATACTCATAAAATAGAAATAGTAGTAATTAACAGGAAAAAAAATCGAATCTTAGTTGCAACCAAAAATCCTACATAATGTGTATTAATTTACAAGAATTTTTAAATTTAAACTAAATATTGTTAGGAGAAATTAAGAGTTTCTATAATTGAAATAATAGGTTTGTTAACTGGTAGAAATTAAAGAGGAATTAAGAGAAACATATATATATATTTATTTATATTTTTATTGGGTTATCGGTTTACCCAATAACCCAATAAGAAAAAATCGAACCGAACCAATAACCCAATAATTTTTTTTATAAAACCATTAACAAATCGTTAACCCAATAACCCAATAACAATAAACCAATAACAATTTTATCGGTTCGATTTATCGGTCGGTTCGATTTTTGCACACCCCTAATTCCCAATTACTTGAACAATAAGTGGTAGCTACTCGAGAAGACCATTCTAACTAAGGTTGATAAAATCTAACAAAACTTTAGCCTATAAATGTACCTATATGCAATATCCAACTAGATACAATATTCCATATCAATGACCAAAATAGGGTAAATGACTTCCATTAGACCATCACTTATAGTAGTATTCATTTCACTTGTTTCTATTCATACTTCTCTGTTGTTCTTTATCTGTCATATCTTATACATGATATAATTAGCATATTCTCTGCGGAAAATGTTTCCAACGCCTTATAAAGAACTATCAATGCCTTAAATTCGTCCCTAGCCTAAATTCAAAATGGTGAAAATGTTTTTCCTAAGCCTTATAAGGTATCTATTTGCTCTGACAAATTGAGATGGATACTAAAAAGGTAAAAGAGTGTGCAAAAAATAAGGTAGTTTGTCACTAAATAATCGAGATGCAACTTCTACACCTACAACATATTGCCACACAGAAAAGAAGAAACTCAAACAGCGAAGATAAGGAGAAAATAAATTGGTAAGAATAAAATTTGCAGAATATCATCTTACAGAGTCTGTAAATTCTTATGCTCCCAGATATATCTCGGAATGGGACCACGAAGTGAACACTTCCTCAATGTCCTAGAATAAACATCATAAGTAGTAGATTTGCAAGTCAGTATCACATAGTATTGAGAAACACTTATTCAATTCATGAGGAGACAAAGGATATTAAGCCTACAATTCTTGCAATGAATTCATATTCAATAGATCGGGAAAATCATATGCTCTTCCTCTTGTGACTACATTGCTGAATTTTCTGGCATAAATAAGATTATAAAGTTGGAGAATTATCAGCCAAAAGATTCAAAATGCTAGTATAATAGTTTCATATTCTAGCTATTACAAATAAATTCATCTTCAAAACAAAAATCTTACAGGGAAAGGAGACTTTCCAGTGATGAGATTTCCTTTGGCCAGGGGCCTTCAAAATTATTTCCTAACAGATTCCTTCCAAGAAAAGAAAATACATTGATAACTGAATTAAATTATCATTATTAATTATTATAATATTGCTTTCACAGAATTGGGCTTACATCGTCTCGAGTTTCGTCCAACTGGCTACTAATTTTGGGATTTTTCCAGATAAGCTATTCCCTTGAGCATGACTACAGAATAAAATAAGAACAAAAAACATGAAGAAAGGCTAGCTTCAATTGACAAGTTGATTAAATAGTGCAATGCAAAGAAAATCAGAGTCAGCATTTACTTACAAGTAAGTTAAGTCCACCAACTGAATGAAGCTTCCAGGCAATTCGCCGACGAAATAATTGGTGCTTTAGGTCCCTGAAATCATTTGCTAGCTACTTTGACAATTGGAAGAAAGGATATACAATGCAATTTTCGCTTCTTTTCTTTTTCCATACAGTTCGGATCATAAATATCATTTATTTTCTGCCTATGAATGCATGGATCCATGTGCAACTGATAAATCTATAATTCCCATGAATAAGGGATTAAATATTTACTTAGATAGACAGAACTAGCTAGATCTGTTGACACAAGTCAGTCCAATCCTTACCAAATATTGCCAGCATTCTCTCTGTAGAAGAAACAATTTTGATTCAATTTTTTTTTATTTTTTATTTTTTTTACAATTGAGAACAAAAGAGACCTAATCAAACCCCAAAATATCAACTTTGCCTGAAAAGCTAGCCAAACCACAGTATGTAAATATGTCTCTGAAGAATCACAAAACAAAGGGAAAAAGAAAAAGAACAATCTCATGTTTTGCATCAAGAGAATTACTATTGGTAATTGTTGCATTGGTGTCTAATATTGCACTACAAATATGCACAATTCTCTAAGTAGCTATGCTAGAAAATATTTTGAAAGTGCATATCTTTGATTGTCATTATCACGCACGTCACTAGAGTGATCCATTAGTGATATTGTCTGCTCTAGACCTAGACGCGCACGACTTTAAAAGTCGTCACTAGAATGAAATGCTCATGTACCTATATAAGCAGCATCTCCTATGTTTTGCAGATGTAAGACTCCTAATCTTAAGTTGAAATAGGATGTGGCTCTGATACCCTTTGTAACGGCCCAACCCACTAGTGATATTGTCTACTTTGGGCCTAAACGCGAATGGATTTAAAACGCATCACTAGAATGAAAGACCTGTTTACTTATATACCTAGCATCTCTCCTATATTTTGCCGATGTAGGACTCCTTATCCTAAGTTGGAGTGTGACAACTACTCAATAATTGCTTGCTTATTTGCAAATAAGATTTGACTATGGCCACTTTATCCCTTAGGTATATAATAGCCGGTTTGGTCAAAGCTTATTTTTCTCCAAAAATGCTTATCTAAAATTTGTGTTCGGCCAAACTTTTGGGAGAAAATAAGTGTTTTTGAGGAGTAACATAAGTAGTTTTTCATAAGCTAAAAAAAGTGTTGAATGAGTTGGCAGATTAAGGCATAATCTGCTCCACTGATGAGCTGGCAGATTTGATTACAATCTGCTCCATAAATTGTTAGATATGATTGCAATCTGTTGTTGTAAATATAGATATCATATATTGTTATTCTAGGAAAATAGATTAGAGAGAATCCCTTGATTCATGTATCTCCTAGAAATTAGTGATTGATTAGATTATTTGATCTTCTTGTTCACCTATAAATATTGTACAACTCTAATGAATAAAGGCATACTTTTGTAGTATCCAAACTTTCATGGTATCAGAGCAGGATTTTTTTCCCTAATATCATATGATTAAAACAGCCTTTCACGGATAATATCTTTTTGGAACATCAAAAGAAAACAAAATGTCTTCTCAGGAAGTTCCGACAGAAAATATGATGACTCAAGGAGGTAATGTTTCTCACATGCTCTTCCAGCTTACTTTTCATCGACTAAACAGGAAGAACTATATGGAATGGGCACCATCCGTTAAGCTTGCAATTGATGGTCATGGAAAGTTGGGACATTTGACCGGAGAAACGAAAAAGTTGGAAGTCGGAAACCCAAAAATGAACACCTGGAGATCATAGAATTCACCCGTGATTGTCTGGTTAATAAATTCGACAGAGCTAGTCATATGTAAGCCTTATCTTTTTTTACCCATTGCTAAGGATGTATGGGAAGCTGTTAGAGAGACATATTCTGATGTAGAAGATGCCTCTCAAATTTTTGAGTTAAAAATTAAACTATGGCAAGCTAAGCAAGGTGAGAAAGAAGTCACTGCTTATTATAATGAAATGGTATCTTTGTGGCAAGAGTTCGACCAGTGTTACAATGATGAATGGGAGTGTTCTATGGATAGTTTTAGAGCAAATAAAAGGGAAGAAAATGAGAGAGTTTACCTTTTTTTAGCAAGATTAAATCGGGAGTTTGATGAGGCTAGGTCACGAATCCTAGGAAAAATCCTCTGCCCTCACTTCGTGAAACCTTTTCTGAAGTTAGAAGAGAGGAAACTAGGAGAAAGGTTATGCTAAAACCTGATTTAAGCATTGAACTTAAACCTGCTATAGACTCTTCATCTCTTGTAACAGTAAAAAATGAAGATGACAAAAAAAAAAGGCCATGCAGCGATCATTGCAAAAAACACAGCACCCGTGAAACATGTTGGCAGATTCATGAAACCACTAAACTGGAAGAAGAAGGGAATTGATAATCGTGGCTCTCAATATCAATATGATCAGGCCCTCCAAGCAACTTATTTTGATCGGGGGCAACAACATTTTCCAGAATCGTCTCCATTTATAAAGGAACAATTGAAAATTCTGCACAAACTCCTGCAATCTCCACAATTTCATCCAAATACACCAAATACTTCTACTCCTTATTTCTTTGCTGAAACAGGTATTGTACTAGTCGTTTTTCTTAACGCCAACTCCAAACAAATAGATTTTTGGATCATAGATTTAGGAGTTACTGATCACATGACTGGAAGTTTCCCTTTTTACTCTACTTATACTTCTTGTGAAAGGAATCATAAAGTTAAGTTAGCTGATGGTTCCTTCTCTACAATTGCTGGAAAAGGAACTGTTAAACTATCACCTTCCCTCACACTTCATGATATTCTTCATGTTCCAAAACTCTCTTGTAATCTGGTTTTTGTCAGCAAATTAACTCATTCTCTTAATTGTCGTGCTATTTTTTATTTTGGTTTATGTGAATTTCAGGAAAAGGTCTCGGGGAAGACGATTGGCAATGCTAGAGGATCTGAAGGTCTTTATTTTCTTGACACGGGAACAACTCTCTACAACTGAATCTTATTTGTTTGAACTCTACTTCTATTTTGAATAAAGTCATGCTTTGGCACTATAGGCTTGGTCATCCAATTTTTTATTATTTAAGACATTTGTTACCTCATTTATTTAGAAATAAAAATCCATCCTTGTTCCAATGTAAATTCTGTGAAATGGCTAAGCATCACCGATATTTTTTTCCTTCTCCACAAAAGTATCAAGCTTCAAAGCCTTTTATGATGATTCATAGTGATGTTTGGAGACCGTCTAGAATTTCAACAATGTCTGGAAAATGATGGTTTGTAACTTTTATTGACGACCATACTAGACTGAGTTGGGTTTTTTCATTGAAGGACAAATCTGAGGTTAAAAATGTATTTGAGACTTTCTATGTCATGGTGGAAACACAGTTTAATGAGAAAATCAAGATTTTTCGAAGTGACAATGGTCGTGAATTCTTTAATGAACAATTAGGAAGTTTTCTTAGAAAAATAGGGCAGTATACTAAAGCTCTTGTCCTGATACACCTCAGCAAAATAGCATTGCAGAAAGAAAGAATAGGCACCTTTTAGAGGTAACGAGGGCTTTAATGTTTACTAGTAAAGTTCCGCAGTACCTTTGGGAAGAGGCTCGCTTGACTGCTACTTACCTTATTAATAGGATGTCATCCCTTCCCCTCAAATTTAAAACACCTTTTAATGTTTTCAGAGAGAGTTTTCCTAACTCTAGGTTAACTGCAGATTTGCCACTGAAAGTTTTTGGGTGTACAACATTTGTTCATGTTCATAATCGCAGTAAACTTGAACCGCGGGCTAAGAAGTGTTTTTTTGTAGGATATGCTCCAAGTCAAAAGGGATATAAGTGTTATGATCCACATGCTAGGAGGATTATCGTCATAATGGATCTAACTTTCTTTGAGTCTTAACTCTATTTTACTACTCATCTTCAGGGGGAGCATCACGTAGAAGATTCGTTTTGGGGGGATATTGAGGAAAATGGACATTAGAAAATAATGAGCTAGATATTACAATAAATCCTGATGTGAGGGATCTAGGAGAAGATATGAATAAGTGTGGTCCAAATGATGAACAGGGCAGCGATTTGAGATACGATAGGGACCTAAATGACTTAAATGATAAAAACTCTGATATTGAACCTATAGAGCCTTTAAATGACAAAAATAAAAATGGAAATGGAGAACAAACAAAAGAAATACAGGGGTACTCGAGAAGGAACCGAACTTAAGACAAAAAGACCCAAGATTCTCAACATGCCAAAAGTCATTTCCACAAGACCTCACTAGAATTCAAAGTAATCTTCCAACTGATTCTATTTCTAATTCTTTCTCGGACCTACCTATTGCAAAACACAAAGGTGTTAGAAATGCTCCTAAATATCTTATTTCTATGTTTGTGTCATATAAAAAGTTGTTTCCTAGTTATTCAGCCTTTACTTACACAACTTTCTAGTATGGAGATTCCAAAAACTGTGCAGGATGCTCTACGATTTCCCGAGTGGAAGGAGGTATAAGGCCTCCAAATTCAAATCAGATGGATCCTTGGAGAGGTATAAGGCCTGCCTAGTAGCTAAGGGATTCACACAAACATATGGCATTGACTATCTTGAGACGTTTGCTCCAGTGGCTAAGTTAAACTCAATTAGAGTTCTGTTGACAATTGCGGTAAATCTTGACTGGTCGCTACAACAATTCGATATGACGAATGCTTTCTTGAATGGGCCACTAGAGGAAGAAGTTTATATGGAGCCCCTACCAGGTTTTGAAGAGAAATACAAGTCAAAAACATGCAGACTTACAAAATCTCTTTACGGTCTAAAACAGTCTCCAAGGGCTTGGTTCGAAAGATTTACTCAATTTGTGAATAAGCAAGGGTATGTGCAAGGACAAACAGATCACACAATGTTTACTCGTATTCACTAGAAGGAAAAATTGCAATTCTTAAAGTGTATGTTGACAATATCATCCTCACAGGAGATGATGTGGCTGGAATAGGAAAATTAAAGAAGCGTCTCGCCTCAGAATTTAAGATAAAGGACTTAGGTGCACTAGAATATTTTCTCGGCATGGAGGTTGCACGATCGAAGAAAGGAATTATAGTGTCACAAAGAAAGTATGTTCTTGACCTGTTAAAAGAAACAAGAATGAGTGGTTGTAGACCAGCTGAAACTCCAATTGACCCGAATCTACAGTTTGCAAAGGAAGGAAAATTGATTGATAAGGGCCAATATCAGAGACTAGTAGGCAAGTTGATTTACTTGTCACATACTAGACCAGGTATTTCCTTTGCTATGAGAGTAGTTAGTCAATTCATGCATTCTCCACGAGAAGAACACCAAGAAGCTGTGTATTGAATCCTAAGGTATCTAAAGAGTTGTCTTGGGAAAGGGTTTTTCTTCAAAAAGAATGAGCAAAGAAGTGTTGAGGCTTATAATGATGCGGACTGGGTTGGTTCATCTATTGATAGAAGATCTACATCTAGATATTGAACATTTGTTTGGGGAAATTTAGTGACATGGAGAAGTAAGAAGCAAAATGTGGTGGCTCGGAGTAATGCTGAGGATGAGAATCGATCCATGGCACATGGAATTTGTGAAATATTGTGGCTCAAGAGACTTTTGGAAGAACTAAGAAGACCAATGAGTTTGCCAATGAAGTTGTATTGTGACAATAAGGCTGCCATAAGCATTGCTCATAATCCAGTTCAACATGACAGAATAAAACATGTTGAAGTGGACATACACTTCATTAAAGAGAAGATTGAAATTGAAGTGTGTGCATCCCTTTTGTTCCAACAACTGAACAAGTTGCAGATATTTTCACAAAAGGTCTTTTTAGAACTACTTTTGAGTCCTTTCTGAGCAAGTTAGGCATGTTCGATATTTACATGCCAACTTGAGGAGGAGTGTCGAATGAGTTTGCAGATTAAGGCATAATCTGCTCCACTGATGAGCTGACAGATTTGATTACAATCTGCTCCCTAAATTGTCAGATATGATTGCAATCTGTTGCTGTAAATATGGACATCATATATTGTTAATCTAGGAAAAAAGATTAGAGAGAATCCCTTGATTCATGTATCTCCTAGAAATTAGGGATTGATTAGATTATTTGATCTTCTTGTTCACCTATAAATATTGTACAACTCTAATGAATAAAGACATACTTTTGTAGTATCCAAACTTTCAAAAAGAAAAATTTTCTCCCTAGAAATATTTTTTAAAAAGCATTTTTGAGAAAAACATACTTCAAAACACATTGAAAAGCTTGGCCAAACAATAATTATTGCTCAAAATCACTTTTTTAAATTTATTGGCCAAACACAAATTCCTTCTCACAAAAAATACTTTTTTGAGAAAAACATTTCTCAAAATAAGTTGATTTTAGATGTTTCGCCAAACAGACTATAATATTGACGTTGAGTTTAAAAAAATATATTATCAAGGACAAAGGGGCAAGTGCACTTCAACTTTGCGATTTAGAGCAGATATACCAACTCTTAAAAAAGTGGTGTATATATACCCTTGAATCAAGTAAATGGCGCATATATATACCGTTGTCGTCTAACAAATGATGCATATTTGCCCTCTTCGTTAATAGATTGGATTAAAAAATACATTCTAAAACTGGTTTTTCTATTCCGAAAATGTCATGTGGCTATAGAAAACTAGCTCATCCATTTTTTTTTAACCCTTCCGGGCCAACCTAGCTAAAAAGAACCTAACCCTTCTTTTATTCAGACCTGACCCAAAACTTAGTAGGACTAAGTAGAACAATGCTTGAGGTTTTTTATTTGAGTCGGGCCTGGAGGAGTTAAAAAGAATGGGTGAGATAATTTTTTCAAGTCAGACGATATTTTGGGAACTAAAAAATCAGCTTTAGGATTTTGTTTTAATCCAGCACATATAGTCTTGTTAACGAAAAGAGTAAATATGCATCATTTGTTCGATGACAGGGTTACGTATGCACCATTTTTTTAATGGGGGTATATCCTCTCTAAATTGCAAAGTTGAGGGATATGTTTACCCCTTTTCTAAATTATCAAAATAGTGAACCAATGTGAAAATAATCAACCAGATTTCTGAAACTATCAAGCTTTTGTACTTACAGATACTGCAGTTGTGCAAGATTCCCAAGCTTAGGTGGGATGTGACCTGAGAGTTGATTATCACTCACGTCTCTACATTAAAAAATTTCAAACCAGAACAAATCAAAATGACAGAAGAAACAAGTACAGAGATAAAGGATAATGTGTAGTATCTTTTTCCTCGTATTCGTACAAATACACAAGATTGGAGATGTTCCCTAGTTCTTCCGGAATGCTTCCATTTAGTAAGTTGTGGGATATGTATCTATATAGATGTAACAAAGGAAAAAAGAAAAGTAAGTTTGAGCTTGACTAACTGAATTTTTCCGCAAAAGAAGTACAAGGTAACAGAAAACAAAAACGAAAGCATATATATGATACTTACAAATGAGATAAGCTTTGGAGAGCACCAAATTCACGAGGGATTTCTCTGTCAAAGCAATTACTTCTTAGGTCCCTACATGAGCCACACTAAGCTTGCTCAATACAACGTTGATAAATATCAGACAAAATAGAAAAAAGATAATTACCAACATAGTAAATCACTCACAGGGTCTGAAGCGATGTTAGGTTGAGAAATGATTTAGGGACTGGTCCATGAAGTTTGTTTCCGCGTAAATTCCTGCAGCATCGTCCAGCCAAGTTATGCAATTGAGCATGGAAAATTAATCACCGAGCTGTCATATCGACTTTATGGAGGGGAACTGTAAAGCTCTTGAAGGCAAAGCGAAAGCAATGGTTCAGATGCAGATTAACATTTGGTGACTTTTATAGCACTATTGAAACTGAAACTTCCTTATACGCAAGTGCAGGACGGGTGCTGATGCGTGGTGCATGCAAATGCAGATAACGTTCACTGAAAGCTGTATGTTGCATGTTAGCTTCTAGGCACACAAACAATATGTAGTAGAATTATTATTTAGTAAATTATTTCCTATTGTTCATTTAACACTTCTCCTCAAGTTGGGGTACGTATATCATGTAAAGATATGGGGGCATATCTATTAAAATTCATTTGTGATAAGTACTCTTGTGGAAAATATTTGCAATAGTTATATTTTTTGTAGATGATGTTAAATGATAATACTCACTTAGTAGGTGATATACTAGTATGTACTCCACTCACTATTTGGTTCTCTTTTTCTTTCTTACTTACCTGCTTTTTTAAGCCGAGGTTCTATCGGAAACAACCTCTATACCCTACCCCACAAGGTAGAGGTAAGGAGGGCATACATCCTAGCCTCCCCAGACCTCACTTATGGAATTAGACTGGGTCTGTTGTTGTTGTTTAATAACAGAAATTCAATCCTGTATACAAATAGAGACCTCGGGAGTGGACCAAAAGGAAACTAAAAATCAAAAACTAAATTGCAATGCTACAAAATTATGCTCCTCTTCAAAAGATCTCCTATTTCTCTCTTCCCCCTCTTGTGAGTTCAACTTTGCAATGTCTCCTTTACCGTGGCCGGCATCACCCATGCATCCCAAACAAATTAGCGGCTACCCTGTATAACCAATTAGCCACTTTACAATAAAATAGGAGATGATTTACATCTTCCCTTGAACCTTTGCACATAAAATACCAACTAACATTTATCCTCCCCATGTCACAACAATCAAGAGGTCAAATATATTCTGTTTTTTTTTTTGTCGCCAATTCATCTTGTTTCTTGGTCACAATCTGATTCGGTGGTCCTCAAAGAAGCAAACTACCATCTCTTTCTCTTCTACCGCGTCTGAATACCGAGCAGTTGCTAATTCCCTTGATTAATCCTTATGGGTAACCAATCTCTTAAGTGAGTTGCGCTTTCCACTACTTCAGTTGACTACCATTTATTGCGACAATCTTGGTGCCACATTCCTGAACAAGAATCCCTTATTTCATAGCCATGTGAAGCATGCTACAGTGGACTTTCACTTTGTTCGCCACCATGCTGAAAACAAATGGATTTGGGTTGTTCATGTTCATGGTGCCGACCAAATTGCCGACACTCTTACCAAGGTACTGCCTAAGCCTTTGTTTGAGCGCAACCTATTCAAGTTAGGCTAGCTTAGTCACCCATACCTAACTTGAGGGTGCGTATTGGATCCTACGGCGTTACAGCTTTCAGAGTTAGTACTAGGATTTTGTTTCTGATTATATTTCTGTGTTTATTATTATTTCGTTAGAATACCTTATCTGTAGTTAGCTAGGAGTCTCTTATTCCCTGTAACACTATTTGAGTATCTGTCTTCATGAATGAAATATAGCATTGCATTGCTTCATCAAGCATTTATAGTTGTAAGTTCCTGAAATTCCATAATTATCGCTAGCTATTTTCTCATATCTACTACAAGATTTGCATAGTTATGTATCTGTATGTGGTAACAAACTTAAGGGAAACAACTTGATGATAACAAATTTTAAATTGTTTTAATCAAGAAGTAATACTCACATGTATTTTAAAGACTCCATCTGAAATGGTGGCAAGTTGCCACTCAAGTAGTTGCCAGAAAGATCTCTGTAAAAACACACATTATTTGATAAGAGAAGATATAAAGATTGCAGTCTAGAAACGGAAATTATAATCATTCTTTAGTAGAAGGTGTTCTTCCATTTAACCAAACAGGTACGCAACATTTAGATGTGATAAACATTATGATTAAAACTTAGGAAAAAGGACAAAGTGCTGCTCGCTCCACAGTTACGTTCGAGGAGCTTTTCAATCTTCTCCCACTCCAGCTGGAAATAAAATATATAGTAAAGCACTCACAAATAAGAAAGGAATTGTAGGTGGACAAGTGATGGAGGGATTGATCCACGAAGCCTGTTTCCACTTAATTGGCTGAAAATATATAGAAAAATCATTAAATCTCAGCAATACAGTATGAAAAACTGCAAGAAATTGAGTGAAGTCTATAGCTTTTGAAGGCGAACAGAAAGCCTACCTTGCTATCTCCACAACTGTTACATTTATAAAATTTCGAACTGGCCTTCTATTTAAGGGATCGAAAAATGGGTGAATAGGGGTGGCAAAATCATATCCAACCTGTCAAGTTTGGTTAGGTATTGACCGCTCATTTATTAGTTCCAACTTATTTCAATTCAAACATATTTCGGTCCATTAAAAATTAGTAAAAATAACATAAATCCTAAATCTTATTAGAATTATTTACATTTTCTCTCACTTTTTTAATTACTTTACTTTTTCTTTCGATTTAGATACATAACTAGGCCGACTTATATATAGAAACCTTCGATTTAGATACATAACTAGGACGACTTATATATAGAAACCTCTGTATATGACAAAACCGACATATAAATAACTATTCATTTACATAACAAGTATGACAAGACCGACATATACATAACAAGGTTGACATATATATAACAAAGCTGATTCATATACATAATAGGGCCGACATATACATAGAAAGCTATGTATATGTATTTTTAGAGAAAAATGGAATTTTTGTAATATATTTTAAAAGATGAAATCTTTTGTAATAAGTGAAACTTAAGTTCTGGGTTTGTGTAATTTTTAGTAAAAATTAAATTGATATACAATCCAAAATGATTTTTAATAAATCTTATTAAAATATTTTTTTAAAAAAACTTCTTTTTAATGTGATATGTAATATATAATCATGTAAAGAAAAAACATTATTATTTGGTGCTAAAAATTAATAAAAGAATAAATAAAATAATTAAAATTTAATAAAAATTAGATGAATTGAGTTGTAATCCATTACGTAAATCATTTTAATTCAATTCATTTTGACCCAAATAAATTTGGATTGAGTTTGATCTAGACATATTTTGATCCACCCAAATTTATAAGAATAGGCTATCTTTGTTTGTCCATGTTTTTATTTGCATACCTCTTAAGTAAATAAAAAAATAATTTTACTATATAACTCAGATCCTAACTAAAATTATCTAAATATTAAAAAATTAAAAATATTTAATAATAAAAAATAATATAAATAATATATTATTTTTTATTTTTTTTTAAATTGAATAAGTAAAATTGAATAACTAACTTTTTATACACTAGATGGATAAAGATGAGGGAGTGAGTAGTCTAGAAAATGATCAAATATAGTTCTAGAGAAGGAAAAAGAAAGAAAAATATAAAGAAAAAAAATGAAAAAATAGTAGTATAATTAGATTTACACGTGTTAAACAACAAGGGGTAATTGTATAATATTCTCTTTGTTCGAAAATTTTATTCATATTACTAAAAATAGACGTATAATAATATTTTTTCAGTTTTAAAAACTTATTATATACATTACTCATTTTTACCTATTTTATATTTGCTATTAAATATTATTCATTATTCAATACAGTTTTTAAACTGCGGCACCTCAAATTTTCCGACGAAGATTATAGCCTTCGGATGTGTCTAGATAGACTTAAGATTGATTAATTACACAAAGTTAAGTAGAAAACTTTTTTTCCGATACAGTTTCTATATGGGTTTCTATTAGGTCCAACTTCAAATGATTATATCTCATACAATATAAGGATTAGGGGGCCCATTACCTACCAAATCAAAGATCTCTGAGTCCTCTTTCCAAAGCAACAAACCGTTCCTCAATCCGAATTTGGATTAAAAAGTTATGACTGTTTTACTGAGCACTGTCTTGATTAAAACAGGATTTCGCTGTATCGAAAATTCTGCCTCTATTTAAATCAGCTTCAGCCGTATTTTAGGTCTAAAAATTCCAAATTTCATTCCTCAATCCTAGAGAGGTGATATCTCAAACCTTAAGGTGAACTTCCTTTGTGGAGGTAAGTTTTTCATTATTTTCTTCGTCTTTTAATCTTTTAACATTTTAGAATACCTTAAAAGACATTTAATGGAGGGTTTTTGTGGGAAAAACTCATGGGTGGTTTTAATATGATCTAGAATTGATTCTAAATTATAAATAAAGATTTTTAACATGAATTTCATAAACTAGATTATGAATTTTGATGATTAGGAACCTTAAATTCCGTAAAGATGAGACCTTTAGCATAAAAACTCCATTAATGGAGATAGGTTAAGTTTGAAAGAGCTAATTAATGGTTAATTGAAATGGGAAATGATATAGAGCTTGAATTAAGGGTAGAATTAGTGAGTTTGAAATCCTCAAGATATTTGTTTGACGAGTAATTATTTAATTACTCTTATAATTGCTTGACTTTTAAATGATTGATTATTCCGAGGCATGAAGGAACAGAAAGAGCATCCTTGTTGTAGCTTGCTTCTTCCAAAAGCTTGGCTTCCAGGTAGACTAGGTTTAATGAGTAGAAGATTATGTTATTTTATATTTTCATAATTTAGAATTGATGGGAGAAAGTATCTCTAGGCCTGCGAGAATGGAGTTGAGGTGGATAAATACACGAGAACTTAACTTTAATCCCGAAAAGTATATTATTGATTAATTATGTTATATTTGTGATGTTATGTGTTATGTGCCTACAAGGAGATTGTTGTAAATGAAGTATGTGGACATGATAGTTCTTAGTTGTTCTAGTGATGAACCTAGTTGAGTTATAATGATATTAAGTTATTTGTTTTGGACAATAATATGATGAGGAGAATCATGATAGGATCAAATATTAATGAGCATAGTAATATCTAAAGAATAGATGACTTGAATTAGTGTAATGATTGTATTATATGAAAAGAGGTAGTGACATTTTAATAATTAATGAGTAAGTAATGCTCCAATAGTGACTTACATGCTTAAGTGTTAAATTGTGATTTATTTTATGATATTCTTGTTTTAGTATTGATAAAAGCACTTTATTTATTGAATTGCACATATGAGAGGTTGGTTTGATAACGATAACTCCTTGTATTAATGCCATGAACGGCTTATTGATGATCGCGATGAATTATTGAAATAATACTTGTGAGAGGGTCAAAATATTAATTAAATGAAAGCTCTTGATCAAATTTCTTTATGATTTTAAGTGCACTTGTAAATTTAATACGTTGTATTGCATCCCGAAAGATAGTGTGGATTTAATAAAATGTATATAATATGGTTATGGAGGATCGGGTATAATGTCGGTACGGATATGAATATTCATGTTACTTATTTATGGAGGATCGGGTACCGCGCCGGTACGAATATGAATATTGATAATATTTATTTATGGAAGATCGGATACCATGTCGGTATGGATATAAATATTGATAAATTTATTTATGGAGGATCGGGTACCATGCTGGTATGGATATGAATATTCATATTACTTATTTATGGAGGATCGGGTACCACGCTGGTACGAATATGAATATTGATAATATTTATTTATGAAAGATCCAGTACCACGCCGGTATAAGTATGAATATTGATATTACTTATTTATGGAGTCAGGTACCGTGCTTGTGCGAATATTAATATTAATAATATTTATTTATGGAGGATCGGGTACCATATTAGTACGGTACATGGACTTAAATTGTCCTCTGCAGGTCATCATGACTAGTTGGACAAAAATAAGTACCTTAGCATATGTGTACAAAATTATGTTGATTTTGAAAGGTTGTGTAGTTTAATAAGTTGATAACATGCTAATGGTGTCCTAATTATAAGATCTAGAAGGATGTAATTGTTGCTTACGAAAAGATTGTTAGTAGCAATATGGCTGACGCTAAAGATTGCTAATGAGACTTGAGTTCTCTGGTGTGTCTTATTGGGATGTGAGTTGACCTGTATGTCCTACTTGATTGTATTCTTGAGATTGATTGTGTGATATGTATTTGAAAAAGTGAAACTTTGTACTTACTTAGATGTTGGTTGACTTGCTTTATTTATGTGTTGTAATCGTAGCTTACCAGAATGGCTAGTTATCATTTTTTAATATTATAAGAGAGCATTTGATTGTTAGCCCGAGAGCTTAGTGTGGGTTGTTTATTATTACAGATTTGTTACTTTTAATATGAGTAATGAAAAAAATAAGGTGAATAAAGAGGAATAGTGATGAATTAATATTAGATTGTGATTAATGATGTGAATTAATGAGGCTAGAATATGTTAGTAGTGAATATAATATTGATAGAGTTAAACGAGCACCATCATTCTTATACACACAACAAACAAAACGAAACAGACATTTTTAGTTCATTAGCCTAACCAAATTTTCAAATTAACTGTAGATTGATAACACTCATTTATTTCTTCTTCTTCTTCCAAAAGACTTAGAAAAAATAAAAAATAAGGGGTTTCGTTTCTCTCTCAGTGCATGTGAAGCTCAGGAAGCTGTGCAGCAGATGAAGAAGAAAGGAAATCAATGGAACCAAGGTCAAGTAGGAGCCCAAAAGGAGGATCGTAAGGAAGTGAAAACACCACAAATAGAAGTGAGAGTATCACCAAAATCGCCAATTTCCCAACAGGGGAGGGGATTACGGAGAGCTACTCCAGGAAAATTGCCATCACAATAGGAAGTTGATACTGCAATTACTGGGAATTTGCATGGAATTGTGAGAATGGAGCAAATTACGGCACCAATTCAGGAAAAGGCCCCGGTACGATCGCCGAGTGTGCTACAGGAGTGGGAGAAGATAACACAAGACAATGCAGTATTGAGCACAAGATCATGGGCGGATGAAGTGGAAGATGAAGAAACATCAGTGATGAAAAGGAAACCTTCGATTTGGGACAACTTCGATATCTCCATGGTTTCAAATGTCGGTTTCAAACTGGAATTTGTAACTCCAAACCGGGAAGGTGAGTCTCCTGTATACGAAATTGAACTTAAGGATATATCTTCTGAGATTGCATATTGGCGGAATACTGTCGTGTGTTGTGTTAGGATTGCATTCCCTTTCTCGATATTGAATGGTTATGTGCAACGACAATGGGGTAAATACGGCCTAAACAAAGTCTCGATGCTAAAAAATGGCATACGTTTGATTCGCCAGAGGGAAGTAATGAAGTGTTGCAAGGGGGTATTTTCCATTGTGAAAACTTGGGAGTGAAGATATGGAGTTTACAAGGGAGGAGTTGTACACAGTCACCTATTTGGGTAAAATTATCAGGTTTGGACTTCAAATATTGGGGGCCTAAAGGGTTGACAAGATTGGGAGTTTAATTGGTAAACCACTGATGGAAAACAAGAATATAGAGAAGAAAGTTGGTCTGAATTTTGCAAGATTACTCATAGAAGTGGATGTTAATGCCTCTTTACCTGATAGAATTTTTTCAGGAATGAAAAAGGGATGCTTATTGAACAAAAAATCCAATATGATTGGAAACCTGTATTATGCAAATTTTGTCAGAAATATGGTAATACAGAGGAGGATTGTATAAGGAAGAGGGCTCCTAAAGATCCAATAGATACTCAAAAGAGGAAAGATGTACAAACAAGCAATGTTCCTAAATTAACTGAAAAACCAAAGGAAATAGGGAAACATATGAAAACTGTAGAGTTTCAACAAGGAAATGGTAGTAAACAACTAAAAGATGATGGTAAAGGTGCTGGAAAACAGAGTAAGCCTACTGGTTGGGTAACACCAATTAATACCAGTAGATCTTCTGAGAGGAAGGAAAACCAAATGAACGTAAGTTTGAATCCATCTAATGTTTTGTGTGAATGAAGCACTAGTCAAGTTACACTTGGGGGTGGCGAAAGAGTGACCCCTTTGAAAGCTGGATAACATTCTTTATTAGAATGTTAGGGTCATGAATGCCCCTAATAAGCAGAAGGAGGTCAACCACCTTTGTACAAAGGAAAATGTGGGTTTAGTTGCATTGCTGGAGACAAAAATCAAAGCAGATAGAGTGATTCAAATAGCTAATGCAATGTTTGGAGGGTGGAGTTACCTCATAATTCATGATCATCACTATCATGGGAGAGTAATGATGTTCTGGAGGCCTGATTATTATCATGTCGCCTTAAAGATGAGTAGTAGTCAAAGTATTACATGTGTGGTGGAGGATGTACTAGCATAAGTTACATTTCAAATAACAGCATATGCTTTTAATGATAGGGCAGCAAGACAAGAACTGTGGAGTCATCTGGAGGTTGTCAAAGAGGGGACTACCACACCTTGGCTTATTGTGGGTGATTTTAACTCTGTATTAAATATTGATGATAGAATAGAAGGGAATCCAACCTGCGTAGGGGAGATAAGGGATTTTCAAGACTTAATGGATATGTGTGAATGGATAGAGCTCCCATATAGTGGAAATAGATACACTTGAAATGAAAAGCATGGTGATAGTAGAATGTTTTCTAAATTGGATTGGGCCTTTGTTAACAAGGATTGGTTAGATACTATGAATGTGATCAAAGTCCAGTTTTTAGTAGAAGGAGTTAGTGATCACTGTCCTTTAAAGATAGCTAAAGAGGCTAGTAGTAGCATCTCAAAAAGGGTGTTCAAGTACTGCAATGTGTGGGCAAAACACCCTCAATTCATAGAGGTGGTAAAGAAGGTATGGTTGACTCATGTTGAGGGGTGAAAAATGCTGCAGGTAGTAAAAAAACTGAAAATACTAAAAAAGAGGTTGAAAAATCTAAACAGAGCTTATTTTACAATCTGCTGTCAGAGACTGAGGTAGATCGAGCAATGCTGGCTCAAGCACAGAGTAAACTGCATCAAGATTTTTTGAATACTAATCTTCAACAAATGGAAAAGCAACAATATTTAAAGTTTAAGAAATCTTCCTATTTGGCAGAAATGTTTCTACAACAGAGAAGTAAGGCCAATTGGATAAACCTAGGGGATGATAATACTAAATATTTTTACTCAAGCATCAAATACAGGAGGCTACAACAAGCTATTACATAGGTAACAAATGACTATGGTGTGAAACTTACTGATAATAAGGAGATAACACAAGTGTTTGTGGATAATTTTGAGCAAATATTGAGAACAAGGACTGAAAACAGATTGCAAGCAGTTGATTTAGTGTTGAAAAATGGGCATGTGTTGGATTTGACACAACAGATGGAGCTGGTACAAACATATACAAGTAGGGAAGTTAAGAATGCCATGTTTAGTATCAATATAAATAAAAGCCTGGGGCCGAATGGATATGGAAGTGGTTTCTTCAAAGAAACGTGGAATATGATTGGAGATGATATTACATAAGCAGTACTACAGTTCTTGGAGAATGGAAAACTACTCAAACTGATTAATGCCACTATGATATCTTTGATCCCTAAGGTACATGTACCTGAATTTACTGGTCAATTTAGACCAATTGCTTGCTATAATGTTTTATATAAATACATTTCTAAGGTGATATGTTTGAGGCTAAAGAGAATTCTTCCTTGTTTGGTAGCCAATACACAGACAACATTTGTGGAGAGAAGATACTTGATCCGTAATGTTTTAATTTGTCATGACCTTTTAAGACATTACAATAGGAAAACAATAGCTAGATGCTTAATGAAAATAGACCTCAGGAAAGCGTATGACATGGTGAGCTGGCAGTTTCTTGAGGAAGCTCTAAAAGGTTATGGTTTTCCAGATACATTTACTCATTTGGTGATGACCCGTGTAACAATAACAAAATTCTCAGTCAAGGTGAATGGAGAGGGATATGGGTACTGGAGAGGGATATGGGTACTTTAAAGGAATGAGAGGGCTAAGGCAGGGGACCCAGTTTCACCTCTTTTATTTGTGTTGGAGAGGGATACCTGTCCAGGTTGCTGAGTAAGATGAGTGAACTGCATGATTTTCAGTTTCACCTAATATGTAAAGGAACAAAATTAACTCATTTGATATTTGCTGATGATCTCATGATCTTTTGTAAAGGTGATGTGAGATCAGTTAATAGAGTTAAAGAGGTTTTAGATCGTTCTAGTAAAGTGACAGGGTTGACTGCAAATCTAGACAAGTCAAGCATATTCATCGCTGGGGTTGAGGATGCTATTCAGCAGCAGATTCTGAGCACTACTAGTTTTTCTCTGTGTTCTCTTCCTATCAGGTATTTGGGATTGCTACTTACCTCTAGGAAATGGACAAAGGTGGAATGTCAACATTTAGTAGATAAAATATACGATAGAGTAAAGACTGCATATGCCAAGCATTTGTCCAATGCTGGTAGATTGTAGCTTGCCATGGCAGTCCATTCTCCCTTTATAATTTTTGATGCACTCTCTTTATACTACCTCAGAGTGTGATAAAGGAAATAGATAAATTATGCAGAGATTTCCTATGGAGCAATACTAAAGGAAAGAAGAAAGTGGCATTAGTGACATGGGATAAACTATGTACTCCAAAGAAAAATGGAGGGCTTAATGTCAAAGGATGTTATAACTGGAATGTTGCATCAATAGGTAAACTACCATGGCAATTAGATATGAAGGAGGATATGCTATGGGTAAAGTGGGTTAATGGTATCTATATGGAGAACAATGTAAGTATATGGGATCACTCAGCACCAGCAGACAACAACTGGTATTGGAGGAAGCTAAGTTAAATGGCCTCAAGTCTCCAATGATTGATTGGTATCAAGGTGATAGGTATACTCTCACTCCCAATGGTGCATATTCTATATCCAAGAGTTATCAAGCACTCTTGGGACCTATCCCAAGATTGCATGAGGCTGATATGATCTGGAACTCTGTGAGGCTTCCAAGACAAAGATTTGTCACTTGGTTAGCATGTAAAGGTAGACCATTAACAAAGGAAAGAATGATGAAATTGCACGTTCCAGTACATGATATGCGCTGCTGCCTCTGTGATGACAATGCACTGGAAACTCCCAAACATTTATTTATGAAGTGCTCATGGATTTCTGGGGTAAGTCACTTGCTGAGTACATGTCTAGGCGTCCAGATACAAAAGAAAGAAGCGTCTGACAATTTCAAGTGGATAAAGAGAAGAAGATGGAAGCAGTTTCAAAAGAAAATTGTTGCAGCAGTTTGTGGAGCGTTGGTTTACCATACTTGGCAAGCTAGGAATAGAAAGATTTTTCGAAAAACAAATGTAAATATAGAGTTTGTAAGTTTACAGATACAAAAGGAGGTGCGAATGAGGACAAAGATGATGAAAGGCTCAGAGAGAGCATTATGTCCAAGACTGATACAACTTATTTGTAACAAGACTGTTTTTTTTGTTTTTTTGTTTTTGTTTTAATGAGGTCTAGTTGTTTGAGGCACCCTTCCTAGAAGGTGGTCGCGAACGCTAGAGGCTCCTTAGGTTGTATTCATTCGTTTTGCTTGTTATGGTAATATTTCACAGTTTATTACAAAAAAAAAAAGACATGATTTAACTTCGTACGTAGTTTTTTTTTTTTTTTTTTTTTTTAAAAATTAAATTAAAGTTATGTCAAATATACCAAACTATCTCTAATCTTGTGATTTTCAACATGTCACGTGAAATGTTGAAATTAATATGTTGCTGAAAAAAGAAAAAGATCATTTTTGTAAACAAATTAAAAAGTAAGTCATTCTTTCAAAAAAGAGCGAATAATAATTTTTGATGTACGACTAACTATCCTTTGTTTGTACTGCTCTCGCTTCAAAATAGCAAAGCAATTTTATCTAGCCATTTACAAAACACTCTGATCAGTATCCTTATGATGTATATTAACCCACTAATTAATTAGGATTAGCATGCTAAATTAAACTATAATTAAGATGAAAGCAAGCAGGTTGAAGAGAAATAGATAAGCTATTAATTCTCACAGTATTTTTAAATGAGTAAGATTTCCAACTTCTGGCGGCATTCTACCATTTAAATTGCATGTTGAAAAGTCTCTGCAGATTTAAAGAACATGTTAACAGTTTTATAGATCCAAGGAGAAAATATATATTCACCATATTATTTAAGATATTTTTAGTCCCTCTATCTTAAAATCATTACACATTAGGGCCGTACGGTATTGGTACGAAGGAAGATATTTTTGAAATATATTTATTAAAATTTTTCATGCGTGATTGGTCAAAATATTGTGAAAAATATTCACTTTAGAAAAATAAATCTATATTATATCAAAAACGAAAATCCCTAAAATTTAAAATTATATTACATAATATCCTTCTAATTATTATTACTATCAGAAGAAAAAAATTGTTTCAAAGGGTTGCGTACGTAGAGTGATGGAAGTTGTGTCTAATCTATGTTATAGCTAATCTTTAACCGAAAAAAAAAAATAGCTAATCTTTAGTTAACAGTCGATTCATGGAATATGTAATTTTTTATTTTTTTATTTTTTTTTAAAGATAATGCAGAATTTATTGTGAAATAAGTAGAAGTGAAGTCAGGAAATTGTTTGACCAAAAAAAAAAAAAAAAAAAAAAGCTAAAAAATTGTAAGAAAAGACATACATTACAATAACATGACAGAATTCTGTATTACAGTCGTCACATAAAATAGTGTTCCGATCACACTCTGGTTGTGACAAACTATTGCACTCCACTTGTTGCCCCTTTGTAAGTCTAAGCAAAGCCTTAATTGCATTTTCTGCCAAATAAAAGTAACATATTATTTGTTTGTGTGCACTTAATAAATTAGACACATATTTTTTCGATGTAAATCAAAAATACGGAAAACATATCAAATTCAACAGGAACTTACATCAAAAGCTATTTATTTTTTCGATGTAAATCAAAAATACGAAAAACATATCAAATTCAGCAGGAACTTACATCAAAAGTTGTTTACATATTCAAGCTGTCGAGACAGTCTATTATATATTTGTATGATTTGGAAGTGAATTTTTTTACATAATGCACATACAATCAGTCTTAAAATAGAAGGTGTTATACATTCGCATCACATCATCTCCACCTCACTGTCATATCAAATATTATGTGAAATTTTAAAATAAATAATTTCATGTCATTATTATTGCTTCTTCTTCACTACACAATACACACTATAAATTCATCATTAAACAACCATCACTGAAGCACTATTATCACTAAACTCATCTCCACCACAAAAAATTCTCACAACCCATCATCAAATTCAAAATTATACCAAAATATTGTTACTATCAAAAACTACAACAACATTTTTATTAAATTTCCTCGGCTCATAATGTTTGTAGATCTTCCATGGAAGGCAACCTGTTCATATTTATTTTTCTTCTTTTATTAATAAATTATTCATCTTTTGTTTCATTGCTATCAAGTTTACACAAATTTAAGTAAGAACTCTCATTTTCTCCATAATAATGCTAAAAAAAAAAAAGTTCACTCTTTGCAAAAAAAATTTCAATAAAACTTAAGAAAAATCGAAATCAAAAGTCACATATTAACCCCTTCATTATATCCACCATGAAAAATTACACCACCATTGTTATTATTATCAAAATTTGCAACAATAATCACCACAAATTTTTGTATTCACCATCAAAATCACAATATTTTCATTTTCAATTATCGAAAATAAAACTCTATCCATTATTAATTTTTTTTACTACTCACCAATTCCACTACCAAATAGTGAAGAATAAGCTCAGACTATTTAAAAGAAATCATAAAATTAGACATGAATCTTATGCACATGGGATTAATAGTAATAGGTATAAAAGGTTTAACTAGAAAAAATTTAGGAACTAAAGTATTAATCACAATATATGATAATAGATGATCAGACACAGAAAGATCTATAATAGGAATAACTGAAGTAGACATGACTAATAATGGAAGACTTTTTTATTGTAGTCCAGATTATATGATAAATACCTTAGAATTCGGAAAGCATATTAAAATAGGTGTATAAGCTAAAGGATATAAAGAAATCAATAATGAAAATAATTTACTTATATGTGTAGGTTTTATAGAAAAACTTGCCACTAATAGTATATAAAGTTTAATCTAAAGATAGATGATGTAGTAAGTTTAATGGGAAATAAAGGTATTAAATTACTAAACCCCCTGTGAATTTTCTCCATGTAAAGTATGTTCTCCGTTGTTAAAATTATATCTAATAAGAGAATTATCTTTAAAACGTCTGTATTTCTTTTCAGTTGGGATTGTTAGATCTAAATATTCTATCTTCTTTAAATTATCTATTTTTACATTACTATTCTTCTTTATCCTAAAGAGGGTGTATTATTTCTACACTGTTTTCTAGCTGTTTGTATTCTAAAATTCCTATAGTTTATACAATATCTAATACTTTCTAATCTATACTTTAGCAAACTTATATGATTTATGCAATTTACTAAATTTATAAATTCTGAACTAATGATTGCTTCTGGTAATTCTGTAATTTCTAATATTTCTATTTGATTTATTAGTCTTTGTTCTATTCTTAAAAAATCATTTCTTTATCTTATTTTTTTATATAAATGATTATATTCTCTTTGTATTTCTCTCGCAAAAGGATGCGTTTTCATGTATTTTTTACTCTAAAGGAATACTTACTTGGTCACAACGTTTCTTATTGGGACTCCAATCAAATTACCCGCAAATAGAAATAATTAATCCAGACTTTTTTAGCTATGTGTGGTTATAATTTTATTCTACCATCTCAACTAACTACTCCTAAAAAATTAATACTATTTTTACATAATTTCATTTTCTTTCTACTTATTATTATTCCATTATCTATAAATAATTTAAAAACTTGTTGTAAATGTCCTAGATGTTCTCTCATATTATTACTAAAAACTAAAATATCATCTACGTAAACTAATACAAAATTTTTATAGTCTCTAAAAACACTATCTATTTTTCTATTCTCGCTTTTTTAAATTATCTATTTTTGCACTACTATTCTTCTTTATCCTAAAGAGGGTGTATTATTACTACACTGTTTTCTAGTTGTTTGTGTTCTAAAATTTCATATATAATAAGCATATATATATATATATAAGCAACAGATATATGATAGTAAGTATATATGTAAGTACTATCTATAAGTGAGTATATGGATATATTTAAGCAATATGTATAATAAGTTAGTATAAAAATAGAGAGAAAGAAAAAAATAATAAACAAAGGTATTAAGCAGATATAAGATAAATAAGTAGGTATATATAGATAATAATAGTAATATATATATATATATATATATATATATATATATATATATAAGTACAACTCAACCATGGATCAATTTGCCCAAAATCTAAAAGTCTTTTATATTCTATGTATAAACTATATAAATTATTTTTGATTTCTTTTAATGGTTTTGTATATTTAGGTGGTATATTCATTAAGCCAAATAAAAATGGTGCACCTCTCTCTCTCTCTCTCTATATATATATGTATGTATGTGTGTGTGTATTGTTATATGTATTAATTAATGACAGAATACATATACAGACCCTTGAACTATTTCACTTTTTTCGTATAGGCACCTCAATTAAGATAGGTACCAATTGAACTCTTTACTTTTTCACAAATGGTTTCAATTGAGCTTAAATTGCTGACGTGGCAAAAATTATAAAATATGTGTAATACACACGCTAGTGACATGGCAAAGTGACAAATCAAATAATGACACGTATTATTTTAACTTAAAATAATTTTAAAAATAATTTTTTAATATAATTAAATTATAATTAAAAAAATAAACAAATACACCTCCAACCCCACCAGACTTTCTCTTCCAACCCCC
>NC_061112.1:123131645-123178385 GCF_002878395.1 Capsicum annuum | reverse complement strand
CCCCCCTCCCTTCGTCCATTCCCTCATTAATGGAGAAGAAGAGGATTTTTTTTTTTTTTTAATTTCTTCAATGTGTTTTTTAAAGAAGTCATTAATGGAGAAGAAGATATGGAGAAGTCATTAATTATGATTTTTCACTCAATTTATATATAATGATTTTTAAAGAAGCCATTAATGAAGAAGAAGATATGGAGAAGAAGATGATGGCTATTTCTCCTTTTTTTTTTTTAATTTCTTTATAATATGTTTTTTTAATTGGTTGAGATTTTTTATGTTTAATTTTGTTGATTAATTATGCTTTCCCATTCAATTTATATGTGAATGATTTTTGAAGAAGCCATTGATGAAGAGAAGATATAAAGAAGAAGATAATGATTATTTTCTTCTTTAAAAAAGAAAAATTCTTTATTGTATTTTTTTAATTAGTTGTAATTGTTTATGTTTAATTTTTTTAGTTAATTAAGATTTCTCACTCTACACATACCACGCCATGTCAGTGCCACGTCAGTGATTGAGCTCAATTGACATATTTTGTGAAAGAGTCAAGGGTTCAATAGATAGATAGTTTAATTGAGGTGCTTATATGAAAAAAGAGAAATAGCTAAGGAACCTATATATGTATTTAGCCTTAATTAATTGTGTTTTCTATTTGAAAGGGCTAGCTATAAACTTTACCTTATTATGGGAAAAGGGGAAGCTTTGATGGCTGCTCATTTCCAATTCCAATACTCATATAACTTGACGTTTTCAGGACACTACTTGTTGTCAAAAGTAGCAATACCAATAAAATTTTTGACTGACACAACTTATCAATTGAACCCATATCTCCTCCTCCTTTAGGCATGCAACTTCTATATTTTTTTTAATATATATAACCAATCATAAAAGGAATAAAGTTTTTTTTTTTTTTTTTTTAAAAAGCAACTTTAATTTGATTTGAATGGCACTAACTAAGCACGTAAATATACACTCTGTGTTTTTTTACTTTTATAAATAACTTTGTTCATAAAGATTGATATGTTGCTTTAATAGCCAAGATATTTTACATGAAGTATTACATTCAAAGTCATGTAAAGCATTTTCCTTGGCTTGACTTTTTGATGGCTTTGTAAAAGGAGTAATCATAGATGGATTATGTAACATCGATATACTTTTATAAAGGAGTAATCATAGATGGATCATGTAACATCGATATACTTTTTTAAGGGTGGACACCTCTATAATTAGTAATGATGCTTTTATAAGATGAAATACATCGTCAGCTTTTTAAATTTGACACAAATTTTCACTTTGACGCCTTATCTAGGTCATTTTCATTTTAAACACCTCAGGTAAGGCTCCACTTTGTAATTTTAACACTTTTTTTACATTTTCAAAAGCAGCTTTAGCGCATGCATATATATGACAAATGTCATCTACATGAAAAAATAAACAAATCCATATATTACACGTGGAATCATTTTTTTCAAAACACTCACTTTTACTATATTTTGAAAAAAAAAAAAAGGTTAAATGAGTTTTTTTAACAAATTACAGAGCACATTAATGACGATTGAATTTAACAAATTTATTCTTACCAACTTAAATTACGTTTAACCAACTTTCAACTTATCAAAGAAGACTTGGACAAGCTCGACATTGTTCAATTTCATTGACAGGATAGAAAAAGAATATGAGATTAACAAACAAGAAGAAAAAGAGAAAATCAAATACCGATATTGAAGAAAAAACAAATGAAGAAGAAGAGAGAAAAAAATCATCGTTCAGGAATTTGGAAATTTAGGGCTAAATTATAAAATTGAAAATGAGGAAGAAGATAAATAAATAAATAAGGGTATGGGTCAATATTATTGTTGGTGAGCCAACCGTGACGCCGCATCAGTAAAAAATGGCCTTCAACGCGCCTTTGACCTGTGAAAAACAAGCGACGTGCTAATTGTGCAAAAGGTGTCATAATATTATACCATATATATGCATTTATTAAGGAAACGGAGTTTCTTTCATCTAGCAAACTCAAGCAATATCGCTTTTGAAAGAGTAGTAAATTATTTGTCTTTCCTGTTTCCGAAAAAAAGTGGCATTTCAATTTTGTATTGGACAAAAAAGAAATTTTAATGTATACTAGTAATTTACATATTTCTAAATTTCATTTTTGAAATTATTAAACATTCTGCTAATTAAGAGGTAAAATTCTGCTTACTCTTAAATTTCTGTTGCTGACAGCAAACCTATTTATATTGGATTAGCAATGAAAAGAGTTAAACACAATTTGAAGAAAACGTATTGACCTTTTAATTTATGAGTTCCATCTTCATAAATAGGGAGTAACTGTTAAAGCTAGGGGAAAACAGGTGTGTGTGTTGTGTGAAAGAGTGTGCTGCGCTGCAAAGTTTCATCAGGAATGGAGATCCTTCAAACTTGAAAAGTTTACAGGAAAATGCTGTAGGTGTAGAAATATGATTGCAGCCAGACCATCTGTGCTTTCCACAACAAATTAGTAGCATATTGATGTTGCGACAGGTGCAAACCAGTAGGGGGTCCATGATGCTTCAATCCCCAAAAATAAGAAAGGCGACCAAGGTCTCTCACTGAGAATTGTGACTTTAAGCAAGTAATAAGAGAATCAACAAGAGACGAACTAGATCCCAAAATAAGAAGTTCATCTACATAGACCAGGCAAAATAATTTATCACTATTGGAGGACAAATAAAATAACGAACAATTAGTTTTTGAGCCGGTAAAGCCGTAAGAAATCAAGGCGATAGTTAGGCATTTATTCCACATACGCAGAGCTTGTTTAAGCCCATAAAGACAATGCTTGAGCAAGCAAACATACTTAGGACGATCGGGGTCAACAAACCCAGGAGGTTGAGACATGCACACTACTTCATCAAGAGTAACGTAAAGAAAAGCATTGGAGATATACAATTGAGTAATATACCAGTTGTTTGAGACATCCAAGGAAAGAAGAAGACGAATGGTGACAGGTTTCACTACAGGACTAAAAGTATCAACATAGTCCATACTCGGTCTTTGATGATACCCTTTAGCAACGAGCCGAGCCTTGTAATAGACCCATCAGGCTTAACCATTGTTTTAAAAAACCATTTGCTCCTAATACCATTTTAAAACGGAGAAGGTGGAACTAACTGCTAAGTTCCATTTTGAAGGAGAGCCTTGTACTCCTCTTGCATCGCCCTATGCCAATGTGCATACTTTGCAGCTTAAGAGTAACAAGAAGGCTCAACAACATTAGAGGAAATAGCTAAGTAAGACGTGGGAAACTTTGGTTTTAATGAACCTGTTTGTGATCTAGTAGTCACTGGATGAGACTTAGATGAAGAGCATGACAATTCATTAGGATGGCGCACATCTCTTGAAGGAACAGATTGTTCAAAATCAGCCACTTGGTTTTCACCTTCCGTAGGCAATGTATTTGAGGGGATCTCCAAAGATAGACAAGATGTATTCGTAGGCATAGCATACATGTGTACAGGAGACTGATCAGATGTTGCTGCTAGCCACTGTTTAGAGCATGCATTGCAGAGTGGAGGATGAATTATCCCGTAGGGCAGTACTGGCTGTTGCAGGAGATGGACTAGATGAGTTCAATAAGAAAGAAATAGGCACAATTGGCTGTGAAAGTGACGAAGGTGTCTGGACAGTAAGCTGGGCAACATTGATGGATGTAGCAGGCACCATAGCATCATCTTGAGCAGCAAAAGGGAAAACTGTTTCTTCAAAAACAACATGGCGTGAGAAATTTTTTTTTAGAGGAAATAGGATCAAAGCACTTATAACCTTTGTGAATTTTACTATACCTCAAAAATACATACCTCTTAGAACGAGAAGATAATTTATCTTTCACGTAAGGGCAAAGCCACAGAAAGCAAAGACAACTAAATACATGCAATAAGGAGTAATCAGGATCAAAATTAAATAAGACGCAAAAAGGGGCCTGATTATTTAGATGGGGAGTCGGTAATCCATTAATGATCTACCCATCTCAACAATATGTCGATGTTTGCGTTCAACACAACCATTTTGTGTTGGAGTATAAGGACAAGAAGAACGTTGTGTGATACACTTATCTCGTAAATTTGAGGTTAATGCCTGATGCTCAACCCCCACCCACCCAAATCTGCTTGAAAGCTCTTAATTGGAGGACAAGAGTATTTTTCCACAATTTTTTGAAACTGAATAAAAACAGAAAGAACTTCAAACTTGAATTTAAGAAAATAAATCCAGGTATATTTGCTATAATGATCAAAGAAAATAACATAATATTTATATCCAATTATCCATCATTTGAAATAATAGGTGTTGGATCCCAGACATCCGAACAAATCAAACCAATAACAATCTAATAAGTATATTTGGGATAATTTTCACAAAAAAAAATCATCTAAAGGGCCTGTGGCCTGAAAACTAGACTCAACAAATGAAATTTGAAGACTCTTGCTAACGGCACAAGTTGTACACAAACTAGAAGAACCACAACTAGACGACATAAAAGTACTAGACAACAGAGTCCGAAAAATTGTAGGACAGGACGCGTGAGCCAAACGCGCATGTCAAACTCCAAGTGGAGCAACATATGAAGCTGGTGAAGAAACTGACTTCAATATTGAAAGAGAATATAAACCTCCATCATTCGGTCCTTTGTCAATAACGGCCCTCATTGCCAAAGCCTTAATCAAAAAGTAGTTAGGAAAAAAATCGATTGAGACTTGCTTAGAATTAGTAAAAGAACTGATAGATAATAAATTTTGGCTAGCAATGGGAACATGAAAAAGATTGTCAAGGGCATGCGACTTATCTGAAATAGGGGGAGATCCTTTACCAATATGCGAGATGGGAAATTTAGAGCCATTACCTAGGGTAACTTCTTCAAGACCATGATATTCCAATTGAATTGCAAGATTGTCAAGATCAGATCTTAGATGATGTTGGATGCCACTATCCATCAACCAATTTGGTGCTGATTGGGAATACGTACATGCTAGATTTGAAGAGGGTTTCCAGGTACCCATCAGTCCTAGGTGACAGACAAACACGTGCAATTTGATCCTTCACTTCACAATTATGAGAGATAATTACGGAGAAATCAGTGGAAGGTAGTGGAGTCCCAGAATGATTTGTGGTGACATAATTACGACTCTGAGATTTTTGAAAATTTCCCTGGCCAGCAGAGCGTCTGCGACCTTAATTAGACATCCCTTATCGCGCCCACAAGGTGTAGAGATTGAAGATTGTGTTTATTGTGCTGTTGGGGCAATAATAGTACTAGCGTCCTCACGTTTTAATTGTATTTCTTCATTCAACAACATACCATAAAGTGCATCAAAGGTGACGTCCTCAAGACGTGATTCAAGGGACCTTGTGAAGGGGCGATGGGCAGGGCCTCCAGCAAAACCAAACTCCACCAAGTCATCATCTGTAACTGGGTGCTGTAAGGCAGCCAACTTATCAACAATCTCTTTTGCCCATTGGACATAACTTTAAATAATAGTAGCATTATGTTAGGGCATGAGAAGTTTTGATGATAGACAGATGAATGAAACATGTTGTGCAAAGCTGGTCCATACAAGTGAAACTGCTTCGGACATATGGAGTGTAAATTATTATATAAAACTGTCAACACATGGATACGCAAAGGATGTTCACATGGCTATATGAAGATAATTGGAGCAGTTAGAGTTTGAGTAGATCAAGAAGTCTACAAGGCAGAAGGATAATGCAAAAGAGTCCTACTCAATTTAGAAGAAGGTAAGATGGTTACAACAAGGAGTGAGTTACTTGAAAGAGTCCTACAGAAGATACAAGTAAAGAAGAAAAAGGACTGCATCTGAGGGAGCATATATATAGACGACAAGCTACATTCAAATAACTCACTCATGCACAGATAAGAAAATCAACAATCAACAAAGTCGTTCACCAACTTGATGACGAACCTAGTTCTTACTTAGTATGTTTTAGATTGCTCATAATAGGAAGGTTCTTGAGTTGTAATGGGTAAATTGTTCTAGTCTCAGTATTCTATAAACTGAGTTAGGAATCACGTCTTCAAGTTAGGAAACTGGAAGACTTGGGAACACTTATCTTGGGAAGATTTGTGTTTTTGTAGTAATAGGAGTTAGAAGTTTTAATTCCTTGTTTACAAAAAGTCTTGTAATTATGTTGATTGTTGAGGCTCAAAGTTATAGTGAAAATTGGGGTTAAATCCTGTAGAGGTACAGGTCATGGTTTTTTACACCTTTTTGAGCCGGGTGTTTTTCACGTAAAAATTACTGTGTTCAGTTTTTACTTCTGTGAACCACGTATACTTACTTGTTCCACAGACAGGCAATCAGTAGGGATCATACTCTTAACGAGTGGTATCAGAGACGTTTATCTTAAATAAGGTTTGCACCTAAGATCAGATCATTATGATGAATTTCGCACCTCCTACTGGTCACAGTGAAGGTCAATCCACTACTAGACCCCACTCTTTGATGGTACTCATTTCATCTGGTGGAAAGCCAGGATGGAGATTTTATTCAAGGAGAAGACTATGAATTATGGGATAGGATTACTGAAGTTCCTACTATCCCTATGAAGACAAAATGGTGTGCAAGTCAAGAAAATAAGGAGTGAGTTTACTGTTGATGATCTTTTGGCTTTAAAGAAAAATGCTAAGGCAAAGAATATCCTAGTATGTGGTCTAGGACCTGCTGAATACAATAGAATATCTACCTGTACCACTGCTAAGCAAATATAGGATGCCTTAGTAAATGCCCATGAAGGTACCTCTTAGGTAAGAAAATTCAGGATCTCTCTCTTTTTTACTGAATATGAAGCATTTAAGATGAAGGAAAATGAATCCTTGAATGATATGATGACAAGACATATTACTCTAACAAATGAGATAACCTCCTTAGGAAAAGTCATCACTGAAGAAGAACAAGTAGAGAAGGTTCTGAGGGTGCTACCAAAGTCAAAATGGAATGTTAAAGTCACTGCAATCAGGGAAGCAAATAAGGATCTCACAGATATGACTTTGGATGAACTAGTAGGGAATTTAAGAACCTATGAAATAGAAGTTGATGGCATTAAGGAACAAAAGACTTCTAAAAAAATCTTGGCCTTGAAGGCTTCTGATAGTGATGAAGAGATTGAACTAGAAAAGGAACAAATTGCTTTCATAACAAAAAACTTCAGCAAGTTTTTTAAGAAGAAGAAGGGAGCAGGTAGCAAGAAGTGTTTTAATGACAACCCAAATGGATGTTACAAGTGTGGAAAGACTGGTCATCAGATCAGAGAATGTCCTCCCTGGGAAATAGAATGGAGGAAGGAAAGAGTTGAAAAAGAACAAAAGGCCAGGGGGAAGGAAAAGGAAGAACATGCCATGATAGCTGCATAGGGATCTGACTCTGATAATGATGATGATGGAGTTGATGAGACAGTATTTATGGCTTTTGGAGACTCAGACATTGAGGAAGAAGATAATGCTTCTGAGGCAAGTTTACTTGAACTAAAAGAAAAACTGCATTTTTTTCTAAAACTAAACTTGTTTCCTTGATGGGTGATTTAATTGAAAATTTCCAAGAATTAACTTCTGATAGGGATGAATTGTTCAAAAGTCTTGCAAGTCTTAAATTTGATTTCATTGACTTAAAAGTTTGCAAGAAAAATTTTGACAAAGAAAATTGCACCCTCAAGGAACAAATTACACTGCTTGACCTCAAATAATGATCTTAAGTCTAAAATCCTTAAACTGACTCTCACTGAACATGGGGAAAAGGCCATAAGTAAAGAACAAGAAAATGCTGAACTTGAGTTAACTAAGTACAAACAAGAATGCTATTACTTAACTGAAAAGATGGATAAAATGAGTCAAGAGATAACAAGATTAAAATTGGATCTAGAAAAGTCAAACAGATGGACAAATTCTTCAAGAATTGTTCATCATCTTGGTAAAAGAAATTACAATGAAAAAGCAGGCTTGGGTTTTTATAAAGAAGCTAATAATCTTCAAGACTTATGCTATATTTGTGGCAATCTTGGACATCCTACTACTGAATGTCTTATGGATGCTAAAAGAAAATATCGAAGTCTGAACCTGGCAACCAAACTTTCTCAGACCAAGAAAACAAGCACTAAAATTAGTCTGAGAAACAAGACAGTCTACTTGCTTCCTGCTTGGACTAGAAGGAATTTAATTCATCCTTTTACTAACAAAACAGGACCCAAGCTTGTCTGGGTTCCTAAGTCTAACCATTGATTTCTTGTGCAGGAAAAGGTGAAGGGAAATAAAAGGCACTGGTACCTAGATAGTGCTTGATCAAGACATATGACTGGTGACAAACAAAAGTTCCTTTCACTCTCCAAAATAGATGGTGGGGGAGTCTCTTTTGGAAATGAAAAAAGGGGAATCATAACTGGAGTTGGAAAAATTGGCTCATCTGAGTCAAAAGCTTTGGAGGATGTTTATCTTGTGGAAGGACTGAAGCATAACCTGTTAAGTATTTCACAATTGTGTGACAAAGGTAATAAAGTAATTTTCACTGCTGCAGGTGTTAAAGTCAAAAGGATGAATACCAAAGAAATTGTGATTACTGCAAGGAGATACAGGAATGAATACAAAGCAGACATAATGGAAATACTAAGACCTGAGTTGACTTGTCTAAGTGCAATAGAAACTGATCCCCTCCTTTGGCACAGAAGAATTGGACATGCAAGTCTGAAACAACTGAACATACTTTCCTCCGAAGACATGGTATTGGGACTACCCAAGACCAAGTTTAAGGAAGAAAAGTTATGTAGTGCATGTGTAAGGGGGAAGCAGGTAAAATCCTCTTTTAAGTCAAAGAACCATATTAGCACTACCAAATGTCTTGACCTGGTTCATATGGACTTGTGTGGACCAATGAGACAACAAAACAGAGGTGGAAAAAGGTATATTTTTATAATTGTTGATGATTATTCCAGGTTCACCTGGACTTTGTTTCTAGCTTCTAAAGAAGATGCCTTTGATGTCTTTGAAATCTTCATTAAGAAAATAGAAAAGAAATTGGGCACTTCATTAGTTTCCATAAGGTCTGACCATGGAACAGAATTTGAGAATGCAAAATTCTTAGTTTTTGTTCATCAAATGGAATAGATCATAACTTGTCAGCTCCTAGAACTCCACAACAAAATGGAGTGGTGGAAAAGAAAAACAGAACCTTGGAAGATATGGCTAGAACAATGATGCTCGCAGCAAATGTTGCCAAAAACCTATGGGCTAAGGCAATAAGTACTGCAGCATATATCACAAACAGATGCATAATCAGACCCTTGTTAGAAAAAACTCCCTATGAATTACTAAAAGGTAGAAAGCCTAACATTTCTCACTTTAGAACTTTTGGTTGCAAATATTTCATACATAATAATGGTAAGGATAATTTGGGAAAATTTGATGTCAAAAGTGATGAGGGAATCTTTTTTGGTTATTCACTTCATAGTAAGGCTTACAGAGTTTTAAACAACAGAACCAACTGTGTTGACAGAAAGCATGCATATGATTTTTGATAAAGTTCGTGTTAAGACTAACCTGCAGGAAGAAAGCGACACTGAGAAACAGGTTACACAACATGTTCCATCGACTGAAACAGTCAAACTTGGGGGCACTTTCACAGGGGGAACTTAAGCTGAAGGCACAGTGTTAGGGGGAACTGGGCCATCAACTGCTTTACATCAGAACATTAGCAGTGATTCAAGCAGCTTACTAGGCTTGATCCCAAAAGGATACAAGTATCAAGGTTCGCACCCCATTGAGAATGTACTTACTGATCTCACTTCTGAAATCACCACAAGATTTGGATTGAGAAGTATGTGTGCATTCAAGGCATTCCTATCAGAAATAGAGCCAAAGAAAGTAAGTGAAGCATTGCTTGATGTTGATTGGATCATAGCCATGCAGGATGAATTGAATCAGTTTGAGAGAAGCAAAGTATGGTATTTAGTTCCTCTTCCAAAAGATAGATCAGTCATTGGGACTAAATAGGTGTACAAAAATAAAGTTGATGAGCATAGAACAGTCACAAGAAACAAGGCAAGACTGGTGGTTCAAGGATACAACTAAGAAGAAGGAATTGACTTTGATGAGACTTTTGCTCCTGTAGCAAGACTTGAAGCCATAAGATTGTTGGTTTCTTTTGCTTCTTAAATAGAGTTTATTTTGTACCAGATGGATGTGAAGAGTGCATTCCTAAATGGCATTCTCAAAGAAGAGGTTTATGTGAAGCAACCTCCAGGATTTGAAAGTAGAGAGTTTCCAGATCATGTGTACAAGCTGGATAAGGACTTGTATGGGTTGAAACAAGCACTAAGAGCCTGGTATGAGAGATTATCAAATTTTCTGCTGGAGCATGGACACACCAGAGGTAAAATTGATAATACCCTTTTCATAAAAACTAATGAAAAGGATTTATTAGTTGTGCAGGTGTACGTGGATGATATTATTTTTGGCTCAACCAACATGAATATGACTCATGACCTTGCTAAACTCATGAGTTGTGAGTTTGAAATGAGCATGATGGGGGAGTTGGATTACTTTTTGGGTCTTCAAATAAAACAGTCAGCATCAGGAACAATGATCCATTAACAAAAGTATGTCAAAGAGCTTCTCAAGAAATTCTCCATGGAGGAAACTAAAGAAATAAGTACCCCCATTGCCACTGCCACAAAACTTGATTTGGATGAAACAGATTCTGATGTAGAATAAAAATTGTATAGAGGTATGATAGAGTCCTTATTGTATCTCACAGCAAGCAAACCTGATATTGTGTTTAGTGTAGGATTGTGTGCAAGGTTTCAAGCAAATCCAAAAGAATCCCATCTGAAGTCTGTAAAAAGAATCTTTAGATATTTGAAAGGAACTAGTGATCTTGGTTTGTGGTATCCCAAAGGTAGTAACTTTAATTTGGTAGGATACTCTGATGCTGATTATGCAGGATATTTGGTGGACAGGAAAAGCACTACAGGTATGACACACTTCTTAGGATCATGTTTGATTACCTGGTCCACAAAGAAGTAAAATTCAGTAGCTTTGTCAACTGCTGAGGCTGAATACGTTGCTGCTGGGTCATGCTGTGCTCAATTGTTAAGGATCAAACAACAACTTTTGGATTTTGGGGTAGATGTAGGTTGTGTTCCTATTTTTTGTGATAATACAAGTGCTATAAACATAGCCAAAAATCCTGTCCAACATAAAAGAATCAAGCATATTGATATCCGTCATCACTTCCTTCGAGACAATGTTGAAAAAAAATATATCAATTATGTTTTGTTCAACTGAGGAACAAATTGCTGACATATTCACTAAGGCTTTGAGTAGGGAACATTTTGAAAAAAATAGGTTAGCATTGGGGATGATTAAAATTGTATAAATCTCATTCAATGATTGACTAGAATATGCTATGCCTGAGTGGTTGTTGATTAATTCAGTCTTACACATTTAGTTGTGTGTCCTAATTCCAAGATTTAAAGCAATGTGATATATCTATGTGTTATTTTTAGACAGATATATCATCAAGGCAAGAGTGGACATGGACTAATCAAACACAGGTATGATTATTGTTTTCCATAGCAGCATTAAGAGAAAAAGGTCATCTACATGGTTCTCTCTATAATGATTAAAACCACCAAAACCAAACAGTCATCTCCTTCAAAAGGCTGCCAGACCTTTCCCATCCGTACTGAACCTCTACATCAACACGTTTCTCCAAATTCACAGTCCCTTTATCATTTAACTTCCTTCTCACTCTTATTTTCTCTTCTATCTCTACTTCTCCTTCAACCTCTGAATATTCACCATACTATGACATCTTCTTCCTCTTATCCTTCCATAAAATCTGACATTAATCCTTCTACACAACATATTCTTCACCCAAACATCAATTTACCCTCACTTATCCAACCCCAAATCCTTCTTAACCTATCTGATTTCCCATTCTTCAAGACCTTACCACACCCTTTCTTTCACTCTTTCTTCAAACCTTCACTTTTTCCAGAACCCTTACCACTATCAGTAGCTCCTCTTCAAATCCTTGATCGAGATGACATTCTAATTTCTAACCTTATTCCTAGATGGTCAAGATCGACTCTGAAATGAAAACCCTCATCTGTCGTCATTGACGTCGATGATGATACTCCTGAACACTCTTCTCCTGTCATCACTCCATCTCAAACTCCACATACTCGAAGAAGAAAACAAGGAAGATTCTTGTTTGGAAGAGGCACTTAGGGAAAGTAAAAAAAAATGAGTTGTACCTAATGCTTCTCCTCCCCCATGTGATTTCTCTCCTGACATTCTCATTCGCTCCAAGAGAAAGCTGAAGCAGAAGCATACCATAGCTAAAACATCAAAACCATATCTCTCTCATAAAATGTTCCCCCCTCCCACTCCCAATGCCTTCTCATCTTTAAAATCTACTGTCAAAGCCTCTACTGCCAAAGTCTCTACTGGAAAAGCCTCTACTCCTTCTAAAGATTCTCCAAAACCTATGTCATTTCAGAAGAAACAGATCCCCACACTTGGTCCTTCTGTCTCATCTAACTCAGATTCAGACTATCTTCCTGACGCTTCTTCTGTACCTCCTGATGATTTTGATGTTGATATTACTGTTGATACTCCTACTGATAAAGCTTCTCAGTCAGACCATGTTCTGTATTTTCAGAAACGAAAGATGGTTAGAGGTAGGGTTGTCACTAGTTTTGGGGTCCTGATATGGATATTTTGGTCTCCAAATTGGGTGCTCAAGGGTGGTCATCCTTGCTTCTGCAAGATAATCATTAACAAAGGTTTGAAAAAGATGAAGTGTATGAATTTTATATACATGGAGTTGCGATAGGGGACATAATCTCAACCTCTGTTCACGAAAAATTCATCAATCTTTATCCTGCTGATTTGGGTAGAATTCTAAGTGTTTCTACTGGAGGTTGGGGTTACTATGTCAAAGGATCTTGGCCTCCTCTTGACAATCTTTCATCTGCCCTTGATATCTGTAGAAAATTTTCTGGAAATCCTCTCATTCCTTCTCATCATAGGGTGCTAAAAAATGAGATGTCTTCTCTCTATCAGTTGTATTTTGATGTGGTCCACAAAATAATCTTACCCAGGCAGGAGAGGCGCACAGTTGCAAGCTTTCTTGATCTTACCTTAATAGAACTATTGGATTCTTAGATTCCAATAGACCTTCCCCAACTCATCATTAAGCATATGCAAAGGGTACTCGTCAAAGATAAAAATGGTCATGCTCTGCCCTATCAGTTTTGGCTTGCCCTCGTATTTAATGATTTTCGTGTCTCTGTCAAGGTGTGATCCTTACAGACAACTAAGGATGTGATTGGACAAGTGAACAATGCTATGTTACCTGTTGCTATGAGACGTGCAGACAACCCTATGCAGAAGTTGCAACATGCCTTAGAGGCAAAGCAGGGTGAGCTGGAGGTTGCACAGGCTGCATTGGAGGCTGCCAAGGCTATTCATGAAGATGAAACAAGGGCTCTTAAAGCTCAAATTACTTCCCTCACAACCACCTTGGAGAAGGAAAGAACTGAAAATGCTGCTATCATTCGATCGTTGACCTCTTTTATCCCCTCTACCTCCTTAAAATAAACTCTTCCTTCGTCCCGTACTTTTTTTCTCTTTTTTCTTGCTTCTAGTCCACTTTGTTTCTCTTTTTGGTCTTACTGGATAATGATAATTGTATCTATTTTTGTGCATGAAATGGACTTTTTTTTTGCCTCACTTGATCTACTTCTGTTTAATTCGATGCTTAGCTATCTATTGCTCTGACTCTTGCTGGTTTTAGTGATTGCCCCAGTGGCCATGGATTATTAAACAGTTTTTTCACTTATTGGCTCAGCTTTTTGATGATGTCAAAAGGGGGAAGTAAGATTATACAATGCTTATAACTCAACTGATCTAACCTGTTTCATTCTATTGTGATCCTTTTATTAAATTTCTAATTGAATATGTCAGGTTCTTTGTAATACTGTGCTGATAAGTTTGTCATCATCAAAAAGGGGCAATTTGTTAGGGCATGAGAAGTTTTGATGATAGACAAATGAATGAAACATGTTGTGCAAAGCTGGTCTATACAAGTGAAACTGCTTCGGACATATGGAGTGTATATTATTACATAAAGATGTCAACACATGGATACGCAAAGGATGTTCACACGGCTATATGAAGATAATTGGAGCAGTTAGATTTTGAATATATCAAGAAGTCTACAAGGCAGAAGGATAATGAAAAAGAGTCCTACTCAATTTAGAAGAAGGTGAGATGGTTACAACAAGGAGTGAGTTACTTGAAAGAGTCCTACAGAAGATACAAGTAAAGAAGAAAAAGGACTGCATCTGAGGAAGCACATATATAGATGACAAGCTGCATTCAAATAACTCACTCATGCGCAGATAAGAAAATCAACAATCAGCAAAATCGTTCACCAACTTGATGAAGAACCTAGTTCCTACTTAGTATGTTTTAGATTGCTTGTAATAGGAAGGTTCTTGAGTTGTAATGAGTAAATTGTTCTAGTTTCAGTATTCTATAAACTGAGTTAGGAATCAAGTCTTCAAGTTAGGGAACTCGAAGACTTGGGAACACTTATCTTGGGAAGATTTGTGTTTTTGTAGTAATAGGAGTTAGAAGTTTTAATTCCTTGTTTACAAGAAGTCTTGTAATTGTGTTGATTGTTGAGGCTCAAAGTTATAGTGAAAATTGGGGTTAAATTCTGTAGAGGTACAAGTCGTGGTTTTTTACACCTTTTTGAGCCGGGTGTTTTCCACGTAAAAATTACTGTGTTCAGTTTTTACTTCTGTGAACCACGTATACTTACTTGTTCCACAGATAGGCAATCAGTAGGGATCATACTCTTAACACATTATCACGACACAAGTTGTGTAATTGCCCCTTAAGTTCTCGAATCAATGGTTTGGACCCAGTAGCATAGGCTGCCACAAGTTTATTCCAAGTAGCATGAACTGTTTCTGCTCCGACCAATTGAGGGAAAACACTTTCTAAAACTGAAGTGACTATCCAACTCAAGACGAGTTGATCTGACGGACCCAAACCTGATATGCAGGATTTGGTGCAACACTATCCAAAACGCGTGATGGTACAAGTTCTATCATCAATATAATGGTTAAGACCACAACTACAGATCATCTGAAGAAATTGTCTTCCAAAGCAAAAAATTTGTTGATGTGAGTTTTCCAGGCAACTGGTGAGCAAGATTAGGTGTAGGATGATAATTTCCCATGACATTCGTTGAACCAATTGAAGTTTCCAAGGCAGAAGAGCTCTTTGTTTTATCTCCCAATTAGTTTCGATTTCTCAAAGTTCTTCTTTTTTTTCAAAAAAAAAAAAAAAAGGAAGAACGATTGTCAAACCACAAAAGGCTCAGATACCCTAAAAGAGTTTTTCATTCATATTTAACATACCTACATCAACAATCAATATATACAGCAACCGAACGGCCACAACTTACACAACCTTTACATAGTTTAGATCCAATAGGAATCTAATCTAAGAAGCCTATCCGTTACATTGAGTTACTATATATTCATTGAAAAAGAGTGAACAATAAGGCTAATTATAGGCCCAAAGCCTAATGTAATCAGGCAATGAATTCAGTGGTAAGAGCAGAAATCAATCACCTGGTACAATCTTGATGAAAATTTTACACTGATAATTTACACAACTACTAAGATGAAAATTTTATACTGATCCGAACCAACTTACCCTATTCAAAACAAGCACAAAAAAGGAAGAAAACTCATGCTTGAAGCATCATTGCCTCCTTGATTTCATCGTCTAAGCACAGTAATCATCCAAAAATATCCATAAGTGGGAGATGTTGGATTCAAATTTCATTGGTAATATTATAGCTGTTAAGAGTAGGAAGGAGTAGCTTCTGATGGCCCTGCTGTAGAATAACTTTCAGGTTGAGAAGGCTGAGAGAGTGCAGCCACGGCCTTATTCAAGGCATTGTCGTCTTTAGAAGGATGGGCTGTTGAAGATGTGGTTTTGATTTTAGCTTTTCCTTCAATAATTTTTACTATCTCAGACATGGTTGGCCTGAGAGTTGGTGATGGATTAGTGCACATCATTGCTAATTCCAGAATGGCAGATGCTTCTGTCCAAGAATAATCTGTTCCAAGTTTTGGATCAACTAGCTCCATCAAATTACCCTGCTCATGCAACACGTAAGCCTGCAACCAAGCCAGTAGATGTTGATCAAATTCACAGTCATTCAAATAAAATGACAACGGGGCAACTGTTTATTAGGCCTGTGCATCAATGAATCAAATTCAGAATTTCTGATTTGAGGCTTTACCAAATCAAGAAGGTAAACTGTCTGATCACTTGGCCTGTAACTAGCACTGTTTCTCCCACTCACAATTTCAAGCGTAACAACCCCAAAGCTATAAACATCTGCTTTTGGTGTTAAGTAGCCCCGCATTGCATATTCTGGTGCCATATATCCCCTACAAAAGAACACTCATATGAGAGGATAAATACACTCATCTGAAAGAAAATATGTATGTGTAGCAAAAGCTTCAGAGTAACAGGTTGGAAGAGATTAGCAGGATTATCAAATTACGTTGTTCCAGCAATTCGCGTGATGACATGAGTGTGTTCCTCTTCATTAAGCTTTGCGTATCCAAAATCAGTTATTTTTGAATTCAACTCCTTGTCCAAGAGTATGTTTGTGGGCTTAATGTCCCTGTGGATAATCTTCAATTTGGACTCTTCGTGCAAATAAGTTAAACCTTTGGCTATCCCGAGGATAATTTTCACCCTCGTCGACCAGTTTAGTCTCGATTTAAGTTCCTCTGAACCTGCAAATGCAATGTCATTATTTTATGAAGTACTTCAGAATTTTTTATCAAACATATGAGCCTTGGTGTCCTTACGGAATAATGCATAGTCAAGAGAATTATTTTCCATGTATTCGTAAATGAGTAGGAGCTCGTTGTCTTCTGCACAGCATCCCATTAGCTTCACAAGATTTGGATGTTGTAAAGCTGAAATTGTGCCAATTTCGTTTACAAACTCACGTATTCCTTGCTTTGATTTTCCTGATAATTGTTTTACTGCAATTGTAGTCCCATCCGAGAGCAGGCCCTGCATTGATGAGAGACACGCCCCATATTTTACAACTGGAAAGAAAACGTGAACAGGTTCTTTGTATGTTATATGTGTAGAGGTGGACGGTTTAGATGAATTATCATAGTTATAATTCATCTAAACTATATTCTTAATAAGCAGCAGCTCAATCCAGGGCCAGGGGAACGATATGATGAATAATCAGAATTCTAAAATCCAACTAACCTTATAAACAGGTCCAAAACCTCCTTCACCCAATTTGTTCACAGCATTGAAGTTTTGAGTGGCATCTTTTATTTGACGAAAGGTGTAAACTACTCCGGGGAACAATTCAGTTGCTTTTAGTTCTTTTGGTATGTGTTAGCATTTCACAAAAGAGGCAAACAGACCAAACAACTTTTTTAGTGAGTTATGCAAATTTATATTGAAATAATAACCAAACCAAATTCCATATATAATTGTTTCTAACCTCCCTTTGATGATCTTTTGCCACCAAGATAACCCAATTTCCAGAGTACAAGCAAAAATAGAGCAAGAAAAACCAGTGATGATACTGCTATCACAGCCTTAAGCGCAGTAGACAGTGTTTTTTGTTGTTTAGGAACTACCATCGAAGTATTGTTGGTTTAGAAAGGACACTGAAGGAAATGAATGACAATATTATATATATATATATATATATATATATATATATATATATATATATATATATATAAATAACATACCTGGCTCTACAGAAATAGCTGAAATGAGGGGACCGTAATTCGGTGGGAAGAAGGTCGAGCCATTACCAGACCAGTACAAGTGAATTTCAAGATGGGATTCTATAGAAATATTGAACGGAATGATTGTGTCCCCATTTTCATCCGGTTGTGTTTTTGCTATATCGTAGCTTTTCCGTACATTCCTCCCCTGAAGTGACAGCTTTCAAAAAAGAACTACAATGATGATAACTTTTAACTTCATATTACTAGCCCCAATAACTTGCACATTTTCATCAAAACACTCTCCAATTTGCTAATATTTTTTTATCAATTCTTTACATAATTTTTTTTTCCACTTACCAATCAAGTGCCGGAGAACATTTTTCAGGAAATTATTTTCCTTGGAAAACCACCACAACAAACACTCTTTAAATATGAATGATCATAGCAGCAAATTGGGGAGTATTCAAACGAAATTTTGAGTAATAATAATGTCTTGAGTGTTACTTGAAGCAAGTAAGATGAAGTTAAAATTTAAGAAAGTCATCAAGGAAAATGACTTGGATCCGTCCACCAGTGACGGAAGTCATATTTCTATCTTTTAATGGAAAACATTTGCTTTCCTTTGGTAACTAAACCCTTCTTAGCATATATTATTGTACCTGGATGTCAACATCAAAAATTCGTTTAGGTCTGATGGGAGGAGAGCCTTTGTTTTTACTTGATCCTATCTCAGCAAAATGTAGTTTCACTGTGTAGTCTCCCTTGATGAAACAAAATCCGTAGTATTTTAGAGAGATGGGGGCTACACGGGCTGTTTCAAGTAGAACTGCTGCAGTCTTGGGAAGATTACATGGATCCTTGGCTGTAAATGGTTGTTGCCTCTCATAGGCAAGACCCATGCTACTATAACCCCAACCACCTGTTTTGTTGAAAAAAAACGTTGATGCTCCATTGGGGCTCACATCAGCATAGTAGGTCTTTCCATCTACATCAACTTGCTCCCCACCGCAGTTGATAAACAGCTGTTTATCTGTGAGACAAGTAACTACCCTCATTCCTTTTAGTTCAGACAACTTCGCTCATATGTACACATTTTTATAGATGCGTTCCAGCGACTAATGTTTAGTATTAGCGATGGAAAATGATTTGGAGAATAAGTACTTCATACTAAGAGCAAAATATGAAAAAGTAATTATTTTTTCTTGATATGTCAAAGGTAACAAGTACAAATGAAAATCCATTTTAAAGACAATTGACGAGTAAAAATGAAAGGAGGAAGTACAATATAATAAGCAGAAGCCAAGAAAACATTACGACTACTACAGCTTGGTGAAACTCTTGTTTAATGACTTACATTTTCTATTACCGCAAAAACTGTCGCATAGATTTGTTGTGGACCTACATAAACATACGATCAGAATAGCAGCACTAGTCTATAGGAGGAAAAGAAAAGATACAAATAAGAAATGAATTAATTAGCACTCACGAATTACTTGAGCAACCTGGAAAAATGTTCCTGAAATGTAAAGGCCATAAATATATACAAACAAAGATACTATTTAACATCTAAAGTAGAGAAGTGGTGTGGTGAATTTTACACGTCCTGATTAGGTAAAGCATCGGACACTGAGGTTGTAAGTGTAAAGTTGTTTTCAGAAACATCCCTGCAAAACAATTTATGGAACAAATAAGCTCTCTTTCCAATGTTGCTTGAAAGACAAATGACAAAGATCACAAACAATATGCAGAGGTGGACGGAGTTATATCTACATTATTTGGCTTCCATAAACAGTTTTCATTTACTTTAAAGAAGACTAAAAATTCAGAGCGGACTTATATCTACCATTTTCAACTCACAGTGGGATCCTCGATCTGTGAGTTATAAAGTGGTAAGGAAACATGTGTATGAGTCTCTTTGTGAGTTTTTTGGGGCTATTCTCTTAGGTTTTGCTTGCTTGTTCATATAGGTAACGATAATCTTTGCATACAATTCCACATAAGCAATTACAAAGTTGGTCAATGGCTGCATAAAATATTTTTTGCATAATTAATGCAGTGTTTGGTTGGCTGTAAATGAAAGAAATCTCTGAATAACTAATGTAGTGTTTGCTTGGCATATTAGATTTCACACTGATATAATTTATGAGGGAATCTATGTATTGGGTTTATGATACTGATATAAAATTTCAAAAGCAACTTTTACTCATCTGTTGACATTCAAAATTGACATGGCACCAACACACTTTTAATGAATGTTTGCACTTACACGTATCGATGTGATGAGGTTACATTCCTCGTGTTCGCTAGCGCTACTAGCCATGCTGGCAATATTCCATTAAGCTTGTTCTTCCTAAGGAATCTGCAGCAACGTGACAATGTTTAATAGGTAATACTAGAAAATAGAGATCCCACCAGTTAGGCCAAGCTTCGAATGAGACAACATTATTTACGCCGTTCAACCAGTTAGCCAACGCCCACAAGCGGAGTAAAGTAAATTCAATGTATCAAGTGATGTACAATAGATAGCACAAAGTTATGGTAATACTCTAATTATCCCGAAAGTATCCCAAAAAATTAGCCGCATTGTTGTATTTCAAAAGGAGGATCATTCTCTTTTTTCATAAGGTAAAGTATTTTATTGATATGCAGAACGAATGAGCACAAGACTTAAATGCTGACAATGCTGACAAATCTACTGCTTCAATGCAAGTTAATTTTTCCTTCGGTCACTCAGCTAACTACTTTTATATCAAAAAGTCACTCAACTAATGATAATTATCTCAAAAAGTCATCACTTTAACTTTGTTTTGTTAGAGAAAAGTCACCCAACTTATTGTTTTCACCTACAAAGTCACTAAATTGCTATTTCACCTATAAAGTCATTGTAACACCCCAACTTAGGATAAGGAGTCCCACATTGGCAAAACACAGGAGAGATGTTGCGTATATAAGTAAGCAAGCCTTATTCTCTAATGATGCGTTTAAAGCCGTGAGGGTCTAGCCCAGAGCGGATAATATCACTAGTGGATTAGGCATGAATAGAATAGAGAGGCAACTTTCTATGTGCATCATATATACTCCCTCTGTCCCATTTTATTTTCCCATTGAGGCCGAACCTAAACCTGTGCTCGAGAAATAGTTGTCCATACACTGATAAGGGATGTATGAATTCTTGAGAAGAGAGGAGCCGCGGTGGTCCCCCGGACTGCCCGGATCCCACGAGTGAATCGAAAGTTAAATCTACATTGGTACTCACCCGAATCTCCCCATCTATCCTCCTGAGGAGGAGTTTGGTTTCAAACCCCGGTTCGAACAGAAGGAGTACGGCATGCTATTGTGCCTTGGATAATCCACATCTCAGGGTCAGGCACCGATGAGCACATTGAACTATCCATGTGGCTGAGATCCCTTGGTTAATAATAATTTTTGTTTTTCCGATATTTGCGGGTTCTTTAATTTTCTTTCTTCCCCATAAAGGAAATCGGGTAATTAGGTGGTATACTATATGTATATGTATTTTAGAACTCCTAATGACTTAAGCATTTTGTTATCATTTCCAATCAGATGATCCATTAATCCAACTAGTGAATTGATTAAGAAAAATAATTAATAACAAGGCTAGTTTATCATAGTGCCCCTAAGGTGACACAGAGGTAATTATTGAACAGAATAGAGAGGCAACTTTCTATGTGCATCATATATACTTCCTCCGTCCCAAATTGAGATAGGTGAGGTGACACAGAATTAGTTATTGAACAGAATAGAGGCAGCTTTCTATGTGCATCATATATACTCTCTTTGACCCAAATTGAGATGACACATTGATTAAGAAAAATAATTAATAACACGGCTAGTTTATCATAGTGCCCCTAAGGTGACACAGAGGTAATTATTGAACAGAATAGAGAGGCAACTTTCTATGTGCATCATATATACTTCCTCCGTCCCAAATTGAGATAGGTGAGGTGACACAGAATTAGTTATTGAACAGAATAGAGGCAGCTTTCTATGTGCATCATATATACTCTCTTTGACCCAAATTGAGATGACACATTGATTAAGAAAAATAATTAATAACACGGCTAGTTTACCATAGTGCCCCTATTAAATGATGTTTACATTTTAATTTGAAGAAAAAGTAATTAATGCAAAGGGTAAACATGGAACAATTTTTTTTGTCTCTTTTTGATTAATGAAAAAAGACAAGTAAAATGAGAAATCAAATTAGGTAATTTGGAACGTAGGGAGTAGTAAGTAACATCATATATAGCAAGTAAATCACATACACGCTGGGAAACACAAACACTCATGCAAAGAGAGAGAGAACGCACATATATGTTAAAGATGTGTTAATGGAGTTTGGCACAAATCCAGATAATTCATTGAAGCTCAAGTCCCTATATCATAGAAAAAGAGACAAATGTAATTAGTCAATCATGTCTTTATCTATAAGCTAAATAAAAAATGTGCACTTTGGTGTGTCTGGTGTAAAGAAAAATATTTTGAGAAAGTGTTTTTCAGCGTTTTGTTATCTTGAAATATAAAAATTATTTTTTCCAAATAAATGTTTTTCATGACTACTATTCAACAAGTAATGGAGGAATAATAATAAGTGGTAGCTACACGAGAAGAGCATCTAACTAAGGTTGATAAAATTTAACAAAACTGTATCCTATAAATGTACCTATAAACAATATCCGACTAAATACAATATTCTGTATCAATGACCAAAATAGAATATGTGACTTCCATCACTAATAGTATTTTTCCAGGCCAGCTTGTGCGCACATCGACTAATTCCACCGGATACCTGCCACCTCCTACCAGCAACAGGTATTTTGACATGTTTCTGTTCACATTTCTCTATTGTTAATTAGCATCATATCCTGCATTATATAATTAGCACATTCTCTGTGGAAAGTGTTTCGTCGCCTAATAGAGTATCATCAATACCCTAAATTCATCCCCCACTTTAAAGTGAGATGGTGGGAATGTTTTTCCTAAGCCATATAATAAGTTATATATTTGCTTTAACAAATTGAGATGGATACTAAAAGGGTAAAAGTGTGGACTAAAATAAGGTAGTTTTTCCCTATGATCAAGATACAACTTCTACACCTACAACATAATACACAGAAAAGGAGAAACACAAACAGCAAAGATAAGGAGAAACAAAATTTGTAAGAAGAAAATTGACAGAAGGTCATCTTACAGATACACTAAATACTGAAGCTCCCAGATATAATTCGGAATGGGACCACGAAGTGAACAATTCCTCAATGTCCTAGAATCAACATCATAAGTGCAGGTCAGTATCACATGATATTGAGAAACACTTGCTTAATTCATGAGGAGTCAAAGGATATTAAGCCTACAATTCTCGCAATGAAGTCATATGCCTAAGATCTGGAAAATTGTTTGCGCTTCCTCCTGCTGTGACTACATTGCTGAATTTTCTAGGCATATATAAGATTAAAAAGTTACAGAAATTATCAGCCAAAATTTTCAAAATGCTATAATAGATTCATATACTAGCTACTACAAATAAATTCATCTCCAAACAAAAATCTTACAGGAAATAGAGACTTTCCTTTGATGAGATTTTCGTTGGCCAGGGGCCTTCAAAATTATTTCCTAACATATCCCTACCAGAAAAAGAAGTTAATTTTTTAATAAATTAAACTATCCTTATTATAAATATTGCTTTCACATAATTGGGCTTACAATGAATAGAGTTGTGTCCAATTGGCTATAAATGTTGGAATTTTCCCAGATAAGTTATTCCCTTGAGCATAACTACAAAATAAAATAGGCAATATAGTGGAGACGGTGGTTGCAAATTAACAAGTTGATTAAATAGTGATATGCAAAGAAAATCAGAGTCAACGTGCACTTACAAAACAGTTAAGTTCACCAACCGCATGAAGCTTGAAGGCAATTCACCAACCAAATAATTGGCGCGTAGAATCCTGAAATCATTTGTTAGCTACTTTGACAATTCGAAGGAAGGATACACAATACTGCAGTTTTCGTTTCTTTTCTTTTTCCATACAGTTCGGATCATAAATATCATTTATTTTCTGAGATACGATATAGTCATGAACGAATGGATCCATTTGCAACTGATAACTCTACAATTCCCATGAATAAGGGATTAAGTATCTCAACCTTGTCATTAGGGATTAGCTGTGTAATTAGCTCAAAATTATAAAAATTGCTGTTATGGACTCTACTTCAGATTTTGTTATTTACTTATTAACCAACTTATCAGAGATTCGTCCCACATTGACATACTTAGATAGATAGATAGAACTAGATCTGTTGACACAAGTTAGTCCAATCCTTTCCAATATTGATAGCATTCTCTGTAGAAGAACCAATTTTGACTCAAAATAAAGGGCAGCTGGGTGCACTAAAGCAATTTTGACTCAAAATGCAAGGCCAAATTACTATTGGTAGTTGTTGGTGTCTAATATTGCGTTGAAATATGCACAATTCTCTATGTAGTTATGCTAGAAAATATTTTGAAAGGGCATATCTACGTCTATTGTCATTATCACGTATGCTACTCAATAATTGTTTGTTCATTTGCAAATAAGATTTGACTACGGCACTTCATCCTTATGTATCAATGATTGATGCCGCGTTAAAAAAATGTATTATCGAGGACAAAGGGGCAAGTATACCTTCAACTTTGTGAATCAGAGCGTATATACCCTCATTAAAAAAGCAGTGCATATATACCCTTGTCATTTAACAAATGGTGCATATTTACCCTCCTCATCTAACAAATGATGTATATTTACCATTTTTGTTAATAGATTAGATTTGTTTTTCAATTCCAAAAATGTCATGTGGCTTAAAAAATTACCTCATTCATTTTATTACCCTTTCAGACCCAACCCAACTAAAAAATGTCACTCATTACACTTTTTAACGAGAGGTATATCCACTCTAAATCATAAAGTTGAGGGGATATATATTTTTTTCTCTTTTCTCTGTTATCAAAATAGTGAACCAATGTGAAAACAATCGACTAGATTAAAACTATCAAGCTTCCGTACTTACAGAGCCAGTAGGTTTGTAAGATTCCCAAGCTGAGGTGGGATGGAACCTGAGAGTTGATTATCACTCACGTCTCTACATTAAAGTTTCAAACCAGAACAAATCAAAAATTGAGAATAGAAAGAAGAAGAGAGATAAAGAGGATGTGTAGTAATTTTCTCATCATATTCGTACAAATACATAAGATTGGAGATGTTCCCTAGATCTTCTGGAATGCTTCCATTTAGTACGTTGTTGTTTATGTATCTAAAAAGATATACCAAAGGAAAAAGAAAAAGAAAAATAAGTGTGAGCCAGACTAACTGAGTTGTTTTGCAAAAGAAGTACAAGGTAACAGAAAGCATAAATGAAAGCGTATATATGATACGTACAATCGAGATAAGTTTTTGAGAGCACCCAATTCAGGAGGAATTTGGCTCTCAAAGCAATTACTGCTTAGATCCCTACATAAGCCACATTAAGCTTGCTCAACACAATGGCGATCAATATGATATTGAATTTAATTTGAAAAAGGACAAGGGTCTTCTTCCAATTCAATCAGATAAAATAGATAAAGGATAATTACCAACATAGTAAACCACTCACAGGTTCACAAGCGATGTTAGGTTGACAAATGATTTAGGAATTGGTCCATCAAGCTTGTTTTTGCTTAAATACCTGAAGCATCTATGCCAAGTTATGCAATTGAAAATGTAAAAGTACTCACTGAGTTGTCATATGGACTTTATGGAAGGGAACTTTAAAGCTCTTCAAGGCAAAGAGAAAAGTATGGTCTAGATGCAGAGACATTCGGTGACTTTTATAACACTACTACGGAAACTTCCTTACACACAAGTACAGAATTGGTGCTGGTGCATGATGCATGTAAATGCAGATAACGTTCACAGAAAACTGTATGTTGCATGGTAGCTTCTTGTCACCGAAAACAATATGTAATAGAATTATTATTTAGTAAACTATTTCCTATTGTTCATTGAACTATATCGTGTAAAGATATAGGGAAATATCATTTAAAATTCATTTGTGCTAACTCTTGTGGAAAATAATTGCATTAATTATAATTTTTATAGAGAATGTTGTTAAATGATAATACTCACTTAGTCGGTGATATACTTGTATATGTACATTACTCACTATAAATACAAGCAATACTGGCTCTATGAACCATTGAGCCGTTCACAAAACATTCTCATGGTTTTAGATTAGCCAGCAAATCTTCCCTTTCTCATGTCACAGAAATTTCTTTTTAATAAGGTTATAATTTTATTAATAATTGGAGAAACCTTGTATACAATCTGTATATCAAAAAGGAAGAGAACCCACACCAATATATGATTTCAACAACAGAGATGACTCTTTGCTACTTGTTTTGTGCATTGTTATTTTGTGCTCTTTTTCTCTCTTACTTACCTGTTTTTTTGAGTTTAGGGTCTATCGGAAACAACCTCTCTAACCCGCAAAGATATATAGAGGTAAGGTTTGTGTATATCCTACCCTCCCTAGACCCCACTTGTGGATTGCACTGGATATGTTATTGTCGTTTAACAATAGAGATCCAATCCTCTATACAAATAGGGACCTCACGAGTGCATCAAAAGGAAACTAGAAACAAAAAACTACGTTGAAATTTTTAAAAATTGTGTTCTGCCTCTTCAAAAGCCCTCCTATTTCTCTCTTTCCCCTCCTGTGAGTCCAACTTTGCAGTTGCCTCCTTCACCGTGACCGGCTTCACCCGTGCATCCCAAACAAATTAAGAGTCACCCTCCATAACTGATTAGCCACTTTACATTACAACAGGAAATGATTTACATCTTCCCTTGGACCTTTGCACATAAAACACCAACTAATATTTATCCTTCTCGTGTCACAACAATCAAAAGGTCAAATATATTCTGGCGTGTTTTGTCGCCAATTCGTCATTTAACCTTCTCCTTACTCTTCCTAAAATCAGAATCTCACCCCTTCCTTAATACCAGCAAACAATCCTTTTTTTAAAAAAATATCAGCAATTTCCACTGCCAAAAGCCTCTTTATCTTTTCTATAACCCCAATCAATACTTATCCAAGAAGGCATAAAAAAGAATCAGTCTCTTCCAACAATTGTAAGTGAAGCAACTTTAAGTGTAGTCTAGGCTATATATACCCAAAGTCTCCTGCTCTTCAGTCGTTCTTATCTGTCAGAACACCCATTGCTTCTTGTTGGTTCCTCCATCTCAAGCCTTCTCCATCAATCAAATTCCCACAATCCCTCCTAACTTCAGTGCCTCCTGGTGGCTCTCTTTTTCTCCTTATCACCAGATCTCTGCTGACATTCCTAATAAAAGTTCGTCTCTCTCAACAGTCTGAAACTTTTTCTCCCTGACCATCAGAGTTGCCAATCGATAGTCCCTCTTGTCTTTTCCTCTCTCTCCTTTGACCTAGTGTTTCTTCACCAGCAATATCATCTGCCTTGGTCTGTTAGCCCTTAAAAGACCTCACTCCCTTTGTCCGTCCTCCCTGGTTCTCTCACCTCAGCCTTGCTCTTCTGGCAACCCTCCAGACCCATTTTTTGTCCATCAATCTCGTACTAATGGAGAATTATTTGGTAATCTTTTTCTTCTCACTATCTTAGAAGTAGTCAAAACGATAGAACGGAACATACGCTAAAAAGTCAATCATCTGTGAATAGGTATGACGTGAGATACGGCCACATAACATATTTTTCCATATATGAAATCCACTGTAGTTAAAAACACTATCTAACTTGACTGCATTGATCAACTCATGTGCAAGCTCAGATGATATCTGGTCATTTTGGATTCAAGTATTAAGTCAATGTAATAGCATTAATCTTCATCACCTAAACCGATGATTGTATAGAAGAAATATCAATCATTTCAAAGGAGAAATTGATGTAAAATAATATAGCATTTGTTTTTTTGTTATCAACCAATGTTGTATTATTTTACATCAATTGCTCCTTTGAAATGACTGATATTTCTTGTATACAATTTGTTTAATCATTGACGTGGTACACGTGCAATGCACATATCTAGAAACTGGTCTAACTCTATATTTCTTGTATGTGTTGTCTCTGCCGTATCCTAAAGATATCTTCTAAAGAATATACAGCCACGGTCTCTTTTAAGGTACTGACCATTCAGTCATTCACGCGACAAAGTCTACTCTTTTCTGATTAAAATTTTATTTCTTCTAATAGATACTATTAGCTAAAGGGTAAAAAAGGACAGAATAAAAGGTTGTAATTAGTTCCTGATTCCTGAAATTCCATAATGATCACTAGCTATTTTCTCATATCTACCTCAAGATTTGCACAGTTATATATATCTGTTTGTGGCAACAACCTAAGGAAAACAACGCCATGATAACAAAGTAAAAATTGTTTTAGTAAAGTAGTAAAACTCACATGTATAGTAAGGACTTCATTTGAAATGGTGGCAAGTTCCCACCCAAGGAGTTGTCAGAAAGATCTCTGTATAAACACACATTATTTGGTAAGAGAAGATATAAAGATTGCAGACTACAAAGGAAAATTATAATAGTACTTAATTATTTATATTAGCCGAAGGAGTTAAGCTAGCAAGTATACAACAATTACAATTTCTTCTCATATTTGCCTTGGCTCGATATAATGGTGGTAAACATTATGACGAAAACTTAGGAAAATGGACAAATTGCTTCTCGCTCCACAGTAACATTCGAGGAGCTTTTCAATCTTCTCTCGCTAGCTCCAGCCGGAAATAAAATATATCCAAACATATTAATTGTTGATATAGTAAAACACTCACAAAACAGAAAGGGATTGTAGTTGGACAAGTGATGGAGGGATTGGTCCACGAAGCCTGTTTCTGCTTAAATCCCTGAAGCATCCATCAACCCATTCAAGTTAGACTAGACTATATAGACTTTTGAAACGAAAAAAGCAATAGAAATATACATGTATATAAATCATTAATCAACATGCATGATTGATTTCATACAGAAGCAATTGAGCATGAAATATTACCGACTGTTGCATTAAGGGACTAAACTGTACAAACTAAAAGCTTCTTTTCTTGGTATTCGTATATTCCAAGAGGCAATATCTTCCTTCAACTCCTATTTCTCTTGTTTTTTTGTCTCTGTTTCTGAGTATCATTTTTTCCAAATTGTTCATTTTGTGGTTTCAAATTTTGGACTCTTCATTTAATTCTTACTTCTGGTAAATTCTCCCCTTTCTCTTCACTTCTGATTCGGCTGCAAGTTTATTCATTCTGATCGGATTCCTAATCTTCTGCATAATTTATTATTGCTACAGTTTTAACCTGCATGTGGATATTTCTATCTGATTTGCACATTAATGTTTGAAAATAGATACCAGCTGATCCATGTAATTGACGAATTGTATACTATTATTTTGGTTTAATGGTCGTTGATATCTTTTTGGCTTTGTCGCACTAATTAGTTACTGAGCTTCTACTAGGAAGTAAAGTCTATAGCTTTTGAAGGCAAGCAGAAATGCGTGAATAAGGACAATTTGACAAAATTTGGAATTATTCAAGTTTTCAATTAGCAAAATGGTCTACTTTTATTCTTTCATCTGTCGAATTAATACTTGATCTTTTCATATATAGGTCAGATCGATAATCAATTTGTCCACATATAGATCGGATCGATAATTGATCTGTCGGATTGATAATCGATCTATTGAATTGATAATCGATTTGTCTATATATCGGTCGGATAGATAATAGATCTGTCTCCAAATAATTTTGGTGACCGTTCTTGTCTTCCTCCCAGGGCGGCAAAATGGATAAAATATACTGTCATTTGTTCGTATTATCCATTTTAAATGAGTTGGATATCCAATTCATTAAAAGTGGGTCAAATATGAATATTCATATTATTGTTTTTAAAATATGAATAATCCATAGATATTCATCAATTACATTCTTCTTAAAATGTGACGTATGTGAGGATGTAATACTTTCTAAAGTATACTTATTAAGAAGGTGCTTGAAATGAATAAAAACTTTTTAAAAATTAAAAAAATCTTTTTTTTTACTTTTTATTTTTTTAATTTTTGTTTACTTTTTTTTAAACTTTTTTATTTTTAAATTATTTTTTATTTTGAGACGTAAAATTAGATCAGACTTGGGACCTGACTTTCGATCTGAAATTCAGGACGTGACATCTATCTCAATTTGAGACTCGATTATAACCCCGATTGAGGATTCGAATCTTGACTATGTGCCCGACCCGAGACACAACTACGATTCGAGACCCCAGCTCTTGATTTGAGAGAAAACTCTCAAATCTATCTCGAGACCTAACTTTCGACACCGATTTCAGACTCAAATCTGGACACTAACTCAAGATTCGAAATTCAAATCCCACTATTACCTCAATTTGAGATACGACTACGATCCGAACTTGAGATTCAGATTCATATTTCGAGATCGAATATTCAAATCCGTCTCGAAACCTAACTCCGACACCGAATCGAACTCAAATCTCAACACAAATTTGAGACTCGAGATTCAAATCACAACCCCAATCCAAGACCCGACCCATAATCAAAATCAAACTTTAAGCTAGATTCAAGATTCAAATTTTGACCTCGAGATCACTTATTTTTGAGAAAATATTTTTTAGAAAAACACAATATTTTCTTTCATACCAAACACAGCCTAAAAGAAGAAAAAGAAGAATATATGTTTGTAATATAGGAGTATTTTCTTCTTTACATAATAAGAAGTAACGGATAACGTCCATATTATCCACTGGATATCTATTTTATTCATATCAAATATGGAACAGATTAGATATCTTATTCATGTTTACATGACTCATTTTTGATTGACCACTATCCAACTCGACTGACCCATTTGCCACCCCTACTTCCTCCTATGAATTTTTTGAAAAGTAATACTTCCTCTCTCATTTTTACTTGTTCATGTTCCACTTGTCATACACCTTAAAAGTAGTAAGTAAGTAAATAAATAAAAATTTTATTATCTCAATTTTGTTAATTATAAATCATTCAACTATTGAAAAATAAGCAGTATTTAATAACAAGAATAAAATAAACATAAAATAATAGTACATTATTTCTTAATTTTTTAAACTAAGCAAGTAAAGTTGGACAATTATTTATAAAAAATAAAACTTTTTAACTCTTCTCGTATCTTGATACATATGTACTATATCTTGATAAATACTTACTATATGTTGATAAACATTCATTATCATTTATAACAGTATCATTATTTATGGTCTAGCATCTAGGGATGACAAAACAAAATGCAATCCTCTCAATTCATTCAACTCGTGTAGTTTGAATTGGTAATTGATCCGTTCTTTTTTTAGATCAATCCATTTCAATCTCTTAAAAATTGAGATGATGTGTAACATGAATTGATTTTTGATAATTTTTGCTAAAATATTTTATTTTTTTTTAATTTTATATGTTATATATTCTCATAACAAAGAAAAACACAATTTTATTTGATACTAAAAATTTATAAAAGAGCAATAAAGTAATTAAAACTTAGTAAAAAATAAAAGAAAAATTTCACAAACCACAACTTAAGATATCTAAATTACTAACAATTTCTACGCTTAATAAAAATTATAAATATTCCTTATTTACACACTCTCTTTAAATCTCCAGATACATGTCGTCTATTCTAAAAATTAGAATATATTTATTGCCCCCCCCCTCCCAAAAAAATAATTTGTCTTAATATCTTCTCTTCACTAATTTACTATTATTAATGTCTAACTTCCTACTCTTTCAAAGTATTTTTCAGAAAACTCTCGCCTCCCTATTATTCGTCGGAGCATTCACCGGAGAAATTAAAGACGACGACGGCTACGGTGTCTTCAATCACCGTCAATTCTTAATCCAGCAAACAATGATTCAATAGACGGCTGATGATGAAACTTCGTGAACTCCGTTAACCCATCCCATTGAAGAAAAGAGAATCTGACACTTTTAGACGAAAAGGTGTTGTTTCGAAAAGAAAAGTTGTTGAAGACACAACGAGAGACATCTTACCAGAGGTTTAGCAATTTTTATATCTGAGCATTTTAATTCGAGATACATATTTTATTAGTTGAATATACATAATTTAGCTTAGTTCTATATGTATGTTTCAGGTGCATATTCTTGTATTTGTACGTCTGATATTATTTTTTTATATATATTTCTTTCATACACATGTATATAGCTAGAAGGTTTAAAATATATATCTCTGCACCTAATACTTTTTTTGTATTGTGTATCTCTTATACGTTTATATTTCAAATCTCATTTTTTATACTAATACATCATGTCTTAGCATGATACGTTTTTAATCAATATTTATATCTCTTTTTTTCAGAATTTGAAATTCATTGCAAAAAGTTGAAAAGGAAAAATAACACAAAGAAAAAAAAAGAGAAAAACTAAAGAAAAATAAATCTGGAAGTTAAATATGGAGAAGAATATTTCAAAAAAAATTGTATTATTAACTAAATGCTTTTTGGGGAATATTTAGATGTTAATTAGAAGATCTCGATAGTAAATTACTCCTTAAATTAGTTAATTACCGTTACCTTTCATAATTACAATGGATTCGTTATTTCTTAAAATGCAACATCAATCATATATCTCTATGTATCTGAAAAAAAAAAACTAAAAATCGAAATTTTATGATTTTTTTTTTAAAATTGAAATAGGGTGTAATTATGGGAAACTAGTCGGAATTTATGTAAAACTCTTAAAATTAAACGGATTGAGCTATCCCATCCGTCATGTAACTCGTTTTCACCCAATCCATTTTGACCAAATAAATTTGGATCGTATTGAATCTTAATCCGTTTGTTATCTTGACCCATTTTAATCCACTCAAACTTAACTCAACCTGTTCAATTACCACCCGTCCACCCCTACTCGTTTTGTACGGAAACTAAGAAATTTCTGGATTATAATGTCCGGTAAATAATTTAGTTTTAAGCTCTATTCTGTATACTTTTTTCAAATTTAATAAGTAGCAAGTAATAAAGGTGGGTTTTTACCTATTTGGCTGAGCATTTTGGTATTTTAACACTATAGTTGACATGTTTACTAAAAGTACTTATCTCAAAATAATTATCAGTTTAAAGGATTAAGAGAGTACTAATTATTTTTTTTTAATTTTATCTTTAATATTAATAATTTTATAATTAAGAGGCAGTAAATTTATTAAAACTAAAGAATTAATAAGGGATATGTTAGTCAAGTCACACTATCAATTAATTTTTCCTTAAGAATTATTCAAAATCTAAATCTACCAACTATTTTAAGACGGAGGAAATATAATATCTCTTATTTATAGGAGTCAGTGTAGCAGCTGGAGCAGGCATGAGGTCGACATGCCTGCTTCAGCTGCTTCAATTGTGATTTCACGATATTACCCTAATTAATTATTAAAAGTCATTTATGTATTAGAAAATTAATAATATTTAATAAAAAATAAAATAGATATTTATGACGTGTTTGCTTGAGCTGCTTCAATCGTAATTTTATTATAGCACCCCTAATTAATTATTATATTCCTAATTAAATATTATAAGTCTTTTACATGATAACAAATTAATAATATTTAATTAGAAAAAATAAAATAGTTATTTATGACATATCTGTTTCAGCTGCTTCAATCATAATTTTACTGTATCACCTTTAATTAGTTATTATAATTCATATAAGCATTAAAAATTTAATAAAAGTTAATAAAAAGATAAAATAGATATAAACTGAAAATTAACTCTTGATGTTTTCAATTAACTTGACGACTTACATGAGACCTTCTTAAATTTTTTTCACAGGTATTTTTTTTAAGTAATTTTGATAAAGGGAGTTCATCAGCTGAAGCCGGCAGCAGATCGACATGTTTGTTTTAGCTGCTTCAATCGTAATTTTACTGTATTGCAGCTAATTAATTATTATATATAAGTCATCTACATTTTAGAAAATTAATAATATTTAATACAAACAAGTAAAATAAATATTTTTGGCATGTTTTCTTTAACTGCTTCAATCGTGATTTTATTATATCACCCATAATTAATTATTATAAGTCATCTAACTATTTTTTTTTAAAAAAATACTTAATAAAAAAATAGATATAAAATGATAATTTTACTATGTCACTTCTAATTAGTAGAATGGAGAAATTATTATAAATCATAATAATTTAAAATTTAAATTATTTTTAAAATATAATTGACTATCAATGCCACAAAAGATTGAATAAGGAGAGTAACATATATTATTTGAAAATTACATAAAAAAGCACTATAAAAATTACAATATTTAATAACTTAAAATTTCTAAAAAAAAATATTAAAAATATGATTAATTATCTAAATTTTATTTGTGTGACATAAATTGAAGCAAAAAAATAATTTATAAGGGGCCCTCGGTATCTAGTATACCGATAACAAACGGTAGTCTTTAATTTAATGCATGTAAGAAGTGGACATTTTGGTCCACTACCCTAACCAAATTTTCACATTAACTCGTAGATAGAGTAGTTGATAATACTCTTTAATGTATCCATTGTATGTACTGCTCTTGCTACAAATAGCAATTACGTCAATTAGCAAAGCAATGCTGGCTCTGTACATCATCTAGCCACTTACAAAACATCCTAACCAATATCATTATGCTATAGATTAGCCCACTAATTAATTAGTTTATCTTGCTAAATATATCAAACTATAGTTAAGAAGAAAGCAAGTAGGTTGAAGAGAAATAGGTAAACATGCATTCTCACAAGAATGTTAAATGAGTAAGATTTCCGATTTCTGGCGGTATTCTTCCGTTCAAATTGCACATTGAAAAATCTCTGCAGATTTAATAAATAACATGTTAACAATTTAGATTCAAAAACAAAATTTATGCACTATATATAATCTAAGACATTTTTAGTCCCTCTATCTTAACATCAATACATATTACGGCCTTACTGGTGTGTTTGGTATGAACGAAAACATCTTTGAAGTTTGAATTATACTTTTACAAATTTTTTCATGCTTGATTTGTTAAAGTATTGTGGAAAACATTCACTTGAGAAACATAAATCTACATATATTATATTAAAAACAAAAATCCCTAAATTCTAAAATCAAATTATATAAATATCCTTCTAACAATTATTTATAACATGAGTATATGTATGTATTGACTAATAATAATATATGTAATCAACGATGATATGTTGGAAGGTGTGTCTACTCTATTTTGTACGTAACTATCATTCAGTTAACTGTTGGTTCATGTACATCAATTAATATAAATATTATAATAAAATATGTAAATTATTTGTAAAGATAATGCAAAATTTATCATGAACAAATAGAAGTGAAGTTAGGAAATTGTAAGAAAAGACATACATACATTTCAATAACATGACAGAATGTTGTATTGTTACAGTTATCGTCACAGATAATACTTTTGCCATCACACTGTGGGTCTGAAACGCTATTGCACGCCAGTTGTTGTAGCCCCGTTGTAAGGCTAAGCAAAGCCTTAATTGCCTCTTCTGCCAAATACATAGGTAAACCATAGTGAAAAGGTAGTCCGGTTCGCTAAAACTTTCATTACGTGCAGGGTCGGGAAAAGGGGCGCAACACAAGGGTGTATTGTATGCACGCAGCCTTATCTTGCATTTCTGTCAGAGGCTGTTAATGTGCAGGGTCCGAAAAAGGAGCACACCACAAGGGTGTATTGTATACATGCAGTCTTATCTTGCATTTCTGCCAGAGACTGTTAAGGTGCACGGTTCGAAAAAGGAGCGCACCACAAGGGTGTATTGTACGCAGCCTTACCTTGCATTTCTGCCAGAGGCTGTCTCCAAGGTTTGGACCCGTGACCTCCTAATCACATGACAACAACTTATCAGTTACTCCAAGACTCTCCTTCCATATATTGCGTACAATAATAAATGGAGTAGTTTTTGGAGGATGTAATGAACTAGCTAATACGTTGTGTATGAATTAATTAGAAGATCTATATATAAAGTTTACCTTCTTGTTTTAGAAGGGGTGTCTTTGGGGTTGCAGGTGCATCAGCTACCCAAGCACTCGATGTTGTGAGGACACAATTTGTTGTGAGAAGAAGCAATATTACTAAACCTACTGACTTATAATGCAACTTAAAATCAATTGAACCCATATCACCTTCTTCTTCTTTGGCCATGCAACTTCTATATTATTTTTTAATATATATATAATAACCAACCATATAAAAGGAATAAAGTAAAAGCAACTTTGATTTGATTGGCACTAACTTCACACGGACATACATACTTTGTGTTTTTTACTTTTGAAAACAACTTTTTTCTTTAAAGCTCGATAGTTGCTTTAATCGCCAAGATACTTTACAAAGACTAAAAGAGTATACTTCGTTTTATTTTTATTTGATCAACGTTGACTTGACAATTTTCTTAAAAAAAATATTTATTAGGCATTTATTTTGTTAAATAAATCTTATTAATTTATTTAGTAATATTTTAGATAGTCACTTGATAATAATTAATAAGGCACTTTCCTTGGCTTGACCTTTTGATGACTGTAAAAAGAATAATGATCGATGGATCATTTAGCATGGATCTACTTTTTTTTATTTATTTATTGTACCTTTTCTGACATAAAGGTGGACTCCTCCATTATCGAGTAGTGATTTCTTTTCTAAAAAAAAAGTATTTGACTATTTAGATGAAGGTACAAGAAGAAGCAGACAAAAAATTGTCTGAATTACCTAATATTGGTTACTAATTATTATTTTTTTCAAAAAAGAAAAGTGACTATAGATTAAATGGGAACCACTCAAATACATTCGAAGGATCTGAAGTTTTTTTTTCCTGAGAGACTGAAGTGGTAGTACTGCTTTTTCCATCAAAAAAAAAAAAAAAAGAAGAAGGCAGTAGTATTGCTTTTGAAAAATTGTATTTTTTTTCGTTTTGTTTTAGATGGTTATCTCACTATAAATATATATTCTAAATTACTTGTCTATGACTAAATCAAGACAAAATTAATTAAAAAAAATTCATTTTACCCCTGCTATTAATATTCTTTGAACGCTTAAACAAATTAGTGTGAGCAATTCTTTTCATAAATACTTTATATCCATCAACATAGATGAGGGGTAGATCGGTAAATTAACCATTTCATTTATGTTTTCTTAAATGCCTTATAAAATGAAAAGACGAACTAGAATGAAACGAATAGAGTAAATTATGTTAGTCTTTTCCAAGAATATGAGTTTCACGAATTAATATGTGATACAAATAAACCTTACCATTTGAAAAAGAATATTATATTATTAGGTTAAATATATGGAGATGAACCGTGATAGTCCCGTGATAGTCTTTCAACTTGCATGCACTTCTATTAATTTTATAGAATATTTATTACCTCTTATCGAGATTAAATCTGTCAAACGGGTCGGATTGATCCGGCCTAATCTGACCCGAATCGGCCCATTTAATAAAATCGGTTTGGTTTGACCTAGCTCGGTCAGCTCATAGACTGTAGTGTACTGAGTCTCGGGCTGATTTAATTTTTTGGTTGGGCCCGTTCAATCAAGCCCGGTCTAGGCCCACCGATTAACCGGCCTGATCCGGTTGTCTTTTTCTTTTCTTTTTTTTTTAAAAAAAAATGGAGATTTGGGCCAAACTAGCCGTTGGCCCAACGGCTATATAGCCGTTTTTGGTCCAAACGGCTAGTTTGGGCCCTTTTATTAAAAAAAAATAAAAAAATCATTTAAAATATTTTTTAATCCCAAAAAAAATTCTATAAATATCCTACACCTTCAAATCATTTTCCTCACAATTTTTCATTCTCTCAAATCTCAATTCTCAAATATTCTATATATTTAATTTCCTAAAGTGCTCACTTTAATTTTTAAATTTTGCGATTACAAAGTACGAGTGGAAGTTTCTAAAGTCGCAACCTTCGGATACTTCCAAAATTTGGTATTGTCGTTCCATCTCTTAGGTTTAATTTTTATTTAGTGTATTAATTGTTAAATATTTAATTTTATTATATTTGTATATTTTGAATTTGTTTAGTTTAATTTATATTATGGATAAATTAAGAAACCTCGCTACTAAAGGTGTTAAAAAATATTGTCCTGGAAGCGGTAATGGTAGTAAAAAGCAAATTACTAGCGGTAAAGGCACTTCAAGTAGTAGATATACTCATGTGCCTTCACCTCCGGTACTGCTTGGTACATCTTTTGAGGAAGAAATAGGTGTAGGTGCTCACGATATGAATTATGTAAAAGCTCAGGAAAATTACAGTATAGAAGAACAAAATGAAGTAGATGCGGTTAATTTAGACGAAGATGATGAAAATATTGGTGAGACACCCGCAGTAGGAAATGCTAACGTTACATCTGAATCGATTAATCTCCCTCCCCGTCCTTCCTGTGCCCCAAGAGCTCGTAAAATAACTTGTATTGTATGACAATTTTTTGAGCGTATATCAAATACTGAGGTTCAATGTAATATTTGTCAACAAATATATAAGCACAAAAACAGAGGCAAGCAAGGGGGTACGTTAATGAGACATATAGGTGATGCTCACGAAAGAGAATTAAATATTGCACGAGGTGGTAGGGATGTTGGTGGACCAACACAAACTAGAATGGACCCAACAACCGGTCAGATAATGAAGAAGTATAATAAATTGAGGGACCGGAAAAAATAGCTAAAATGGTGGCTGTGGGTTGTTTGCCTTTTAGTTTTCCTTCTTCTGATGCTTTTATTATATTCAAGCAATTTATAATCCTATGTTTAATGGTATTCCTAGAAGTACTTGTCGGTCTGATATTTTTAGACTTCATTCACAATCTTGTTTTTATTTATCAACATTGTTAAAAAATATTCAATGTAGATTGTCCCTAACTTCTGATCTTGGTCGTGCTGTAAATTAAAATGATTATTTAACCGTTACTTGTCACTGGATGAATAATAATTTCGTGATGCAAAAATGTATTCTTGCATTTTTATATGATGAAGATCGTAAATATATTGGAGATTTTATTGTTGATTCTATTGTTAAAGTTGCCGAATTTTATGCTATCGAAAATAAAATCTTATGTATTACTTTTGATAATGCTTTTAACAACAAAACTGCTATAACAAAGTTAAAATCTAAGCTATCTCTGTCGTTACCTAAAATTTTTCATAATAAGTGTGCATGTCATATATATAATTTAATTGTAAAAGATGGTCTTGAGTTTTTTGACCTTTATATTGAAAAAATTCATTTTGTTGTTGGTTTTATTCAAAGAAATAATCGAAGAAAAAGAATTAGAGAATTTAAAGTTAAATGTCAAGAAAATGGACTTATCTTGAATGTTCCAATGTCAACTGTTGCATCAGAGAGCGCCTTTAGTCAGGAATGACAGCAGCTTGGAGACAATCGACACTCAGTGGGAAGCAATGTAATGAATGTTCTAGTTTTCCTCAGAGATTGTATTAGAGCGGAAAGAAGAAACCAAGGAATGGAACCGGAGCCGAACGATGAGCAGAAACTTGAAAAAATTATGTCTTCACGAGAGAACTCAGCATAATCAAGTCCAATGCATGATTTTGCCCCCCGTTGGCTTTGACTATCCTATGCAAGTTCCCGTTAATATTAACAAGAATGAGTTGGAAAAAATGATGCATAATTTGTAAATTTTTCATTCATGTAAATTATAAAATTTGGATCATTTCACAATCAATAAAATTCAACATTCATTCACTCCTTAGTCCTTATTTTGTAATTTTTTTCATTTATTGATTTAAATTAAATTTCTAGTTTAAATTAAAAACTTACTTCTAATATATTATTAATTTACTATCAAGTATTATTAATTTATTATATTAAGTAGCATATGTTTTGTATATTTGTGTATATATCTTCTACAGATGTGTATATTTAATGTATATATGTATATATGTTTTATAAATTGTATATATATTGTAGTATATGTTTTATTTAAAGTAGTACATATATATTGAATGGTGAGTATATATATGTATATATCTGTGTATATTTAATGTATACATGTGTATATGTTTTATAAATTAGTATATAACTATATATATATATATATATATATATATATTGTAGTATATTTTATTTAAACTTTAAAGTAGTACATATACATTGAATGATGCGTATATATGTGTAATTGTGTATATGTGTATATATTTTTTAAATTCTAATGTAGTATATACTATATATATAGTGTATATATATTGTTTAACATATTTAAAATATATATAGGTGGGTATATATAGTGTTTATTGAAAAAAACTTTTTATTTTTATTTTTGACCGGATTTGACCGGGTTTAGGTGGGTTTGATCGGATTGGGTTAAATGGGCCGGGTTAGGGCTATTTTTAAAAATTTTACTGTTGAACTCGGCCCGGCCCGGTCCACTTAACCCAACCCGGACCCAACCGACCTACAACCCGAATAAATTTAATGAGTTGGTTCCAGATTGACTCGGCCCGGCCCATTTAACAGCCTTAATCGAGATAGAAACTGAAAAATTTTGTGCATCAAAGCTTGGATAAAGGAGAAAACTTACCTAGTACTTTTCCTTCTACAAAATTTGAACTTGAGAAATTTTCAAACTCATCACCTCATGATCATTGCACCATACCCTGGTGTGCAAAGCTCAAGTAAAAGTAGCCATACAGGAATAGTAACCAAAAGCTAAACAAATTTACAAGAAAATACTAGTAATAGAACCCTCTTCCTTCAATTATTGTCAGCTTTCATGCATATTTTTTTGGGAATCAAATCCCTTCAACCTTTAATCACTATTCCTTTAAAAAAGTTGGCCCAAAATTTCACCTTTAAAAAAGAGTGTCTCCAAAATGTTATACCTTTTCTGTCTACTAGCTTCAGCAAGATTATTTTACCATTCAATGTGTTTCACATTTTGAGATACACTTACAAGGCTTATCCTCTTTGCCTTCTTTTTTAATGTTCATGTTGGAATTATCCTATATTATATTGGACTTAATATAAAAATGACTCTATCTTGGTCTTATTAAACTTTTTAAATGATTATAATTATTGGTGATGTAATTAAAGAAAGACATCAAGTTTAATAGATTTCATATTGTGCGTAGAATCACTTTAATAGAATATTATTGTGAACTTTATTTTGGTATAACTTTAAAGTGAAACCCATGCCATAATTAGGTCATGATTTTCAAGAATTTTTTATAGGGTTTAGAATCCAACCCTCAATCTTAAAATAGTTTTAATACAGATTCTCTGTTTTATTTTACTTTGTTCCTATACTAAAACTAAAATAAATTTTTCTTTTTTACTTATCTACTTTAAAATAAATCAATTGAGTTATTATTTTTTTTTTTCCTGCCACACCCTAAGTATTAAAACGTTAGGGGGTATATATCTTTCCATCAAGCCTAAAAACGAAAGCCAAAACTGACAGATTGTATCGCTTTTTTGGTACAAAATGACGAAAAATCAATGCGTTCACATTTACCGAATTTAGATTTATTGCTTTTAGCAATCTGACGGACAACGTCGGTTAAAATCGATAGACAACCAACCCAGTCCGACAGTTTTTTTAAACCGATAAAAACTAACAAACAGGATCGATTTTTCAAAAATTTCAAAATATTAAAAAAAGTAGCTACTATGAATCGAATCGAAGTATCTTCTATGATTTTATACAATTGTATCACTCAACATCACATGTTCTTTGATAAAGTATTTCAATCATTTTATGTATACTACTCAATTGCGATTTTGCACTTTAAAACCCGATTCCGTGGATTTTTGTAAAACAAGTAGCAGGATTAGGGTCCCAAGCATAGGCGGCAAGCATGAAATAGATAAACATCCTCAAACAAAATTATATATGTTTTAGAAGATAAAGATGCCGATGAAAGTAAGATTGAGAAGGTTCAGAATGTGAAAGGAGGTGCCAAGATGCGCCAGTAAAGAGGTGTGAGAGGTTGGTTGTAACACGAATTAAGAGCAGAGTTGGAGGTAGGCCGAAGAAAAACAAGTTATATTCATCCTTGCATACAACAATAGAAGTGTATATAAAACTCAAAAAGAACCTTCAAGGTTGCACTTTTTGTTTTAAAAACGGCGAAGGTTATAAATTGGATAGATGCAACAAATTATATTCATCTTGTATATAAAACTCACAACGAAACTTCAAAGGTTGCATTTTTTGGCTATTGGCTATCTCACCACAATAGAAGTTGCATCAATTCCCATATATAGGCTTATAGCTCATTCAGTATTCTTTTCCCTTGAGAATTATCCAAAATGTCCTGGAGGATGTAAAGAATTTTATTTGTATAATTAGTGAAGGATTAAGAGTGAAAATAAGTGAAAATTTAGAAGAACGCACGGAAGATAACAAACTATGTACAGCTCCTTTCAATAATAACAAGTTTTTTTGCACAACCAATACAAGGGTTGTGGCGGAGTTGTAAGTATTCCTTGCAAGAATCTGGAGTTAATCAGGCTCAAATGCAGATACTGGACATCGGGTGAGAAAACAAAATAAAATAAGTTCTTGCACGAAATGCCCTATTTTGGGGTGATTTTTAATTTTTTGCCACAAATATGATGGTCTTTAATAGAAGTCCCATCAGGGAGCAGGCCTTGTATTGATGAGAGAGACCCCTCATAAGTGGAGTGGGATATGTTTGTTGGATTCAAATTTCATTGGCAATATTATTATTGCTGTTAGAGCAGGAGGGAGTAGCTTCTGATGGCCCTGGTGTAGAATAGCTTTCAGATTGAGAAGGCTGAGAGAGTGCAGCCACGGCCTTATTCAAGGCAATCTCGTCTGTAGAACTATGGACTGTTGAAGATGTCTTGATTTTAGTTTTTCCTTCAATAACTTTCACTATCTCAGACATGGTTGGCCTGAGAGTTGGTGATGGATTAGTGCACATCATTGCTAGATGCTTCTGTCCAAGAATAATCTGTTCCAAGTTTTGGATCAACTAGATCCATCAAATTACCCTGCTCATGCAACACGTAAGCCTGCAACCAAGCCAGTAGATGTCGATAAAATTCACAAAGTCATTCAAGTAAAATGACAGCGGGGCAACTGTTTATTAGGCCTGTGCATCAATGAATCAAATTCAGAACTTCTGATTTGTGGCTTTACCAAATCAAGAAGGTAAACTGTCTGATCACTCGGCCTGTAACTAGCACTGTTTCTCCCACTCACAATTTCAAGTGTAACAACCCCAAAGCTGTAAACATCTGCTTTTGGTGTTAAGTAGCCCCGCATTGCATATTCTGGTGCCATATATCCCCTATAAAAGAACTCTCATATGAGAGAACAAATTGAACGAGAATATACACCCGTAACAAAAGTTTCAAAGTAACAGGGTGGAGGAGATTAGCAGGATTATCAAATTACGTTGTTCCAGCAATTCGTGTGATGACATGAGTATGTTCCCCTTCATTAAGCTTTGCATCTCCAAAATCAGTTATTTTTGCATTCAAATCCTTGTCCAGGAGTATGTTTGTGGGCTTAATGTCCCTGTGGATAATCTTCAATTTGGACTCTTCGTGCAAATAAGTTAAACGTTTGGCTATCCCGAGGATAATTTTCACCCTCGTCAACCAGTTTAGTCTCGATTTAAGTTCCTCCGAACCTGCAAATGCAATGTCATTATTTTATTAAGTACTTCAGCATTTGTTGTCAAAACATATGAGTCTTGCTGTCCTTATGGAATAATGCATGGTCAAGAGAATTATTTTCCATGTATTCGTAAATAAGTAGGAGCTCGTTGTCTTCTGCACAACATCCCATTAACTTCACAAGATTTGGATGTTGCAGAGCTGAAATTAGGCCGATTTCATTTACAAACTCACGTATTCCTTGCTTTGATTTTCCTGATAGTTGTTTAACTGCAATTGAAATCCCATCAGGGAGCAAGCCCTGTATAGATGAGAGACAACCCCATATTTTAGAATTGGAACGAAAACGTGCACATGATAAGGGGTTCTTTGTATGTTACATGTGTAGAGGTGACAGAGATTTAGATGAATTATCACAGTTATAGTCTCCACGGCGCAACTATTTTTTTTATGAACCTAATACTCCTATACGCTTGCATAAGCAGCAGCTCAATCCAGGGCCAGGGGAACGATATGATGAATAATCAGAATGCTAAAATCCAACTGACCTTGTAAACAGGTCCAAAACCTCCTTCCCCCAATTTGTTCACAGCATTGAAGTTTTGAGTGGCATCTTTTATTTGACGAAAGGTGTAAACTCTTCCGGGGAACAATTCAGTTGCTTTTAGTTCTTTCGATATGTGTTAGCATTTCACAAAAGAAGCAAACAGCTTTTTTAGAGAGTTATGCAAATTTATTGAAATCATATACCAACCAAATTCCATATATAATTAATTGCATCTAACCTTCCTTTGATGATCTTTGGCCGCCGAGATAACCCAATTTCCAGAGTACAAGCAAAAGTAGAGTAAGGAAAACCAGTGATGATCCTGCTATCCCAGCCTTAAGCGCAATAGACAGATGTTGTTTAGGAACTACCATCGAAGTATTGTTGGTTTAGAAAGGACACTTGACGAAAATGAATGACAATACACCATATATATATATATATATAACATACCTGGCTCTACAGAAATAGCTGCAATGAGGGGACCATAGTTCTGTGGGTAGACGGTGGAGCCATTACCACTCCAGTACAAGTGAATTTCAAGATGGGATTCTATTAAAACATTATATTGCGAGAGTATAAACCCATAATCATTCAGTTGTCCTTCTTCTATATTGAAGTTTTTCAGAACATTCTTCCCCTGCAGTGACAGCTTTTCAAAAAAGAACTACAAAAATGATACTCTACCGTTTGACTTCATATTACTCACTCCAATAACTTAGACAAAACTCTCAAATTTGCTAATATTTCTATCAATTTTGAGTAATAAAAATTAATAATAATGTCCAAGTGTTATTTGAAGCAAATAGCATGAAGTTAAAATTTAAGAAATGACTTCCGTCCATAAATGAAGCAAGTCATTTTCTATCTTTTGATGGAAACTATTCGTTTTCCTCGGGTAATTAATCCCTTTTTAGTAATTAAACACCATAAATTTTTCATTTTTGGATATTCAAAAACACACACACTTGCATAGGAGTCAAGAACAATAATTTAATTGCTAATATGTTAATATAATATTTGTAATATTTATGTTTGAAATCTAAAAGAAAACAAATAAGAATGTATTTACAAATAATTAAAAATAAAAAGAACACTAGGAATAGAAGAAAAAAAAAATCTAATATAAAAAGAAATTTAAAAAAGCCACTAGAAAAGAAAATTAATTTTTTAAAAGAATATGGAATACTCCTTAATTAATTGAGATCTTAATACCAAATAATATGGAAAGATTAATTAAATAGGCGGAGATATATATTTGTTTTATTTTTATTTTTTATGTTTAGGGTTTTTTTTTGTTAGCTATTTAATAGGGCTATGCTAATGTAGTTATATAAAGATTTGGCTATAACTGATATAATCAATCTTTGGTTAGGAATGAGTAATGTATATTTTTTTAAGGTAGTCTAATTACATAAGATGTTCTAAATTTTTTTTTTTTTACTAAGATGAATGTTGAAGTAAGTAAAAGTCAACTGTTTTGAAACGCATTGAGGGAGGGAGAAAGTATACATATTGTACCTGGATGTCAACATCAAAAACTCGTCTAGGTCCGAGGGGAGAGCCTTTGTTTTTTCTTAAGCCCATCTCAACAAAATGTAGTTTGAGTATGTAGACTCCCTTGAGGAAACAAAATCCATAGTATTTGAGAGAGATGGGGGCTACACGGGCTGTTCCAAGCAGAACTTGATGTTCAAGCCTACGGGTATCCTTGATAATAAATGGTAGTGGTTCATCAGAAACACTCTTGGTAAAACCCATGCTACTGTAACCCCAACCACCTGTTTTGTTGATAAAAAACATTGATGCACCATTGGGGTTCACATCAGCATAGTAGGTCTTTCCATCTACATCAACTTGCTCCCCACCGCAGTTGATAAACAGCTCTTTATCTGTCAGACAACTTCTGATATGATGACATATATACTTGTGCTTGTATAGTTTCTAGACACATGCGTTTGCGATTGCATGCATGTCTGTGCCTTATATAGATTTTTATAGATCCTTTATGGTGATTAAACTTCTATGAAAACATGAGTGTAATGAGTAATATAATGTAGTAAGAATTATAAATGACAAGAAACACCAAATGAAAGGCATATTTTGATGTTTAAATCATCCTTTTTAAGCAACCAACTGTGAATTTAAACTTTAATGAGTTAGCAAATTTTAAATGAGCCCAAATAAAAATACAGACTTATGACATTTGAAATTCATAGAATATCAAATTAAAAAAGTTCAATAAATAAAGGAAAGTACACAACAGAAAAATAAATTGAAAAAAATAGAACAAACACATCTTTCTTAAGACTTAAATCATTAAAATAACGATGGAGAACGAACTACAAAATCAGTACAATTTTTTTTGAATTTTTGTAGACTCTTTCTCCCCTAACAAATCAAAATTCAAGAGTCTTCTTGATCGAGTAAAACTAAAGTATGAATCAAACAGTACAATGACGACGATATTAGTTGTTCACGACTTTAACTATAGATGGATTGAAAATGATAACCTTGGGTAGGGTCTTATGAAATAAAACAAAGATGAGTTTATATAAATAAAAATGGAGGAATACCAAAAGATATCTTTTATATATATATATATATATATATATATA
>NC_061112.1:123076094-123131545 GCF_002878395.1 Capsicum annuum | reverse complement strand
CATGTGATCAAGAGGTCACGGGTTCAAGTCTTGGAAACAGCATCTCAAGGTAAGGCCGCGTACGATACACTTTCCCCGGACACTGCACATAGCGGTAGCTTTAGTGCACCAGGCTACCCTTTATATATATATATATAAAAGAAAGGAGTTTGGGTGCACTAAAGCTTCCAGAGGAAGGGTCGGACCACGACCACAAGGGTCTATTGTATGCAACCTCACTTTATATTTCTACAAGGAGTTGTTTTCATGACTTGAATCATGACCTCCTGGTCACATGACAACAACTTTACCAGTTACTTCATGACTCCCTCTCCACACAAGAAATATCATATGATCTGAATTTGAACGGTATGTTTTTGTAAGACTTGATCTAGTACTCTACTAATTATGTTTCTTGCACTTTGGTAATATTGAACCATCAATTTGTGTTACTCTATCTCTTCCATTTTGGGTTGAAGGCTTGAAGCACAAACAAAAGGAGAGAGAAAAAGTTGAAAAGAAAGGATGTGGCATTCTTATTTCCCGGGAATCAAAGCGAGACATATGATACATTTTATGTAGTTTCCATTTATTTTTGTTCAAGCTCACATAAAAACTTAAGTGATTTGACACTCTTACTCCGAACTCCCCACATAAAATGGGAAAGGGAGATCGTAATTTAGACTTTTGGCTAATAAATTACCAGAAAAAAAGTATAGCAACAAACAATATAGTAAGCAGAAGCCAAGAAAACATAACGAATACTACAACTTGGTGAAACTCTTGTTTAATGACTTACATTTTCTATTACCGCAAAAACTGACATAGATTTGTTGTGAACCTACATAAACATACGATCAGAATAGCAGCACTAGTCTATAGGAGGAAAAGAGAAGATACAAATAAGAAATGAATTAATCAGCACTCACGAATTACTTGAGCATCCTGGAAAAATGTTCCTGAAATGGGAAGGCCATAAATATATACAAACAATGATACTATGTAACATCTAAAGTAGAGAAGTGGTGTAGTGAATTTTGCACGTCCTGATTAGGTAAAGCATCGGACACTGAGGTTGTAAGTGTAAAGTTGTTTTCAGAAACATCCCTGCAAAACAATTTATGGAAAAAATAAGCTCTCTTTCCGTTGTTGCTAGAAAGACAAATGACAAAGATCACGAGCAATATGCAGAGGTGGACGGAGTTATATCTACATTATTTGGCTTCCATAAACAGTTTTCTTTTACTTTAAAGAAGACTAAAAGTTCAGAGTGGAATTATATCTACCATTTTCAACTCCGTGAGTTATAAAGTGGTAAAGAAACGTGGGTAACAGCGGCATTATGTCTCTTTGTGAGTTTTTTTGGGCTATTCTCTTAGGTTTTGCTTGCTTGGTCATATAGATAACGATAATCTTTGCATACAATTCCACATAAGCAATTACAAAGTTGGTCAATGGTTGCATAAAATATTTTTTGCATAATTAAGGCAGTGTTTGATTGGCTGTAAATGAAAGAAAGTCCCTGAATAACTAATGTAGTGTTTGCTTGGCATATCAAATTTTATACCGATATAATTTATGAGAGAATCTATGTATAAAGTTTTATTATAGTATTGAAGAAAATTTCAAAAGCAATTTTTCCTCATCTGTTGACATTCAAAATTGACATGGCACCAACACACTTTTAATGAATGTTTGCACTTACACGTATCAATGTGATGAGTTTACATTGCTTGTGTTTGCTAGCACTACTAGCCATGCTGGCAATATTCCATTAAGCTTGTTCTTCCTAAGGAATCTGCAGCAACGTGACAATGTTTAATAGGTAAAACTAGAAAATAAGAGATCCCACCTGTTAGGCCAAGCTTCGAATGAGACAACATTATTTACGCCGTTCAACCAGTTAGCCAACGCCCACAAGTGAAGTAAATTCAATGTATCAAGTGACGTACAACAGATGGTACAAAGTTATGGTAATACTCTAATTATCCCGAAAGTATCCCAAAAAATTAGCCGCATTGTTGTATTTCAAAAGGAGGATCATTCTCTTTTTTCATAAGGTAAAGTATTTTATTGATATGCAGTACTTTGTTCTGCATATGTTACATAATACAAAAGCACAAGACTTAAATGCTGACAAATCTACTGCTTCAATGCAAGTTAATTTTTCCTTCGGTCACTCAGCTAACTACTTTTATATTAGAAAATCACTCAACTAATGATAATTATCTCAAAAAGTCATCACGTAACTTTATTTTGCATGAGAAAAGTCACTCAACTTATTGTTTTCACCTACAAAATCACTAAATTGTTATTTCACCTATAAAGTCACTCAACCAATTCAGACAATAGTTTCGATAGATATTGCTGACGTGGAAATATGGAGGTCGTGGAGCAACTTTTATTGCAATGCCATGTAGCATCACATTTATGGTCGGAGATTCTGAGGTGGTTTAGTCTTGTGCGGACTATATATGTTGATGACGGTAAAGGATGCTTTATTCAGTTGTGCGTTTAGAAGAAGAAAGACTAGACAGAGAATTAATTATTGAACAGAATAGAGAGACAACTTTCTATGTGAATCATATATAGTAAGTAACATCATATATAGCAAGTAAATCACATACACGCTGGGAAACAAAAGCAAGAGAGAGAACGCACATATGTGTTAAAGATGAGTTAATGGAGTTTGGCACAAATCCAGATAATTCATTGAAGCTCAAGTCCCTATATGATAGAAAAAGAGAAAGATGTAATTAGTCAATCATGCCTTTATCTATATGCTATTAAGCTACAAAAAAGTCTGCAGTCTGCTGTAAAGAAAAATGTTTTCATGAAAGTGTATTTCAGGTTTCGTTATCTTGAGATCTGAAAAACATTTTTTTTCCCCAAGGAAATGTTTTAAAGATCTCAAGATATTCCCATATTGCTCAAACTAAGGTTGATAAAAACTAACAAAACAGGGTAATGACTTCCATCAGACCATCACTTATAGTAGTATTTTTTTCACTTGTTTCAGTTCACACATCTGTTTATATGCCATATCCTATAACATTATATAATTAGCATAGTCTTTTCCAACGCCTTATAGAGTTAATACACAAAATTCTTCCTGTGGGGGTCCAACCCCATCCTTCATAGAAAACCAAAGTCAAAAATTTCTGCATGTCCATAACCTTCACTTTGTCAAAATTGGCTAGAGAAAAGTCTTATCTTCAGTAGTATTTTTTATGTCACCAATGACATCAACGCAGGCTGTTTTTTGCTTATAAATAGGAGAGCTCTTAGTTCATTTTAGGTACACCAAAACAAGAGAGAACAACAATATGTAGAGAGCAGTGAGGTATTCATAGACTATGATAAAAAAATAGTCTGTGAAGAAAAAATTAGAGTGAGCATTATTTTAATAAGGCGAGAGTCAAAAGAAGGTTATTTCTTTTGAGTGGGTGGTAGTCACTTTGAGTATTGTATTTGTGACTATGGTGAATTTCTTACAAATATTAATATCAGTTGCTCCTCTTGGTCCGTGGTTTTTCCCTTATTTAGAAGGGTTTCCATGTAAAATTCTTGGTGTCATTATTTTCACTTATTTATCTATTATTTTTCCACAAGTACTTTTATTGTTTTCCGAACAAACTGGTATTAAAGTCCACGGTTTGCAATATCTGTATTTTTTGGTAAACAATGAAAGCCAACACAAGTAGAATGGTTACCTTAAATGACGTTAATTATGCCATTTGGAAGGGGAAAATAGAAGATCTGCTCTATGTCAAGAATTTTTATCAACCGATTTTTGACACTATAAAACTTGAAAATAAAACCGATGAAGAGTGGAACCTGTTGCAAAGACAGGTATGTGGTTTTATCAGGCAGTGGATTGACGATAACGTGTTAAACCATATTTCTGGGGAGACACATGCTTGGTCCCTATGGGAGCATCTTGAAAGTTTGTATGCTCGAAAGATTGGAAATAATAAGATGTTCTTGATAAAACAAATGTTGGGGTTAAAATAACATGATGGTTTCCGATGATAGATCACTGGAATAACTTTCAGGGGATTATGAACCAGTTATTTGCTATGGGCATTAAGTTTGATGAAGAAATTCAAGGTTTACTTCAACTTGGTTCCCTACCAGACTCGTGGGAAACATTTAGAATTTCTTTATCAAATTCTTCTCCTGATGGCGTGATCTCTATGGATTTTGCAAAGAGCAGAGTTCTTAATGAAGAGATGAGACGAAAGTCTCAAGGTTCTTCTTTATTTGATGTCCTAATGACTGGCGCTAAGGGGAGAAGCAAGAATTGTGGTGCAAAAAATGGAGAACACCATAGAAACAAATCCAGAGGCAAATTTAAAGATCTTGTGATACAAAACTAAGTGTGTATCAAGAGATTCAAGTCAACAAAAGAAGCAACAATAAGAATAACAAAGTGCTAGTGAATCAAAAGAGGCCACACACGGCTTCACTAGGCTTCAACACTTGTTTTGACTCGAAAAATGAGTTTACAACAAGAACAACAAATGACAATTTTGCTAGTGAATCGAAAGAGCCCCACACGGCTTCACTAGACTTTTAGATTCAACAACACAATGTTATCAAGATTACAAAAGGTATAGAAACTTGACATACAATATTCAATAATCTAAGAACCCTAACAATGATAAAGGACCATAAGACTAATGAATATCAACACCAAATTCTTACTTGGACCAAGAGGAACTCAAGAACCCCAAGATCCTAGTTTCTATCCAAGATACAATACTAGTATCACTCTACTCGTGAGCTTTCGGTTTTGGCCTCTCCAAAATGAGAAAGAGAAGTCACCAATATTACAAGTCTTTTGTTTCTTAAATAATACGAATGAACTAACTAAAAGACTAGCCCTAATAAATGTCTTATATAGTCAATTACAAAGGAGAAACAAAAGACCAAAATACCCTTGACATTAAGTGGGTGGATTTGTGGTGTTTTGTTAGGCCTCTTCACACTTTAATAAGTATAGGCCCTTAGATGGGCTCACAAGGGTCTCACACACGGCCAAGGATGTGAAAAAGGCTTAGAGTCGTTGCAACTCACGCGCTTGACTTTGTGTGAAAGGTCTAGAGCTAGGAATTCCCGTATCATATTGAGTGCTATCATTGTACGTTAAAAGGGTACACAAATTTTTTTTATCGGAAGTTGAAGAAAAAGAGAAGAGACAAGGAGGAAAATAAAGAAGACGATAATAAAAATTGTGTAGCGATTGTTACCAATGAAGATCTTGTTACTGTCCTTCATGAAAATCTAATAAATGTTGCTTGTGATGAGTCAATCTGGGTTGTGGATTCTGGTGCCGCATCTCATGTGATATCAAGGAAGAATTTTTTCTTATCTTATACTACAGGTGACTTTGGAACCTTGAGTATGGGAAATAAGACTGTTTTTAAGGTGGTTGGTATTGGTACAATTTGTTTGGAAAATAGTACTGGATCTAAACTAGTTTTAAACAATGTAAAACATGCACCCGATGTTCGCTTACACTTGATTTCTGTTGGCGTGCTGGATGATGAGGGTTATGTTAGTATCAATAGTAGTGGAAAATGGAAACTCATTAAGGGTTCTTTGGTTGTGGCTTGTGGAGACAGACGTTGTGGTCTATACTGGACTACGGTTTCTACTTGTGCTAACATGGCAAATGCAGTTGAAAGTTCTAGCTCTTTAACATTATGGAACAAGAGGCTTAGACACATTAGCGAGAAAGGACTTAATTTTTGGCCAAGAAAAAATTAATGCCAGATTTGAAAGTGCAAAATTAGAAAAATGTGAGCACTGTTTGGCTGGAAAACAAAATAGATTTTCTTTTAAATCTCATCCTCCTTCAAGAAAGACAAATTTGCTTGAGCTGGTGCATTCAGATTTATGTGATCCAATGAAGACAAGGACTTTCAGTGGTGCACTTTACTTTGTTACTTTTATTGATGATTTCTCAAAGAAACTTTGGGTCTATGTCTTGAAGACGAAAGACCAAGTGTTTGGTGTGTTTAAGCAGTTTCAGGTTTCCGTTGAAAGAGAAATAGGGAAGAAGCTGAAGTTTATTTGTACTGATAACGGTGGTGAATATTGTGGACCGTTTGATGTAGGGGTGTGCATTGGTAGGTTCGGTTCAGTTTTATATATTATCGGTTTTCATTTTTTAAATATGCTAAACCAATAACCAAACCAATAAGATATTTTTTATCGGTTTTTAGTCCCTAACGGTTCAGTTTTATATTTAACCGATAAGAAAATACTCATAAAATAGAAATAGAAGCAACTAACATGAAAAAAAAAATTGAATCTTAGTTGCAACCAAAAATCCTACATAGTGTGTTTTAATTTACAAGAATCTTCAAGTTTGAACTAAATGTTGTTAGGAGAAATTAAAAGTTTGTATAATTGAAATAATAGGTTTGTTAATTGATAGAAATTAAAGAGAAATTAAGAGAAATATATAATAAGTCATACATACATACATACATATATATATATATATATATATATAATATTCTTATTAGCCTATCGATTTACCTAATAACCCAATAAGAAAAAATTGAACTGAATCAATAACCCAATAATTTTCTTTATAAAATCATTAACAAACCGTTAACCCAATAACAATAAACCAATAATATTTTTATCGGTTTGGTTTATCGGTCGGTTCGGTTTTTGCATATCCCTAGATTGATGAATACTGCAAGCAACAAGGTATTAGATAAGACTCCTCCTAAAACTCCCCAACTTAATTGTTTGGCGAAAAGAATGAGTAGGACCTTGATGGAAAGAGTCAGATGTTTTCTTTCTGAAGCAAAGTTGCCAAACTCCTTTTAGGGTTAGGTTTTATTGACTACTGCATATGTTATTAATCAATATCCTGTTGTTGCTTTGCAAAGTGATGTACCAAATAAATCTTGGTACGAGAAAGATGTTTCCTATGACCATTTGAGAGTATTTGGTTGCAAAGCTTTTGTACATATGCCCAAAGATGAGAGGTCAAAGTTAGATGCCAAGACAAGGCAGTGCATATTCATTGGTTATGACCTTGATGAGTTTGGTTACAATCTAGATGATCCAATTGAGAAGAAGCTTGTAAGAAGTCGGGATATTGTTTTTATGGAGAATCAAACCAGTGAAGATATTGACAAAGCGGTGAAGCTAGAATCTTCAAGTTCTGATGGTGTGGTTAGTCTTGATCAATTTCCTCATAAAAGTGTGCATGATGTTGGGATAGATAATCATGGTGACGCTCAGAATCATGTTCAAAATCAACATGTTGATAATGACAACGATGTTGTTGTTGACGATCTCCAGTTTAAGAAGTTAGAGATGAGTTACATGCTCCACTAAGAAGGTCTACAAGACAATGTATTCCTTCTTCTTATTATTCTCCTAATGAGTATGTGTTACTCACTGACGGGGGAGAACCTGAATGTTATGAGGAGGACATGGAAGATAAAACATAAGGATCAATAGATTGAAGCCATGCAAAATGAGATCTCTGCATGAGAACCACAGTTATGAGTTGGTAAAATTTCCTAAGGGCATGAGAACTTTGAAGAATAAGTGGGTGTTCAAAGTAAAATTTAAAGAACACAGCTTGAAGCCTAGATACAAAGCCTGTCACACCTCTTTTTCGCTCGAAGGGATCGAGGTCGAAAGATTTTTTTCAATTAAAGTAATGGTTTTGAATAGGAATTATTTTAATTACAGAGTCGCCACTTGGAATTGAGTTTTGGTGTTCCAAGTCACCTTTTTGAATCCCTAAACAAAAGAAAATGACTCTTTATTATGGTCTGCGAAAATAGAAGACCAGGTAAGGAATTCTGTTGACCGAGGGGAAGGTGTAAGGCACCCCTCGAGTCCCGTGGTTCTATCACGGTCGCTTCTATTGACTTATACTTAACTACAACTATTTCAATAAATTGTGTTAACACCTAAATTCGCTCATTTTATTATACTAAAACTCGTCTATTATTTCACATTAAATAAATTGGTGAAATTTTAAAAAAAAAATTATCAAGGTATATTTTTACATCCTTATATTTTTAAATGTCTCCAAAAAAAGATGCATACACCGCATTCATAATCAAGACAAATAAAGCTTAAACATGTTTAAAAATTACCTAATATTAAGGGTGTGTCTACTCAAAATTCTATTTAACATTAATAGTGATCTAAAGTAATTTACTTTTCATTTAAAAGAAAAATAAAATAATAATTAATTAATTTAATAATAAAAATAATAGAACTTTATTAATATAACTAATAAAACAGTATAATAGTAATATATACAAAAAAATACAAAGTGATTCATATTACTAATTTTGATCCACTAAGTTTAAAAATAAAATATACACATACAACTTTTAAATACACGCTTAATACAACTATCTAGACTCCATTTCTTTCTCTCTCTTTTTCTCAAAATCACTGCTACTGATCAATCCACAAAATAACATTCTCTCTTTCTTTTTCAGTAACGATAATACTATTATGCTCGTAATGGTGATTTGGGGTTTCCTCAGAAGTTGTTATTTATCACCGGCGAAATAAAATGGGTGACAACACTGGATCTGGGCGGAGCAGCACAGAAGTTTTGAGGTTGTTTACTGGCGACGGGATGGGGAGAGAGGGGTCAACGGTGACACGGGAAAGGGGAGAGGAGATCGGCAGCGGCGCAGGAAAGGGGAGAGGGAAATCTTCTGATCAAATCCGGCACTGAAGAGGGGAGATACGCCGAATCTGGTGTTTTTCGGCAAAACGGAAGGGATAAAAAAGGGTAGTTCGGCGCGGGGAAGAAAGGTGCGGTGACGATGGCCTTGCTAGCCGTTTGGTTGCCATTTTTAACTGCTTCCGAAGGAGTTTTGGTGGTTGTTTGACCGGATTTTAGATGGGTTTCCGTCGAGGAAAAAGGAAGTTCGTGCACAATTAATGGTTGGTTTCTAACGATAAGTCGCCGGAAAAATCAAATTTCTAAACTGTTTTTCTCCTATATTTTAAATTTTTTTTATTGGTTTTCCATCATTTGTTATACTGTGTGCGATATGTGTAGTATACGAATTGATAAACTACATGTAAGTATACAGTGTGTGTAAAAGTCAGATTCTGTGAATACATGTGTGTGTTGTGAATATATCCGTTAAAACATGTCCAAGTTCGTTTTACATGGTTTCAAATATTTATATAATTAGATATATAATATAACTTATAATCATATTAATATCAATAATCAACCTTTTGCATATCAGATGATACATGAAGTCATTGAACAATAATTTATAAAATAACAATACAAAAACAGATAAAAAACTGTTTGTTGAATTCAAACGATTGTAAGTATAGAATATTGCCACCGGAAACTCAACGTAAAATTGATTTCCACTTCAACTTTTTTCTTTATTTTTTTTGACTGAGGATTTGCTCTCTGTTGATTTTCTCTCTATTTTTTTATCTGATTCTCTGATGGTGAATGTCAAAAGTATGTACTCTGTGGGTCAAGAGTTTGGGGGTGGGGGGGTGGGGGAATAGGGGAGGGAACAGTTACTTAGGATAGGAATGTGTTTTTAAATTTTGAAATAAATTATTACTACTATTTTTTTTAAAGACAATAATAAAAATTAATAATAATTATAATAGTAACATTTAATTAATTTTATGTTTAATAAAAATATAATAAAATTTACAAATAGTTAAAATAAATAAAATAATATCAAAATTATTAATTTATTAAAATTTAGAAAAAAAAAATATATTTTTTTATTATTAGTTTTAATATCTCAAAATTAACTTTACTTAATTATTTATTTTTAACTAAAAGTTTATTAAAAATAAAAATAATAATAAAAAATAATATATGATTAAATATTTAAAATTGAGGTAGGATAAAAAATCATGTGTCTACATTTTTGTTCCTTTTTGTGTGGAATCTCGAAGAGTTTTCATACAAAGAAGTAGGCAAGGCATGATTTTTGACCCTCCAATTATTTGAAAGGTAAAGATAAAATCAAATTAAAATAAAAGAAAACAATGAGACCGAGTTCTGTTTTTGGACAACCTACCTATCCCGGGTTATAAGGGAATCAAGTTACGAGTAGTTCAAAAGTAATTCGGTGAGAGAAAAAGTTAAATTCGAGTGGGATTCCGTTGAGTTTCCGGTTAACAACTTCTGCCTTTACATTCAACTGACTAATAAATATTAAAAATGAACAATACAAGTAAAAATTGCAATCTATAGAATCTTGATTCAAGCCTTCGCGACTTGAATTTGAAAATTCATCCTATTCTTCAGCCGGGCTCCTGAACTTCCTTTTTCTTCACCTTGTTCTTCAGGTGGGCTCCTAGACTAAGAATTTCTTCACCCTGTTCTTCAGGAGGACTCCTGGACTTTCAATTTCTTCACCCTGTTCTTCAGGCAAGCTCCTGAACTTACAATTTCATCATCCTGTTCTTCAAAAGGGCTCATGGACTCAAAGAAAATAGTGAAACAGAAAAATAACATCCCATTCTTCAGGAGGGTTCTGGATATAAAATAAATTCCCATTTTTCAGGAGGGTCCTGAATATAAAAATAAATTTTCATTCTTCAGGAGGGTCCTGTCCCATTCTTCAGGAGGATCCTGAGCATAAAATAAATTCTCATTGTTTAGGAAGGCCCTGTCCAATTCTTCAGGAGGGTCCTAAGCATAAAATAAATTTTCATTCTTCAATAGGGTCCTGTCCTATTCTTCAGGAGGGTCCTGAGTATAAAACAAATTCCCATTATTCAGGAGGGTCCTGAGCATAAAAATAAATTTCCATTCTTCAGGAGGGTCCTGAGTATAAAATAAATTTCCATTATTCAGGAGGGTCCTATCCTATTATTCAGGAGGGTCCTGAGCAAAAGGTAAATTTTCATTCTTCAAGAGGGTCCTGTCCCATTCTTTAGGAGGGTCCATGACTGAGATCCAGCATCGAATGCTGTAACCATGCTTCTTGCATTGAGAGAAGTATGAAATTGCATCCTTTATCTGAAAATAATTATTTCATCTCTGTTCCAAACAAAGAAAAATTGTGAGTTTTTAAAACATGTGGTGGTTGGTTTTGTGGAATTTGGCTTTTGAAGTGGCCGCTCTCGTACTTGTCATGCTCAACTCTTTTCCAACCGATGATAATATTCATTAAATTGTCATACTTCTGACTCAGTATTCTGACTACTGAGATCCTCAACTCAAATCATATTTCTGTTGTATGATGGTTCTGAGTTTAGCTTCCAATACATTCCTTAGATTTTCACAAGTTTAAAATGGTCAAATCACAATCATCTTGAGTACCTTACTTTTACTTTGAAATGTTATCTCTGTGCATCGACCCTTTGTATTGCTTTGTACCCTTAAAAAAGTTGGTAGCGAGTTTGGAGTCCTTTCTCACTCGACCTGACGTGAATTTGACTCAAAAGATAACAAAATTTTCCGTTTGATAACAAGCACACAAAAAATAAAAAATTAAAATAAAACAAAAAGAAAAAAACAATAGGCATCTCTTTTTTTAAAAACAAAGAGAAAACTTATCTGAATGTGAAAACCAATTGTGGTGATTATGACATGCATTTTGAATCAAACAACCAGATCTACCCACACCAATCATTACAACTTTTGTCCACTTATTGAGCTTGAAATTAAGCCAATCTTGAACTTGTTCCTTCTTGATAACAACCTTTGTTCGGCTAGTGACACCTCAATGGGTTTTTCCCAATGAGTCTATCTCCTTTTCATCTCTGTCTCAGCTCACAGTCGTCTTATGGTGTCCGAAAGGGTTTTCATCAATATGTCTCCTCATTTTCACTTTTCTTAAATAAACACCCAAAATATGAAATATCATACACTCATAACATGTTTAGCCTTGAAATTCTCAAAGATTGATCCGAAGGTCTTTCTTTGGTTGTAACTTGGATTTTGGATAGGGTTAAAAAGAAAGGTCGGCATGAGGCTCAAAAATTTATATAACATTGGGTGAAACATTTAACTTTTGGAATAAATTCTTTTAAGAAAATAAATTTTTGCCCCAATTTCATTTCATTCTGGGTGATTTGAATTTTCTTCTAGTTAGACCGAACTTCGAAGTAGGGCTGCCTATGTATCTTGTCATAGCAAGAATCAGGTCAAACGTAGTTCAGGAAACATCATTCTTTTGTTTGATTTTGAATTTTTGATTGATTTTTTTTTTTTCTGACTTTAATTTTATTTCAAAAGAGGGGTACGAAGAAAAATAAAAGCTCAAAGGGGTAAGAAAAGGTTGATATATTATTCGGATAATAGAACAAAATGTCTTCATCATTTCAAATCTTTAAAAATATAAGTACAAAACATACATAACATAATTGTATATGAACATCATACATAATATCTTTTAACTGCATCAGCATTGACCGACATTCCTTCCATTTTGCCTTCTATATTAGTCAGATATAATGCGCCATTAGGTAACACTTTCTTCACCATTAATGGTCCATGCCAATTAGGAGAAAATTTGCCTTTGGCTTCAATCTGATAAGGTAGGATGCGTCTTAGTACCAACTGACCAACTTCAAAATGTCTGTGACGCACATTTTTGTTATATGCTCGTGCCATTCTTTTCTGGTACAGTTGTCCACGACATACTGAAGTCAATCTTTTTTTTATCAATCAAGCTTAATTGATCCAAACGAGCCTTGACCCATTGGTCATCATCAATTTCAGCTTCTACAACTACTCAAAGAGATGAAATTTCAATCTCCGTAGATATAACTGCTTTGGTTCCATACACGAACAAGTAAGGAGTTGCACCAATTGAAGTCCGAACTGTAGTACAATAACCCAACAAAGCAAAAGATAATTTTTCATGCCATTGTCGGGAACCCTGTACCATCTTGCGAAGTATTTTCTTTAAGTTCTTGTTGGCAGCTTCTACAACGCAATTTACCTTTGGGCGATAAGGAGTAGAATTTCGATGCATAATCTTAAATTGTTGGCACACTTCTTGCATCAAATGACTGTTGAGATTTGCAGCATTATCGGTGACAATTATCTTTGGAATGCCGAACCGACAAATAATGTTGGAGTGAATAAAATCAACCACTATTTTCTTGGTCATTGACTTGAAAGTCGCTGTTGTCACCCACTTCGTGAAAAATCAATGGCTACTAAGATGAACCTATTTCCATTCAAAGTCTTTGGTTCAATTGGTCTAATTACGTCCATTCCCCAAGCCACAAAAGTCCATGGAGCAATCATTATATGCAACTCAGATGGAGGGGAATATATCAAGTCTCCATGTACCTGGCATTCATAACATTTACGAACGAAATTGATAGAATCTCGCTCCATGGTGAGCCAATAATAACCTGCTCATAATATTTTATTTTCCAAAACATACCCACTCATGTGTGGTCCACAAATCCTAGAATGTACTTCAGTCATGATTTTTGAAGCTTCTTTAGCATCTACACACCTCAGATGTCCCAAATCAGGAGTCCTCTTATACAAGATTCCTCCACTTAAGAAAAATCCACTAGACAAACGTCGAATAGTTCTCTTTTGATTACCATCAGCATGTACAGGATATTTTCCAGTCTGAATATATTCTTTGATATCATAGAACCACGGGTCCCTATCAAGTTCTTCTTCAACCACATTGCAATATGCATGTTAATCATGAATCTGTATATGCAAAGGGTCAATATAACTTTTGTCGGGATGTTGAAGCATCGAAGATAAGGTCACCAAAGCATCAGCAATCTCGTTATGAGCTCTGGGAATGTGTTTGAACTTTACTGATACAAATCATTGATAAAGATCTTGCAAACAACCTCAATATGGTAGGAGTTTCGAATCAAGAGTTTCCCAATCTCCTTAGATTTGGTGGACTAATAAATCTAAATCTCTTAATACCAACAGTTCTTGGATCCCATGTCAATAGCTAATCTCAATCCCAGAATGCAAGCTTCGTATTCTGCCATATTATTGATACAGTAGAATCGAAGTTGGGCTATTATAGGATAATATTTTCCTGATTCAGAAATAAGAAATGCTCCTATCCTTACTCTTTTTACATTAGCAGCTCCATCTAAGAACAATTTCCCGCCTTAATGTCAATCTTCAGAAACAAACTCATCAACATATAATACCTCTTCATCTGTAAAATAAGTCTTCAATGGCTCATACTCCTCATCTATATGATTTTCAGCCAAATGATCCACTAAAGCTTGAGCTTTCATTGCAGTTTGTGTCACATGGATAATATCAAACTCTGTGAGCAACATCTGCCATTTCGCTAGTCTGCTTATGGGCATAGGCTTCTAGAAAATATACTTTAAAGGATCCATACGAGATATGAGGTAAGTCGTATAAGATGAAAAGTAATGTTTCAGCTTTTGAGCTACCCAAGTTAAGGTGCAACACGTATTCTCAAGAAGAGTGTACTTAGCTTCATAAGTGGTAAAATTTTTGCTGAGGTAGTAGATGGCTTGTTCTTTTCTGCCTGTAACATCATGTTGACCTAATACACAGCCAAAAGAATTTTCTAACACAGACATGTACAATATCAAAGGTCTGCCCGACTCTGGAGGAACCAAAATAGGTGGATTCAACAAGTATCTCTTAATTCTGTCAAATGTCTCTTGACATTCTTTTGTCCATTCAACTTTAGCATTCTTCTTTAACAGTTTGAATATTGGCTCGCAAGTTGTCGTAAGTTAAGCAATGAATCTACTGATATAATTCAACCTTCCAAGTAAGCTCATCACCTCCGTTTTATTTTTTGGTGGAGGCAGATCTTGAATAGCTTTTATTTTTGAAGGATCTAACTCGATGCCACGTCGACTGACTATAAAACCCAAGAGTTTTCCTGATGAAACTCCAAATACACATTTTGCTGGGTTAAGTTTGAGATCATACCTTCGAAGCCTTTCAAAGAATTTTCTCAAATCTTTGATATGATCAGATTGCTCTCTTGACTTAATGATCACGTCGTCCACATAAGCTTCAATCACTTTGTGCATCATGTCATGAAACATTGTGTTCATTGTCCTCATGTAAGTTGCTCCAACATTCTTTAGTCCAAAAGGCATGACTCAATAACAATATGTCCCTAATGGCATAATAAATTATGTTTTTTCTGCATCTTCTGGATCCATAATGATCTGGTGATACCCCGCATAACAATCCACAAAATGCGCAAGATCAAGTTTGGCATAATTGTCCAACAAAATTTAAATATTGGGAAGTGGAAAATTATCTTTTAACTTTCTTTATTTAAATCACGATAATCAACATACATCCAAACTTTGCCGTCTTTCTTTGGAATAAGGACAATATTTGCCAACCAAGTAGGATATTGGGCCACTCGAATGAATTTAGCCTCAAGTTGCTTCGTGATTTTCTCTTTGATTTTTACACTCATGTCAGTTTTGAGATTTCTTAGCTTTTGTTTGACAGGAGGAAAAGCAGGATCAATTGACAACATGTGAACTACTAAATCAGTGCTCAAACCGGGCATATCATCATAAGACCATGCAAAGATGTCTTTATACTCATGCAAAGCTTAAATTATAGCTTTCTTTTGTTGTGGTTGAACATGTACACTTATCTTAGTCTCCCTAATATTTTATGATCTCCTAAATTGATTGCCTAAGTTTCTTCCAAATTGGGATTTGTCTTATTCTCAAATTTTTTGAAATCTTTGCTTATATCCTCAAATGCTTCTCCTTCATCGTATTCAACTTCTTTGTTCATTATTTTATAATTAGATTGGGTTTTTAAATCTGGTTGATAATTTTTCATGCATGTCATATCATTAGAATCGGCATAGAAAGAACTGTATGATAGAAAATAAATAAAAATCAGACTCAAAATAAAACAAAGGAAAACTACACTTTATTAAAACATAGATAGGAAGAGTTTTAACCTAAAATACCAAGTTTAAAGTTCTGAATTACAATCCTAGAATGATTCAAATTACAGAATTAAAAACAAACAAACTACTAAGATTGTAAGAAAAACAAACAAACTACCAAGACTCCTTTATAATAGGGAAAGAAGTGGCCTCCCAATTGTTAAGATGGAAATCAGGGCCAACAAACTACACATCTGCATTGCTAGTACCTTATCCAATTTTAACCATATCAGCTTCAATGAACATATTCTGAAAAAGGCCAATCAACTTTGTATCATCATCATTCATTGATTCTGCAGCAGGTAACTTGGAGGATCCAATAATACTGAATTTGATGAAAGATTAGTGAGGTGGCGGTATCATCTTGGTAAGTGACCATGACTCTTTCTTATGCTTTTTAGCCTTCTTTATATCTTCAGCAGTAGGCTCGTATCTCAAGCCAAAAGTACCAAAGTTCTCATAAAGGTTTACCAGATGAACTATGTCTTGCAAAAACATCCCTAGACCTTTTCCTGATTCAAAACCATGTTTCAACATTTCATTCACTACCATAATAGATGCAGAAGATAATTGTGGTCTTGCAATAAGATTTTCCTCGAGGATATGCTCAACAGCCACTACCTTAGAAGCTTGATAAATTAACATATTATCTGCAGTATCTTCTTCGATGGAGGAAATGAAGTCGTCTTTATACATGGATAAATCTCCTTCACCATGAATAATTATTTCTTGCCTTTCGTGTTCAAATTTGACCATTTGATGCAATGTTGATGCGACTGCTTTAGCCCTATGAATCCATGGCCTTCCCAATAATATATTATATAAAGTTTCAATGTTCAGCACTTGGAAATCCATAGCAAACTCCACAGGTTCAATTGTCAATATGAACTCTATTTCACCAATGGCATCGGTTTTTGATCCGTCATAACCTTTGATGCATACATTATTAGGTCAGATCCTTTCCACATTAACATTCAACTTTTGAAAAGTTAACATAAGAAAAATATTAGCGCCTGATCCTCCATCAATTAACACTCGAGTGACGATGGAATGTTCACATTTCACAGAAATATACAGACCTTTGTTATGCTCAGTACCTTCTATAGGTAATTCATTGTCTAAGAAAGTAATTTTATTTGCTTCAAAGATCCTTCCAACAAATTTTTCCAGCTGATTCACTCTAATCTCACTGGAAACATATGCTTCATTAAGAATCTTTATTATAACCTTGCGGTGTTCCTCTGAATATATCAATAAAGACAACAAAGAAATTTGTGCTGGTGTCTTCTTCAACTGTTCTACAACAGAATGTTCTGCCAATTTCATTTCTTTAAGAATTCTTCAGCTTCTTCATCAGTGACAGGCTTCTTGACTGTCATTCGTTCTTCACCGCCTTGTTTATTATTTCTTAACTCTATTGGATCATAACATCTTCTAGATCGAGTTAATCTTCCCACTTCATCTATATCTTCAGTCACTTCTTTTCCTTTGTGCATCACCACAACGCGATCATAATTCCAAGGAATTACCATAGTATCAACCATATGAAGCTGTGATACTGGTTTAATAATAATAGGAGCTATGGGAGCTCTTTTTATGATTAAAAGAGGTTTATTGGGTCTTTCGGGAATAATGAGTTTTGGATTTATTTGACTTGACCCAATATTTTTTGAAATCTCTTTCCTCACCACCAAGGGAACATTCGATGATTCGAGTTTTGTTATCACCACCTCAACTTTTGCAGGTTTTTCTTTTGTCAAAAATCCACAACATTTGCTGATTTTTTCGAATCAGTTTTAATTTTAATGATTGGCTTAAAGAAAATTGTAGCATCCTCACTGCTGAGTATCACTTCGATTATGTTTGTTTCATTATGATATGACAGATTTTGATCCACATTTGGAGCATCTGGACTTTCTACCATGATCTATTGGGTATTAATTAACTCTTGAATGGCTCTTTTCAGATACCAACATTTGTCTGTGTCGTGCCCTAGGGCATCAGAACAGTATTCACATCTTCTAGAATAGTCCAAGTTCTTCAGAGAAGGATTCAAGATCCTTCTCTCAATTGGGTTTAGAACATTTAATTTTCTCAGCCTATGAAATAAACTGGTGTAAGATATTCCAATAGGAGTAAAATTATCTTTTACCATGTTATCCCTTTTGAAGTCTGCTCTAGGCCGAAAATTAGACCTGAGAGGGCCTCTTTGAACTTGCAGGCCCGGTAGATGATTTTAGATGGCTGGTGCACGCCATTGTGGGTAAGAAGGAGCCCAAGCATATGGTTGTGTATTATAAATAGAATATTGAGGTGAAGGAACAAAACATAATGGATTTTGTGCGTATGGTTGATGCGCACCCCTCTAATTTTGTCGTGGACTTGGTACGACAGTTGCTACATCCTCTTTTCTTTTCTTTCCCCCAAAACTTCTTGTACCACTTTGAATTGCCTGTGTTGTTGCTTTCAAAGTGGCCTGACTAATAATCTTTCCTGACTTGATTCCGTTTTCTACCATCTCTCCAACTTTGATAACTTCGGCAAATGTGCTTCCTATAGTAGAAAGCGAATGATGGAAATAATCAGGCTCTTGTGTTTGCAGAAAAATATCAATCATTTCAGATTCTTTTATCAATGGTCTGACTCTTGAAGCCTACTTTCTCCATCTGATGGCATATTCTCGAAAACTTTTGGTCATCTTTTTTCTCATGTTGGCAAGTGTAGTGCGATCTGGCACTATCTCAATATTATATTGAAATTGTTGAACGAAATCCCAAGCCATGTCATTCCATACGTGCCAACGGGAAATGTCTTGATCAATGAACCATTCAGAAGCTATTCCTGCTAGGCTTTCTCCAAAGTAAGCCATCAATAATTCCTCTTTTCCTCCTACGCCCCTTAATTGATTACAGAACTTCTTCAAGTGAGCCACAGGATCTCGATAACCTTCATATTTATCAAACTTTGGCATTTTGAACCCTATCGGCAAATGGACATCAGGAAACATATACAAATCCTTGTATGAAACACTTTTTGGTCCACTTAATCCTTGCATATTTCTCATACTCTGCTCCAAGCTTCTGACTTTTCTAGACATCTCCTCATGTTCCTCATTCTTAGCAATCTTCTCAACCACGATAGGAGTATCGTAGTGATGAACATGATAATGTGGATTTTGGGATTTGAAAGTCATTTCAGGAGGATACAACATATCATGACTTAGTTTCCCCATATTCTTCGGTACTGTCGGTTGAGTACCAGCAGTAGCTGGTGCTACAAAAGTAAAAAACGAGTTATTTGCGATAGACAGATTCGGTGGGTGCATGGTAGAAGTACCAGAAACTCTAGATATATTAACAAATGGGGCAAATCCTGGTGGGTAAAATGGATCACCAGTTTGAGTTAGGTCAGAAGTTGGATTATTCGAAGTCGAAAGTCCAAGGATTGAAGAAGGCGGGGCTTGTCCATTTAACCAAGCTTGGTACATCTCTGCCGTCTATTGTTTCAATGACTTTATTTCTTCCATTGATGCTACTTCCTGCGAAATCAACTGATTTAGCTCTTCTTCACTATCAGACCCTATACCTTCTCTGCAGGTCATTTTTCGTTTACCCTTGTATCTGGTATTATACGGATGTGATGCCAGTTTAAACCACAAACCAACCACTAATTACTTTATCTTTCTGTAACCAAGTATCAAATGGGTGAGTGTTATATTTTTAACACATTATAATGACAAATTATATGTCTTGCTTCTACATGCATTTTCCAACCTATCATGGAAGGCTTTGTATTTTATCTCGGCTTTTCTAGGCATATATTTTTCAAAAGTTATGATCGAACCCTTTGGAGGGTTGCCTACGTATCATTCCAGAACATGAATCAGATCTTGCGTAGTTCGGGAAAATTTAACAAAATGATTGTTTTGTCTTTCTTTTTTTTATTGAAGCAAATAAATAAAGTAATTGAAGTAAAACATATGTAATATATATAGAAATAAACAGTCAACTTCATTACATTCTATAATATAAATACGATAAAATAACTGACCCAACTCCTAAAATAAAACCTACTAACTAACATCTGAAAACTAAAAGACATAACATCTAAACAAGAAGTTTTAAAACAGAAAAAAAAACTATGACAAAGAAAACAACTATCCATTCAAGGATACTTTGGCTTAATATGTCCTCCCAAGCTCAAGTATATGTCCTCCAATAAAGTAGTGAGAAGTAGTGCGAAAGCTGCTACTTGTGCCAAAAAGTCCTCAAACTCTGCTCTCAAAGCTTGGTTGGCCTCATGATGTTCTAGCATGGCTCTCTCAATACCGATCCTAATTGCAGCTTCCTAATCTATAGGTCCCTTAACTGATCTTTCTGGTCTAACTGGCGAACTCAACTGTTCTTCAAACCAATTACGGTAATCTGGGTGCACTTCTCCTTTCTCATGCTCTATGACCATCATTTCAATCCCCATGATACGGCAACCTTCCCAAATCTGCTGGGCTAATTCCTCCGGAAGTAGGATATCTGGTCTAACCTTAAATACAAACGAGGTCATATTATTCATAATGGGAATTATTTGATGTCTTCCAAGCTGACGTAAAACTCTCAATGGAACATACGGTTGAACACCCCTAATACCCATTAATAATAAAAACGACTGAATGACAGAACTGTGCATGACTTACCTCCAAGGGAACCAAGGGAGATTCCAAGTGATTTTATCTGCTGTAAGAGAACGAAAAAGCTTATCCCAATCTCCAACTCCTTTTGGGCATTTATATTTCTCTAACCTCTCTTCGTAATCTTTGATGCAATTGAATCTTTTTGGATTAAATCTTGCCATTGTAGGATGTCGGTAGAGATACTCCACAATCCACATCTGTAACAAGATATTACATCCCTCAAAAAAACTCTTTCCTTTCTGAAAAATAGTCAAAGCACGGTAGATATTTGTCAGGATCATTGGCACCATAGTGTAATCTTTCTTAGTCAGTATTTTTACCACTCCTGCTAAACGAATGTTAATTTTTTGTTTTCTCTTTTGGAAGACCATAGTGCCTAAAAAGGCTACCATGAATGCAAATCGTCTATGAACCTTCCAGGCCTCAAAATTTCCCTTATTACAGAGCTGCTTACCGTAATTTTTGAACCCCTCTTATCTTCTGTATCTATCGTACAAAAATTGCAAGGAAACCCAACCTTTTTTCATCAATTCTTCATTTGAGTTTCTTATGTTCATGAGTTTGCAGAATTTGTTTATTGAAATGAGTCTCGGGGATATAAGTTTCTTCCGATGCATATCCCCATATCCAACATAGGCCGCTATCTCCTTTACAGTAGGAGTCAGCTCAAAATCTGAAAAACAAAACACATTGTTCTTCGGGTTCCAGAAGGTTAGTAACGCATCAATCACCTTCCTATTAGGCTTTATTGCCATAATACTCGTCAAAAAATCCAACTGCTTATGTATCTCGTCATAATCGAATATATCCATTTTGTTCCACCATAGCCAAAGCTGCAAGGGGGTACAATCCATAACCTGAAGCGGTACACTCCCATCTGTCTTTCTCTTTGGACTTTTTCCACGAACAGGGGGAGACATTTTATACCTATTGACAATGACATGAAATTAATAAATATCTAGATTTAGGCTCAAATTAATTTATTAATTTTGAAAAGAATTTTTTTTTAACTTAAGAACTATGACTGATAATATATTTAGAAAAAATATTTATTTAAGTTAGCTCTTATAAAATTTCTTTGCAATGACAGACCTCTAGATAATTTTAACTATATATTTGGAGACAATACCCCCTAAATACCCTTACGAGAACGAAAAATGACTCAGAAATAAAGAAAAATAGAATGATCATTTTATGTATAAAGTTGTATAAAAATTTCAGTCTCATGACCCCTAAAGGTTCAGGACTGTTAAAATATATGTTTACATATTTTATTACTTTACAAAAAAAAAATTCAGCTCATGACCCCTAAAGGTTCAGGCTATTATGATTTTTATGTTAAAATTAATTTTAAAAATAAAAAGAAAAAATAAAATAAATACAATAATATTCATAAAAATAATCATTTTTATTATCATTTTTATTTTTATTATTTTTCTAAAAACATCCTTCGATAAATCTGTGAATAAATATATTATTATTATTTTTCAAATAAATAGTCGTATCCTGGGTAGGACTTTCTATGTATCTCACAAAAAGTGAGAATCAGACACTCGTAGTTCATGAAGATTGTAAAAACTATGTTGCTGTATATTTAAAAATTTTCTTTATTTAAAAATAAAATTTTTCTTTCAAAAATGATTAACTAAATTTGAGGATAAATTAATCTTTTGCATTTTAAAATTGCCTAAAGTCGGTCAACAAATAAATAGCCTTCCAAACAAATGTCAAAGTGCACATAGGATGCACATGTTGGTCTTTATAAATTAGGTCACCTCTCCTAGATAGACCCGGCCCCTGTGCCAAGTCCCGCTAAGTCAAATGCATATGATGCAAATAAAGCGACACCTAATAAGGATAACCAGATTATGAGTTTTCAGGTTTTCTAAGTTAAAACCTAATAGGGATAGGTGTCTAGACTGTCTTACTCGAGCGGACACTCGAGCAGAGGAGGGACAACTTGGTCGGTAGCAGGGCAACACTGCCTTTATTGTCGATTCGAGCCCCGTCTAATATGTGTAACCATATCCTTCACCAGGTGCCTTGACACTCCGGATATCTCAAAAAGAAGGTGGGATGCATATGCTGCATTCCCTCTATCCTATTTCAGAGACTCAGAGGGGGTACGCAAGAGAAGACAATATATAATATAGTTCAAATAATATCAAAGCAGTAAATAAGCTACAAGTAGCATGTTAGGCCAACAAACACAACATCAATAACAATTAAAGAAAGTATAAGTCAATATAAAAAGCTCGAATTCTTGTTATTTCCCCAGTGGAGTCGCCAGAGATGTCACACCCTTTTTTCGTCCGAAGGGATAGGGTCAAAAGTTTTTTTTCAATTAAAGTGACGGTTTTGAATAGGGATTATTTTAATTATAGAGTCGCCACTTGGAATTGAGTTTTAGTGTTCCAAGTCACCTTTTTGAATCCCTAATCAAAAGAAAATGACTCTTTATTATGGTCTGCGAAAACAGAAGACCGGGTAAGAAATTCTGTTGACCGAGGGGAAGGTGTGAGGTACCCCTCGAGTCCCATGGTTCTAGCACGGTCGCTTCTATTGACTTATACTTAACTAAAACTATTTCAATAAATTGTGTTAAGACCTAAATTCGCTCATTTTATTATACTTAAACTCGTCTATTATTTCACATTAAATAAATAAATTTATCAAGTTAATTTTAGAAAAATATTTATCAAGGTGTATTTTTACATACTTGTATTTTTAAATGTCTCAAAAGAAGATGCGTACACCGCATTCTTAATCAAGACAAACAAATCTTAAACATGTTTAAAAATTACCTAATATTAAGGGTGTGTCTACTCAAAATTCTATTTAACATTAATAGTGATCTAAAGTAATTTTACTTTTTATTTTAAATAATAATAATAATAATAATTAATTAATTAATTAATTTAATAATAAAAATAAAAATAAAAATAATAGAACTATATTAATATAACTAATAAAATAATATAATAGTAATATATAAAAAAAAAAGACAAAGTGATTCATATTACTAATTTTGATCCACTAAGTTTAAAAATAAAATATACACATACAACTTTTAAATACACGTTTAATACAACTATCTAGACTCCATTTCTTTCTCTCTCTCTTTCTCAAATCACTGCTACTGATCAATCCACAAAATGACATTCTCTCTTTCTTTTTCAGTAACGATAATATCATTGTGCTCGTAATGGTGATTTGGGGTTTCCTCGAAATTTGTTATTTATCACCGGCGAAATAAAATGGGTGACAACACTGGATCTGGGCGGAGCGGCACGACAGTTTTGGGGTTGTTTACCGGTGACGAGATGGGGAGAGAGGGGTCAACGGTGATGCGAGAAAGGGGAGAGGATATCGGCAGTGGCACAGGAAAGGGGAAAGGGGAAGCTTCCGATCAGATCCGGCGCTGAAGAGGGGAGATACGCCGGATCTGGTGTTTTCTGGCGAAATGAAAGGGATAAAAGAGGGTAGTTCGGTGCGGGGAAGAAGGATGCGGCGATGGTGGCCTCTCTAGCCATTTGGTCGCCGTTTTTAACAGCTTTCGAGGGAGTTTTGGTGGCTGTTTGGCCGTATTTTAGATGGATTTCCGGCAAGAAAAAAGGAAGTCCGTGCAGGATTGATGGTTGGTTTTTGGCAATAAGTCGCTGGAAAAATTAAATTTCTGAACTGTTTTTCTCTTTTATTTTTAATTTTTTTTATTGATTTTTCGTTGTTTGTTATACTGTGTGGGATATGTGTAGTATACAAATTGATAAATTACATGTAAGTATACAGTGTATATAAAAGTCGGATTCTGTGAATACATGTATGCGTTGTGAATATATCCGTTAAAACATGTCCAAGTCCGTTATACATGATTTCAAATATTTATATAATCAGATATATAGTATAACTTATAATCATATTAATATCAATAATCAAACTTTTGCATATCAGATGATACATGAAGTCATTGAACAATAATTTATAAAATAACAATACAAAAACAGATAAAAACCTGTTTGATGAATTTAAATGATTGTAACTACAGAATATTGCCACCGGAAACTCAACGGAAAATTGATTTCTACTTCAACTTTTTTCTTTCTTTTTTTGGACTTAGGATTTGCTCTCTGTTGATTTTCTCTCTATTTTTTTATCTGATACTCTGATGGTGAATGTCAAAAGTACGTACTCTATGGGTCAAAAGTCCTATAAATAGGGAATTATTGGGGATGGGGGGGGGGGGGGGGGGGGGGGGGGGGGGGGGGGGGGGGGGGGGGGGGGGGGGGGGAGGGAATAGGGGACAGAACAGTTACTTAGGGTAGGAATGTGTTTTTAAATTTTGAAATAAATTATCACTACTGTTTATTTATTATTTTTTTAAAGACAATAATAAAAATAATAATAATTATAATAATAACGTTTAATTAATTTTATGTTTAATAAAAATATAAAAAAATTTACAAATAGTTAAAATGAATAAAATAATACCAAAATTATTAATTTATTAAAATTTAGAAAACAAAAATATATATTTTATTTATTATTAGTTTTAATATCTCAAAATTAAATTTACTTAATTATTTATTTTTAACTAAAAATTTATTAAAAATAAAAATAATAATAAAAAAATAATATATGATTAAATCTTTAAAATTGAGGGAGGATCAAATATCACGTGTCTACAAAGCCAGATTGGTTGTTAAAGGATTTGGTCAAAGAAGGGTATCGACTTTGATGAAATATTTTCTCTTGTTGTCAAAATGACCTCTATTCTACAGCTCTTGGTTTGGCTGCCAGTTTTGATTTAGAGATCGAGCAGATGGATGTAAAGATGACTTTTCTTCACGGTGACCTCCAAGAGGAGATTTATATGGAACAACTTGAGGGCTTCAAGGAGAAAGGAAAAGAAAGCTATGTGTACAAACTTAAGAAGAGTCTTTATGGCTTGAAATAAGTTCCTAGACACTGGTATAAAAAGTTTGAATCTGTCATGGGGGAGCAAGGCTACAAGAAGACTTTTTTAGATCATTGTGTATTTGTACAAAGTTTTTCTGATGATGATTTTATCATCCTCTTTCTATTAGTGGATGATATGTTGATTGTGGGAAAGAATACTTCCAGGATTGACGAGTTGAAGAAACAATTATGGAAGTCTTTTGCTATGAAAGACTTAGGTCATGCTAAGAAAATTTTGGGCATGAGCTTACTCGTATTAAATATGAAAAGAAGCTCTGCTTGTCACAAGAGAAGTACATTGAACGTGTACTAGAGAGCTTCAACATGAAGAATGTTAAAGTTGTTAACATACCCCTTGCTGGTCATATGAAATTGAGCAGGAATATGTGTCTTGCAACGAAAGAGAAAAAAGAGAGCATCACTAAAGTTTCATACTCCTCCGTTGTCAGAAGTTTAATGTATGCAATGGTGTGTACCAGACTCGATATTGCTCACACAGTTGGTGTGGTCATCACGTTTATTGAAAATCCGGGAAAGAAGCATTGGGAGGCAGTCAAATGGATACTGAGGTACCTAAGAGGAACCTCAGCTGATTGTTTGTGTTTTGGAGGATCTGATCTAATCTTAAAAGGCTATACAAATGCTGATATGGAGGGTGACCTTGATAACAGAAAATCTACTACTGAATTTTTGTGTATATTTTCAGGGGGAGCTATATCATGGCAGTCGAAGTTGCATAAGTCCGTCGCACTATCTACCACTTAAGCTGAGTATATTGTGGCTACTAAAGCTGGCAAGGAAATGATATGGCTCAAGTGGTTCTTTCAAGAACTTGGTCTACACCAAATGGAGTATGTTGTCTATTGTGACAGTCAAAGTGCAATAGACTTAGGTGGAGAATGCCATGTACCATGCAAGAACAAAACACATTGATGTGAGGTACCATTGGATTCGTTAACAAGTGGAGAACGCATCATTCCATGTTAAGAAGATTCACACGAGTGAAAATCCCACAAATATGCTGACAAAGGTAGTGCTAAAAGACAAGCTCAAATTGTGCAAAGAACTTGTCGGCATGAGCTCTCACTGAGAAGACAGAGATACCTCCTTCATTTGTATGGGACTCAAGAGAGAGAATTATGGGGTCCAGCCCCATCCTTCATAGAAAACCAAAGTCAAAAATTTCTGCATGCCCATAACTTTCACTTTGTCAAAATTGGCTAGAGAAAAGTCTTATCTTCAATAGTATTTTTGATGTCACCAATGATATCAACGTAGGCTGATTTTTGCCTATAAATAGGAGAGCTCTCAGCTCATTTTAGGTACACCAAAACAAGAGAGAAAAACAATATATAGATAGCAGTGAGGTATTCCACAGACTGTGATAAAAAAAATAGTTTGTGAAGAAAAAATTAAGGTGAGCGCTATTTTAGTAAGGCGAGAGTCAAAAGAGGGTTATTTCTTTTGAATGGGTGGTAGTCACTTTGAGTATTGTATTTGTGACTATGGTGTAAAATTTCTTACAATATTAATATGAGTTGCTCCTCTTGGTCCGTGGTTTTTCCTTTATTTAGAAGGGTTTCCACGTAAAATTCTTGATGCCATTATTTTCACTTATTTTTCCTATTATTTTTCTACAAATACTTTTATTGTTATTTCACGTTTACCCAACACTTCCCTCTCTCTAAATTGAGATGGTGGAAATGTTTTCCCCAGGACTTAAAATGTATACATTTGCTCTAACGAATTGAGATGGATACTAAAATGGTAAAAGAGTGTGGACTAAAGTAAGCTAGTTTTTCACTAAATTATTAAGATGAAATGTAATGACCCAAAACGTTGTTACGATGAATTAGAGATCAAAACCTCAGGTTAGCCTTTCCATAGGTCAAATTTGTAAAATTCAGGGCTAACCTAGTCTTAGGAGAATTTTGAATGTGGTGTGTTCTAGGAAAATTTGGTAGTTATTGGTGTGTTGATTGGTGGATTTGAGTTGATAAAGTGTTAGATGGCGAGTTTAGAAAGTCATAGAAACTTTCAGTGTGTAAAACAAGTTAGTAGAACTTTAGTTATAACGATTATTGTAAAAGGGTCAGTACATGATGTCAAAGTTTGAGAAGTGTGTTTTGAAATGGACAGGAACAATTTTTTACTATTGTTTTAACATTACTGTAATGACAGGTACATCATTGTAGTGACAGAAGTATTGCCATAACGATGGTCAATTTTGCTTGAGTGTTGTTGCAGCGACAGATTCGTTGCAGTAGCGATGAATCTGTTTCTATAATGATGAACTCGTAATTTTTCACCGTTAACACAGAAAAGTGACATTTTTCATTTCCATTGTTTCAATTTTCATCTAAGGGACGAGGAGGCAAATTTTACCATAGTTGTGGGTTTTCATCTTTGAGGTGTTTCTTTATCATTCAAATTTGTAATTACTCCCTTAGATTCTTCAAATTGTAAGGATCATAAACATAATTGAAAATTGAGGTTTAGCCCAGGTGTATGAACTGGTGGGAATTGATAATGGCTTAACTTCCTTGTTATTGACTCCAGGTTGTTAGAAATTAATTACTTCCTAGCATAGAATTCTTCATTATAATCATGAAATACAGAGAAGTCAAAGAGATTAAAGAGTAGAAAATCCTAGAATGATGAAGTAGGTTAAGTTCATAGGTTGAAATTGATGGATTTGGATTTATAATGCCTAGAAGTGAGGAATGTTGTATTGAATTATGTTTATTTGTTGTTTAAAGATCAAGAGCAATGCAGGTTTTGGCCAAGTAGTAAGTTCGGACAAGAATACGTGGTAGGTTATGGTTTAAATGTAGTTATAGACTTGATTTGACTCGGTGCTTATATTTGAGTTGAATGATTGTGACTAGCCTTCGGGCACACTTATAATTATTGAGTAGATGTTGGGATCGAGTGTCAACATAAATTGATATTGGGATCTAATGTTATTAACACGAATTGATATTATGATCAGGTGTCATGCAGATACTGATACATGAATTGAGCTCGTCTCCTACATTTACAAGTTATAACTAAGGGTCCTTACCGACCCTAGTATGTGTGTACATTTTGCATGTATGTATTCGTTATTGTATTTGCACATGTGGTTATCTTTGACTATTGTTGTTAGAATCGCCTAAGTGTAAATGATGTATTTGAAAAACTTGAAAGGGATTTATGTGAAGAGGATAGTTGTTAGTTTTGTGAGTAAAGGTGTTTATGAATATGTATTTAATTGTTAGTTGATTATGAGTTGTGTTTTGATCACTTCTTACTTTCATCTTATCTATTTGTACGGTGTTGAGTTAAGTTGGTTGATGATGTCTACCAGCATGTAGTTTTTTTACTGATACTATCTATTTGTACTCTTCATTTTGTTAAGTGTAGAGCATGTTCCATCGTTCGAGACAAGACCTTGTCTCTAGTTCTCAATTTTAGTTGATTCAAGTGTGAGTATCATGTTCGGGTAACCATTGGATCTTCTTCTAGCTAATGTCCTTTGTTTCTGGACAATGAATTTCCTATTGGTTGCATGCTCTGGATTATATTTTTAGATCTTATTTTGGATTTAGAAGTTCTTGTACGGTGACTTTTGGGTCCCAAGAATGTAATAGATAGAGATCTTTCCGCACTTCTTATTTTATTTCGGTATTAATGAATTATTAAAAGGCAGCCTGGTGTACTAAAGCTACCGCTATGCACGGTGTCCAGGGAAGGGCCCCACCACAAGGGTGTATCGTATGCAGCCTTACCTTACATTTCTGCCAGAGGCTGTTTCCAAGGCTTGAACCCGTGACCTCCTGGTCAGGGACGGATCTATTAAGGCCCGTGGGGGTGGCACGCCACCTGTAAACTTCGACAAAAACCCTATATATATAGTTGTATATATAGAGAGATATAGTTAAATATTAAACATGGCACCCAAAATAACAGAGTGTTGTCTAGTACAGTTGGCAAAGTGCTGCACTTGTAGACCCAAGGTCACGTGTTCAAACCTGGCCAGCAACATTTATTTTTTAAAAATCATTTTGGCAGCAAACCAACAGGCGTAATAATTCTTAATTAAACATCCACACAAAGCCACACTATTACCAATTTTGTATAAAAGTAATCTTATTTTTTGACCCTTTTTTTAATTTAATTATTTAAAAGGTACTTATCTTTTATTAAAATTAAAACAAAACCCCATTTCCAAAGGAAAGGACCAAATCAAAACATCTATGTTCTTGAGCTTTGCTGCTGCTGGTTGCTCTTTCTCTCTGCACTTTTGCTTGTTTCTTGCTCTCTTTGTAAGTTATTTTAAAAAATTATTTGTTTCTCTTTCTTGAACCTAGAAATCCAAATTTGAAATTATCTTGATTTAGGAGAAAGTGTTCTAATTTTGTGAATTGAGATGGAGAATTTTTTCAAGAAGGTTAATTATTCTCAATCTAGTTTTAGTAATGTCAATGTCAATCGTTCTTGTCTTATAACTTACCTCAATTTGGGTTCACTTAAAGCCGATCCGGAAGAAAGAAGACCTATTTCTGATTATGATCCTCGAATACGAGATGAAGTGAGGAAATATTATATTGAAAAAGGGCCTTGTCAACCTATCTTGAAACCATATCCTTCAAGTGAAATAGGAGGTAGAATGCGTCAATTTGCTTCAAGTTGGTTTAAAGGTTCACATTCGACTTGGTTGGAGTATAGTGTGGAGAAAGATGCTGCATATTGTCTTTGTTGTTATTTATTCAAAAATGAATTTGTTCATGAAACTACGGGTGATTTTTATGCATCGAAGGGTTTTAGGGGTTGGAATAAGGCTCTTGAAAGATTTCATTTGCATGTCGGTAAATTTAATAGTGTTCAACACAAATGTTACAATAAGATGCTAGATTTATCAAATCGTCGCCAATCAATTCAAGTTGTTCTTGACAAACATTCTGAAAAATCAAAAAGTGAGTACCGAATGCGTTTGGAAGCTTCAATTAATGTAGCAAGACTTCTTTTGTATTATGGATTGCCTTTCGAGGTCATGACGAAAGTGAATCTTCAAGTAATCAAGGCTACTTTTTAGGATTTTTGCGGTGGCATGGAGACAACCATCCGGATGTGGGAAAGTGTTATTAGGAAAAACTCCACAAAATGATACTTTGACTTGTCCTATAATCCAAAAGGATATTGTCAATGCTTGTGCTAAATAAACATTGAAAGTTATAATTGCGGACTTGAATGGAGATTATTTTGGTATATTAGTTGATGAATCCAAAGACATCTCACACAAAGAACAAATGGCTCTTGTTTTGAGATATGTTGATAAAAAGGGTAAACTAGTCGAATGATTTGTCGATCTTGTCCATGTTAGTGATACATCGGCTTGCTCATTGAAGAAAGAAATTTATTCTTTGCTTTCCGATCATTCACTAAGTCCATCCAAAATACGTGGGCAAGGTTATGATGGAGCTAGTAATATGAAAGGAGAGATAAATGGTCTCAAAACTTTAATTATGAAAGATAGTCCTTCGGCGTACTATATTCATTGTTTTGCACATCAATTGCAACTAACACTTGTAGCTATTGCTAAGAAACATGTGGAAGTTGAATACTTTTTTGATCATGTTACTAATGTGTTGAATGTTATTGAAGGATCTTTTAAACGTCGAGATTTATTTCGCCATCACCAAGCCGAAAATTTGAAGCAATTACTTGAGTCCGGTGAAGCTCATACCATACAAGGCTTAAATCAAGAGCGTGGGCTTCAAAGATCGGGTGGTACTCGTTGGGGATCACATTTTAAAACATTGGATAACTTTCTTGTTATTTCCATTGTTCATGTGCTTGGAGTGATTGAAATTGAAGGTTCTACTTCAAGTGATAGAAATCGAGCGGAATATCTTTTGACAAAGGTTAGAACATTCAAATTTGTTTTTATGCTTCACTTGATGTTGAAAGTGTTGGCCATGTCAAATGAGTTGAGCAAGATTTTACAAAAAAAAAGATCAAGATATTGTTAATGCCTTGGAGTTTCTTAACATCTCAAAGAAAATATTGCAAGATATGAGAGAGAATGGGTGGAAATCTTTGTTGAATGATGTTTCTTCATTTTGTGATTCACATGATATCTTGATTCCCAAATTAGATGAGCCTTATTTTCCCGAAAAGTCAAAGCGTAAGTGTTTAGATGTTTGTTATTCGCACCACTTGTATGTTGAAATCTTTTGTGCGGTCATTGATGTGCAACTTCAAGAGCTTAATGAGCGTTTTGATGTAGTGAGTAGTGATTTGCTTCTTGGGATGGGTAGCTTGAATCCTGTCAATTCTTTTTCTAACTTTGACAAAGGTAGAATCATGACTTTAGCAAAGTGTTATCCAAATGAGTTTGATGATGGAAAACTTCGAGATTTGAGTTACCAACTTGATACCTTCATAATTCATATGCAAGGTGGTAATTCCAAGTTCTCCAACTTTCAAGAAATTCGTGATTTGGCAAAGGCATTAGTTGAGGCAAATCTTGTGGAGACTTATTCACTTGTTTATTTACTTGTGAAGTTGATTTTGATTTTAGCCGTCGCTACGGCAACTGTTGAAAGAGCATTCTCTTCCATGAAGCACATAAAAAATGAAGTGCGAAATAGTATTGGTGATCAATATTTAAATGATTGTTTAGTATGTTACATAGAGCGTGATGTATTTGCAAATGTAAGTAATGATGTCATCGTTAATCGTTTTCAGAATATGAAAACTCGTCGTGAGCAATTGTAATGAATTATGGATATTATGATATTAGTAATATTATTAAAAGTTTTAAGTTTGGTCATTTTATTATTGTTCTTTTATTATTGATTGATTTGTTAATGGTCCTATAGACCGAAAAGATGAATAATCCGATTGAATAACTTGGCACCCGGTGAGTTCGGATCCTGGATCCGTCTCTGCTCCTGATCACATGGCAGCAACTTTACCAGTTACTCCAAGGCTCCCCTTCAAATTAATGAATGTGTTGTGCATTCATTAATGAATTATTAGATAACTTATTTTCTTGAAATGTTTTAAGTTTAATGAATGTGTTGTTTGATTAAGAAAAGGGTAGGTGTAAGTTCTACATTGGTTGATTAAGGTTTGAATTGATATTGTTTCTGTCATTGTAGAGTTAGGATGGGTGCTCCTCACGACCATTTGAGTGGGGACATGCAACTTCTACACCTACAACATAATACGGTTGACTCACAAAAAGAGAAAGAAAAACAGTGTAGACAAGGAGAAATGATATTGGTAAGAAGAAAACTAAGAGAAGTGTCATGTAATATCATCTCACAGATATTGTAATGATTGAAGCTCCCAGATATATCTCGGAATAGGACCACGAAGTGAACAATTCCTCAATGTCCTAGAATCAACATCATAAGTGCAGGTCAGTATCACATGATATTGAGAAACACTTGCTTAATTCATGAGGAGTCAAAGGATATTAAGCCTACAATTCTCGCAATGAAGTCATATGCCTAAGATCTGGAAACTGTTTGCGCTTCCTCCTGCTGTGACTACATTGCTGAATTTTCTGGGCATATATAAAATTAAAAAGTTGGAGAAATTATCAGCCAAAATTTTCAAAATGCTATAATAGATTCATATACTAGCTACTACAAATAAATTCATCTCCAAAACGAAAATCTTACAGGGAAACGAGAGTTTCCATTGATGAGATTTCCGTTGGCAAGGCGCCTTCAAAATTATTTCCTAACAGATCCCTACCAAGAAAACAAGTTAAAATATTTAATAAATTAAACTATCCTTATTACTATAATATTGCTTTCACATAATTGGGCTTACAATGTGTGGAGCTGCGTCCAATTGACCATTAATGTTGAAATTTCCCCAGATAAGCTATTCCCTTGAGCACGACTACTAAATAAAATAGGCAAAAATTCAGAGTCAACGTGCTCTTACAACTCAATTAAGTTCACCAACTACATGAAGCTTTGAGGCAATTCTCCAACGAAAAAATTGGGTAGAGAAACCTTAAAAATATAGTAATTTTTATTCTTTTTGAGATACTAATAATAATTTACCAACATGTAGGTATAGACTGCAGTTTTCGTTTCTTTTTTTTTTTTTTCCATAAACTTGAGATCATAAATTTCATTTATTTTCTGCCATATGATATAGCCCTGAATGAATGGATCCATGTGCAACTGATAACTCTAGAATTCCCATGAATAAGGGATTAAGAATCTCAACCTTGTCATTAGGGGCAACCATTAGGGATAAGTTGGATAATTAGTACAAAGTTTTATAATTTGCTGTTATCGGAGATCAATTCGTCCTTCAGTTATATATTACTACTATTTATAAGCGTGAGTGGAGTGGCTCAAAGCAGACAGCTGGTTGTCGATATGCCTGTTTTTCCTGTTTGTTTCGTGATTTTATTATATAATCTCTAATTAATTAATTATTATATGATATTTATGTATTAAAAAATTAATAAAATTTAATTTTAGAAAAGTAAAACAGATATTTATGACATATCTGCTTCAGCTATTTCAACCGTAATTTCACTATATCACGTAATTATTACAACTCATCTAAGTATTAATAAATTAATAATATTTAATAAAAAGGTAAAAATAATATAAAATGATAAATTAACTTTTGATGTTTTAAATTAATTTAATATCTTATATGAGACCCACTTAAAATATCACCCCTAATTAATTATTATATGACAGTTACGTATTAAAAAATTAATAAAATTTAATTTTGAAAAAAATAAAACAAATATTTATGACATGTCTGTTTCAGCTGCTTCAACCTTAGTTTTACTATAGCACCCCTGAGTAATTATTATAAGTCATCTAAGTATTAAAAAATTAATAATATTTAATTAAAAAAGGTAAAATAAATATAAAATGATAAATTAACTCTTGATGTTTTAAACTAATTTGACATCTTATATGAGTTCCACTTACAAAAATTACACAAATATTTTTTATATCAATTTTGCGAAATCACTTCTAATTAGTTATTATGAGTAATTCAAGATGTGTCGGTTTCGCTACTTCAATAGTGATATTTGATTCTCTCGAAATTATGTCAGTGTCGCTTAAATTGAATAGAAAAAAAATATTATAAATTACAATAATTAAAAAATTAAATCACTTTTAAAATATAAATTGACTATCAATATCATAAAAGTTTGAATAAGAAGGGTATTATAAATTACAATAGCAAACAACTTAAAATAGTAAATTACAATGTCGAAAAAGTATTATAGATTACAATAGCTAACAACTTAAAAACTCTTAAAACATATTAAAAATATAATTAATTATCAAATTTTATTTATGTCATATAAATTAAGACAAAAAATAACATATATTAGGCTCGTACTGGCACGGAGCTTCGGAGCCTAGTCTGTATATATGTGGTATAACAATTGAACTTAGGGAAACAACTCCATGATAACAAATTTTAAATTGTTTTAATCAAGCAGCAAAACTCACAAGAATTGTAAAGACGACATCATCTGAAATGGTGACAAGTTCCCCCTCAAGGAGTTGCCAGAAACATCTCTGTAAAACACACATAATTTTGTAAGAGAAGATATTGCAGACTAGAAAAAAGAAATTATAATACTAGTAATTATATTTAGTAGAAGGTGTTCTTCTATGTAATTAAACAGGTACGCAACATTTATAAGTTTTCCTCATTATCTTGTCCCATACAATGGTGCTATAGTACATGAAAGACTAATAACTGCTAGATAGTCGGTTCTTCCTCCGTTTCATTTTAATTGACCCTCCTACTAAAAATACCTATTTCGTATTTATTTCAATTTAGTGGTCCAATTCATGAAATCAAGAAAAAATTATCATGTTCTTTCAATACTATATGAATGTATCAAGTGTATAATACTCAATTTTTTTTCAAAACATAACTAATAAGACTACTTTAGTACTCCCCCGTCACAATTTTTGTGGCATATTTCGTTTTCTGAGATTCAAACATATATATCTCAAATATCTTTTGAATAGTCAATTATTGTGGTTATAATACTTTCTACATAGTTTTCAAATATATAAATTTTATTTAAAAAATAATTGAAGATTTTATGTCCAAATTGATGGTTAAACTTATGTTATTTGAATCTCGGGACGTGAAATATGCTACATAAATTGGAACAGATGAAGTAAAATTGAAAGTAATTTGTTAAGGGGAGTAGCAATTATGAAACTCACAAATGATAAAGCGATTTCAGGTTGACAAATGATGCAGGGATTGATCCACGAAGCTTGTTTCCGCCTAAATCCCTGATGCATCGATCTTAAAGAGTACTAGAATATACTTTTGAAACGAAAAAAAGCAATAGAAATATTATATTTTATATATATATAAAAAAAAAAAAAAAAAAAAAAATCGGTGTTGGAAGGATCCTCAGGGAGTTAAACTGAGAAAATTGATTTTGAGTCGATTGATGAAGCAGAAAATGGAGTTTTGGGCCAAATACATCCTTTTAACTATACCTTAAACTCAGTGTACGTTCTTAAACTAACATAGTACGTGAACAAAAAACATTCGTAGTATATTCAAAGCTTCACAAGTTTCATCTCCTGTAAAACGATTGTCAAAAAACTTACAGAACTCATCTCATGTGCAAGTCACGTGACTCTCCCAGCACCCACAACGGAAGTTTATTTCAATTTGATATCAACTGATCAACTAAAAAATTATACAGGGGTGGGGTGAGTTGAAAATAGAAAATTTTGCAATGCGGGGCGGGGTGCGAGCGCGACCAACAGGGCAGGTTAAATTTTTTTGCGGGTTAAGCCTCAACGCTCCCCGCCCCTCCCCATTGTCATCCCTAATTATGAGTCAGTAGTAGAGAGTTCTAGTGCTAATTATAACCTTCCCGTTGATAAGGGAGAAATTAAACCCCCAAAACTCTTTAAATGTCTTGGTTGTTTCGGAATATTAGGGGGATCAATAAAAGATATATATAAATAGGAGAAAACAGTTTTTGTTGAATAAAAAGGGATCAAGTTGGCTTACATGGTAAAAACCAAAGTTAAAGCTCACAATCTACAAGTAAAAGAAAGCATTGCTCCAGACTGGGATAGATGTTACTCAAACTACAATGATTTGTGTTAAAACAATCAGTTATTATTATTCTACCATTGTGAATGGTAAACCTAGCTACTCCATCTTTCCCTGCTGCTAAAGGCCTTAAAGAAAGGGGATCGATCATATGTCCGTTTTTTTGTTTGCCATTGCCGTGGATTATCTTAGCACGAACCTATGTGAATTGATCCCACTTATGCTTTGTAGATGACTTGCTGCTTTTCTCAAGAGGTGACTTGCAATCTGTTGAGGCTATTCAACATTGTTTCCAGCAATTTTCTAAGGCCTCTGAACTAAAGCTAATTTTGGAAAAAGCTCTATTTATTTTGGAGGAGTCACACAAGTCATTCAAGCTCAAATTATCCAACAGTGAGGGTTGTCCACTGGTGAAATGGCCTTCAAATGCCTTAGTATCATTAATTCTCTCAACTAAGCATTTACTATCTGTTATGTAGTTATATCCTCTTATTGCGAAAATAATTGCCAGGAGAGATAATTAATATAAATTTTATTAATTAATTGACTAAAGGAATCCTAATTTTAAATTGATTATAAATCTAAATGAAATTTAAAAATATACATTTTAAGTTTTTTTTATTTTTTTAAAAAAAGAAAATAAATGAAAACATACTAAATTTTTTCATTTAGAAAAAAGACATTTAGGTTTTAAAAAAAGGAAACATACTGAATTTTTATTTGCTTCATTTTTATTATTCAAATAAATATCATATTTAGTGTAACATTTGAAATCACTAATGTGAAGTACATGCGCAAGACGCGTATACCTAAACTAGTATCTATAATCTATAATCTATAATTTATAATCTATAATTTATAATCTATCTATAATATATTAAAAGTGTGAAGGGCCTTAGAATTATTATTTGAATTTTTTGTCCTTTATTAAAAGTCTTTACTTTAGACAAAATCGTCTTTTTACTTTTTTTTTTTTTTAATATTTAAGAGTTGAAAATTAATTATCTATATTAATGATAAAATCTTTCATTACTAGAAGTTATCAGAATTCCACTATTTTTTTTTTCTAATTTAAGAGTTGAAAATTAATTAAATATATTTATGGTAAAATCTTTCTTTATTAGAAGTTATCAAAATTAATGACAACTAATACTTTTTCCATTAATTTAAGAATTCTAAATCAACTAAATTTGATTTTAAGAAGATTTGAAAAATCTGAAAATAAATATAAAATCGTTAGAATTTAAGAAGTACCAGATTTTAAAACTTTTTAAAGTATGTTGTAAAGATTTGACTTTAAAAATAAGGAAAGATTTTGAATATAAAAAAAAATAAAAATAATCGTAACACAAATATGGTCCAAATTGATGTGTCTCTCTTAGTCTGTGGTAACACGGGAAAGAGGTACTATATGATAAACGCAAAAGTAATGATCCATCAACCACTTGTAACTTCTGGTGGTAACATATATATATGTGTATATTTTATGTTTACATTATTATATTAAAGCGTGAAAGATTTTTGAAAAGTGATTTGAACTATTACATTTTATTAAAAATCTCCGTAATAAACAAAATCGTCTAATTTAAATAATCAAATGTTACACATGCGAGGCACGCGTGCGGTTAAATTAGTATATAAAATGTGAGCGGCCTTAGAAAAGTTGTTTGAACTTTTTGTCCTTTATTAAAAATCTTTGTTTTAGACAAAATCATTTTTTCGTTATTTTTTTAATATTTAAGTGTTGAAAATTAATTAAATATATTTATGATAGAACTTTTTCTTAGAGATAATGCATAAATATGACCCTAAACTTGACACCAAATTATAACTTTGACCTTAAACTTTGATAGTGCACAAATAGGACCTTTAACTATTCAAAACCTGAACAAATATCACTTTCAATTTTGCAACCTCATGCGTGAGTTTCACTCGCGCCTACTTGGAAAGGTAATCCAATCACACAGTGCCACATCGTTAAAAGCGCTGACTTGGAGGGAGGTCATATTTGTGCAGTTTTGAATAGTTAAAAGTCATATTTGTGCACTGTCAAAGTTTTATTTTTTGTATTAAAACAACGTCGTTTTTATTATTATTATTATTATTTTTTTTTTTTTATTTCTATAGCAGCAACACTAACTTTTTTTAAATTAAAAAATCGAACCCGTGCAGTAGGTTGAAGAAAGCGCCCAAGAAGAGCAAATAACACCACTGGGCTATCTAAGTGTCTTGTTTCATGTGGTTCAACATTAATATATGTACATAAATATAGATTTTCTACCTTATATATATAACATAATTTTTTTACCGAGGGGATTCGGGTGAACCCCATGGCAACCACGTAGGTTCGCCACTGCATTAATTTAATAACGTTTTAATAACATTAATTTAATAACATTGTAATAACGCTAATTTGATAACGTTAATTTAATATACTACTACTATCCTTAATAACGTTAATTTAATAACGTTTTATTAAAACTATAATTTTTTTTATTATTAGTATAGTTTCATCTTTAATTTAATATTTAAATAAATTATATTTAGATATATTATATAACTTAAATTCGCCCTCTGCTTTATAATATATATACATACCTGCGCGATTTTTTCGTATGAACCTGACCCACCTATTAATAAATCTTCAATATTGCTCTTTTTCCGCAATGACAAAAGAAATTAGATGTCATTTTCATCTTTGAGCCGAAAATAATGAAAAAATAATAGTGAAAAGTCATTTAAAGGTCATATTTGTGCAGTTTTGAATAGTTAAAGGTCATATTTGTGCACTGTCAAAGTTTAAGGTCATATTTATGTATTATGCCCTTCGACTATTAATATATTATTTATACATGATTAAAATTATTTTTTATGTGGTTATAGTAGGTGTTGAACCTCCTTCGACTAAGTTTTCTTTGAATATGGAACCCCCTTAATTGAAATCCTGAGTTTTGTTTGAATATGGAATCTCCTTCGTTGAAATCCTGGCTCCGCCTCTGATTTTAAGCTGGACGCGCCTAGTTTTGCGTGTTAAACACGCGTTTTGTCACGTAGGATCGGAGGTCATATTTGTGCAGTTTTGAATAGTTAAAGGTTATATTTGTGCACTGTCAAAGTTTAAGGTCAAAGTTATAATTTGGTGTCAAGTTTAGAGTCATATTTATGTATTATCTCTTTTTTTTATTAGAAGTCATCGGAATTAACGGCAACTAATACATTTTTCATTAGTTTAAGAATTATAAATCAACTAAAGTTGATTTTAAAAAAGATTTGAAAAATTTAAAAATAAATATAAAAACTTTAGAATAAGAAAAATTTTAAAAAGTATCAAATTTTAAAAAGTTTTAGATATATAATAAAAATGTAATCAATGATTTTGTAAAGATATCACTTTAAAAATAAAGAAAGATTTTAAATATAAAAAAAAAAAATTATACCATAAATATGTTGTAGACACCTAATTCTGTCCCTCTCGGAGACCCAAGTTACACATTTTCATCCCTGTCTTACCACGTTCCTTCACCCGTATGATTATATCCCATAAAAATACAAAAATAAGAAACTCACTAACAAACCTAATCCCCAATTATTCTTTTGTAACAAAATTAACCACTCCTCCTATCAATTTTGGACAACACACCACTACCCCATGCCCCATACCCCACCCCACCTACCCTACCCCAATACCCACCAACATATATACAATCACCCATATACACAACAAAAAATGAATACATAGGCCTCACTCATCTTCAACCCTACAAAAATGTCATATACACATTCATCATCGGAAAAAACTTCGCCAGAATACGTGCAATAGTAGCATCCAATGATGCCGGAGTCCGGTGAACTCAACAACCAACCACCTCTCTCTCTCTCTCTACCATCTCTCTCTCTCCAAAACTAAAAAAAAAAAAAAGAAGCAGCGGCACCGTCGTCCCCATCGGCGACAACAGCGCCGGCGCTGTCGCCGCTCCTGCTCTTGTCCTCCTCTTCCTCCGCTCAAACGCCGACCAGCCAGAGATGGTGCCGCCTCAAAAGGCCAACACAATCTGCTCCTCCAGCCACCGACCCGACCCGACCTCTCTCCGGCGACGGCAGCAGGCACCGGGTTTTAAATCCATCCGAGTTTGCTATTCCTCGATATCGAGTTGGTTTGCTTTGTGCAAGGTTAGTTGGAAATCGATGGTTTGGGGTTTCGAATTTGAGATCTTGGGTTGTTTTTTATTTCTATTCGGATTTGTGGTTCATTCATTGTGAGGCTTTTTCGTTGTTTTCCAATCTGTCCGGTTGAATTCAATATCGAGTTTGGAGTGGTTGGTTATCAAGGTTCAAATCGAGAGTTTTGGATCCGACTTTGTCTTTTGATCACATATTTTGGCACAATAAAAGCTTCAATCGAGGTCCAACTCTACACTTTCTCTTATCTATTTTATTATTTGGGATGTTTCGTATTTTGATTTGGATGTTCGTGTGTGGTTTCATCTTCGTTGGTGATGAATAACTATTTGTACTGATTGGTTGTTGATTTCGTTGGTTACGATTGTGTGTGATGTGAATGATGGATATTGAGTTTATAGTAATCGTGATTGTAGAAATTTTGTGTTAAAAATAGAATTGGGGGTGGGAATTAAAAATTACTAAAATGAATGTCGATTAATTTTGATGCATGGATAATGTTAAACACGATAGAATTGGGATATGTTGAACTTGGATTGGCAAATGTAGGCCGGGTAGTCAAATTTAGAAATAATGATTTGTTGGAGTGTTCGAATATATGCATGAATGGTACTTTCTACTTTAGTGCACGAAAAGTTTAAATTGTACTCATTTGGCCGGGGAATGCCCTGAAGGATTTGTATTGATGTACCCGGGGAATGCCCCGAAGTACCTTGTACTTGGAAGATGTTCGTAGTGAAGGCCCGAGGCATCGGGTGAAGCGTTAGAGCGTAGCATAGGATTAGTCTAGGATAGAATAGATTTATATTTCCGCATTATTTATTTTTGGACTGTATAATTGGACTGGACTTCACATTTTTGGATTGTTTTTGTTTTATTTATTGTTTGATTATTTTGCGTGCTTTGTGTGGTTTATGAATTTGTAAGGTCAATTTAGCCGATACGCTCTGCCAAGCGACTGTGGTCAAACCACGGGATCGAGGGGTGCGTAACACCTTCCCTTCGGTCAACAGAGTTCCTTAGCCGGAATCTCTGTTCGCAAACCAGTTTAAAGAGTCATATGGTTTTGGAAAGGATTTTCTAATAGTGACTTGGCACACTGGATTATGCCAAGTGGCGACTCTAAGTAAAAAATGTAAATAATCTTTTTCCGAAACAAATTTTCATTTCTTGTCACTTAAATAATAAAATCCTTTCGAACCTAAAACATAAATCTTTTTGGAGTACGTAAAAAGGGGGTGTGACATATGTTTGATGTATGAGTCTTTCTTAGCCTCTGGCATCGAGGAATAAAGGTACTACGTGATAAATACAAAAATAAAGATACATCAACTGTTTGGAGCTTCTGGTGTAAAATATATATATATATATATGTGTGTGTGTGTGTGTGTGTGTGTTTATTAAAATATATGTTTAGGTTAAAATTATTATATTAAAGTGTGAAGGATTTTTGTAAAGTGATTTGAACTTTTTACAGTTCATTAAAATCACCACAATAGACAAAATTATTTAATTTTAAATGATCAAATATTGCACATGCGAAGCACGTGAAATTAAACTAGTATATATAAAAAGTGGAGTGGAGATTATGAGGTGAAAAATCGAATCTCCAACAATAAAAATTTAGATAATTAACCAAGTCATTACTAAGTGATGTAGCAAAAGAATACGGCTCTATAAGCTATCTAGCAATTTAAAAAGGTATAATACATAAATATGACCCTAAACTTGACATCAAATTATTACATTGACCTTAAACTTTGACAGTGCACAAGTAGGCTCTTTAACTATACAAAGCCTGAACAAATAAACACTCCAATCTTACATGGCAAAATGTGTGTATACACTCAAAACCATGAGTATCAAAGTTAGAATTGAAGGGTTTTTTTGTTCAGCTTTTATATAGTTAAAGGGCCTACTTGTGCACTTACAAAGTTAAATGTCATAGTAATAATAATGTATCTTTTTTATTAGGATGACTAATACACGTAGGCGCAAGTGAGGTACATGCGTGTAAGTTGCAAGATCGAAGTGTTTATTTGTTCAGGTTTTGTATACTTAAAGGACCTATATGTGCACTGTCAAAGTTTAAGGTCAATGTTATAATTTAGTGTCAAATTTAGAATCATAAAATATTTATGTATTATGCCATTTAAAAATCATTCTCAGTATCAATATGATGTTTATTGACCCACTACTAATCAGCTTGTTAAATCAAACTAAAATTCCTTCCTGATTTTACTTGTCGCGTTTTTGTTTTATGTCTCTTAAAAGAAATTATATGTTGTGATATATACTTATTTATTATCTTTAATCATGTAAGAATGTTAATCTCTATCCCATAAATATTTTCTCTATTTATATATGTTATTCATCAATGAAACATTTAGTAGCCGTTTGGCCATTAAAATTAATATTTTTCGGAGTTGGAGTTGAAATTGAAGTTGGAGTTGTGTTTGGCCATGTCTTTTTTTAATTTCTTTTTTGACTTTTGAAAAAACTTTTTTAAATATGATTTTATGCCCTAACTTTTACAAAATATCAAAATCACCCAACTAAAATTTACCTACTAATAGAAAAAGAACACAATTATCCACTATTATAAAAACTAGTCATATCTTACGCACCTCGTGTGTGTACCTCACTTCAAGTAATTCAATTAACAAAATCACTTCAATATTGTAAAAGAAAATATGCTTGAATTAAGAAATAAATTAATTTATTTATTTAATACGAAAAACACTAAAATATAAAATTAACATATTCATACAAATCATATAAAAGACATAAGAGCGTATTACGTTAATTCACTCTCTCTCTCTCTCTCTCTTTCTCTCTCTCTCTCTATATATATATCTATCTATATATATATATATATATATGAAATTCATGTGTATACGTTATATTATTAAGTAATCACTTAAAATATTTGGTGTAAATTATTAACCATATTTACGGTAAATTTGCAACTTTAATTTATTGGGTTTAGTATTAAACCAAATTAACTTGTATTAAAATATAGTCAATTTAGGCAAATTTTGATAGTCGTTTATATAGAATCCCTATTTTAATATATTTATTTTGTAAAATATCAAATTTTAGACTAAATTTGTAGTTATTTTGGTTTATAAAAAAAATTTCTATACAAGGTATACCTAAATCAACAAGAACTTTAATTAATTTCATATACTATATTTCATATAATAAGCAATAATAATTATTTAAGAAAAAAAGTGAAAAAAATAATTTGTTTATTTTAAAATCTTAATGAATGACAAAAGTTTGAATCACTTAGTGGTGTACGTGCTTTGTACATGTCTCTCTTGTCAATCAAAAAATTCATTATATCTATATAGCTCGTACCAATAAACCAAAAGAGTCTATTTGTTAAAAATAATGACCACATGTCAGATCTCATAGTTTATTCATAATTGGAAAGAGTTGTATATAATTAAATTTTAAACGGAATTCATATAGTATCAGAATGACTAACTGATTTCTTATGACGGAATGTAATGATTCAAAGAATTTGTTCAAATTTGTAAATAAGTCAATTTCAAATTATTAATTGTAAATGCATCATTATTAACAAAAATCACACACAAAAAAATCAATTAACTATCAAGAATACATGATAGTTTATTATTTTAAACTTCAAGAACATACTACACTTACAGTCACAAAAAAAAAATCTCAATTATCAATTGTCTATAAAATATACATGATATTTTTGTAAACATACAAAAATATACAAATTTTTTTTAGAGCTTACCTCAAATCACAAATAAATTTTTCTCTTCAATTATAAATACCATCAATATTTCAAAAAAAATAAAAAAATCTCAGAAAGCAATTGTCAATCAAGAATACATGATAGATTATTATTGTAAACTTCTAAAATTTTAGAAAACTTACCTCAAATCACAAAATAAATTCATCTCTTTAATCATAAATACTAATAAGATTTTAATCATAAAGAATATATCAAAAAATTAAAATACTTACCTCAAATCTCAAGTAAATTTATCTCTTCAATCAAAAGATATATCAAGATTTTACTAAAACACACCTCAATTAACAATTATATATCTATAAAATTACATGATAATTTATTTGTTGTAAATTTCAAGAATATACTAAAATTTTAGAAAATTTACCTGAAATTACAAGAAAATTTATCTCTTCAATTCAATAAAAGAACAATAAACTAAACCAAGGAAAGATTATCACATGCTATAAAACAATATTAATATAGCTTAAAGAACTCACTTGATTAGGAACAATCAATTGTATGGAGAACAAAAAAAAATATATATTAATAAAGTTTAAACCTTTTCTAATATAAATACTATTATAGTAAGTTTTCTACTTATTCTGTTATTATTTTTTCCTTTTAAATCTAAGTTAATTAGGCCTCATCTTTAATATGAATACAATAATAATAGTAAAGATACTACTCCAAAGTTATTACTCGTGTGAAGGAAAAAAAAATGATTTCTACTTTTGAAATTAGTGCTAATCTTTATAGTGAGTATAGTTCTAATAAGATACAATTTTTATATAAGCTAAAATTATGATTGACTAAAATTATTTCTTATCATAATTTAGGATTTTTAATTTAAGAAAAAAAAATTCATTTATTTTAAACTCTTGATACCCATATATTTTAAGAGACAATATTATAAATATAATTAAATAATTATTTAAGAAAATAGTGAAAAGACGATTTTGTCTAAAAAAGAAACTTTTAATGAAGACAAAAAGTTCGAATCACTTTTCTAAAGGTTTTCACACTTTTAATATATTATAGATTATAGATTATATATTATAAATTATAGATTATAGATATAGATTATAGATTATAGATTATTATTATTATTATTGTTATTATTACTATTATTATTATTACTACTACTACTGCTACTACTACTACTATTATTATTATTATTATTATTACTATTATTATTATAGAACGTTTTTGTCATGATTTAGTTAGAATAAGATTAGTTATATATAATATAGTTTTTCAGTAGGATACCTTTTCTTTTAATTTTTTTTACACGCGATTAGGAAACATATTGATTTGTTGGGTTTTGTATAGGATTTTTGTTTTTCCAAAATTTATATTAGTTTATTGGATGTGTAATTTAAATAGACTATGAGAAAAGACGATTTTGTCTAAAGAAAAGACTTTTAATAAAGAGCAAAAGTTCAATTGTGATTTATAAGGCCCTTCACACTTTTAATATAATATAGATAATTACATATACATGGTCATATTTAATGAATTTCAATCATGACATATATAATATTTACATTAATAGTCGTTATGGATGTTATATTAACAAATCACTGCTTCCTGATTGTTAGGTAATAAATATTATCTTTCAAACAAATTTATTTTTTCAGGAATTTATTTAATTTATTTCCTTCATTTTCTGTTCCTAAAAAATAGGAAATGATGAGTTGTTATTAAATTTTAGGGTGTCGCTAATTTATTTCTTTAATTTTCTTATACATGAAAGATTTTACTGTGTGTGAATAAATTATTTCTATGTAAAACATACTTTGCATATTTATGGTATATTATATCATATACCAGAAATATATAAATATGCTTAGTATGTTTCTTTATACTTTGTATTTTTATATATGTGTGTATATGGTATATATGTAGTATAAACTTCATATATAACATACTTTATATATTTATATTATAAATATGCTTAGTATGTTTCTTAATACTTTGTATATTTATATATGTGTGTATATGGTATATACATGGTATAAACTTTATATATAACATACTTTGTATATTTCTATTATTAATATAATACTTTTTATATTTATGGGTATAAATATAAATTAGCAGTAAAATAATGTATTAAATAAGGGAGAAAATTAAATAAGGGACAAAAATAATGATGAGAGAGAAAAAGAGATATATATTAATTAGGATAACATTAAATTTGAAATTATAATTATCTTATTCTTTAAAACTGCTATATACGTAATATTGGAAAAGTAATGTTATAAGGAGAGTTTTATGTAAAAATTTAAAAGATTGGGGTTATATGTAATAATAATAAAAGTTGAAATTGAAGTTGAAAAATTGTGAAAACAACAAAAACCTGTTTTCCTTTTTCATAAAAAAATTTTAAAATTATTTTTTGAATTTTCATGGCCAAACACCACAATTTCCAACTCTGAAAAAAAAATTCGGAAAAAAGGAAAAAATTTCCATGGCCAAACGGGCCCTTTATTAGGAATAATACATAAATATGACTCTAAACTTGACACCAAATTATAAAATTGACCTTAAACTTTGATAGTGCACAACTAGGCCCTTTAACTATACAAAACCTGAACAAAAAGAGACTCCGATTTTGCAACTACACGCGTGTACCTCACTTGCTCTGACGTGGATTACTCATATGGTGTCACCTAATTAAAAAAAAGACATTATAAGTATGACCTTTAATTTTATCGGTGCACAGATAGGCCCTTTAACTATACAAAAGTTGAACAAAAAAACCCTTCAATTCTAACTCGGATGCGCACCATTTTGCATGTACAACATGCATTTTGACACATAGGATCTGGATGTTTATTTGTTTAGATTTTGAATAGTTAAAGGTCATATTTGTGCACTGTCAAAGTTTAAGGTCAATGTTATAATTTAATGTCAAGTTTAGGATCATATTTATGTATTATGCCATTTAGTTAAGATCTGAAAGAATTAATTATAATCATAGTAATAATGACCTGAGCTTATCTAGATAATCACAATATTATATTATGTGTATTTACTTTTCACTTTCATCAATTTTTATTGCTTCCAAAGATAATTATTACTGAAGGTAAAATGCGAAAAAACAAATGTACTCCTTTCACTTTTATTTGTCACTATTTTTCTAATTTCATTTTCATTTTTACTTATCTCTTTTGATATATCAAAAAAAAGACAAAAAAAAAAATTAATTTTATCTTTAATATTAATTACTTATTTTCCAAATTATTTTCAAAACATATTTCTCTAAACATCAATTAATCAGGATAGTATAGTAAAATAACTATATCAATAATTATTTTCTTAACTGATTTGTCATGCCAAAAAATGACAGATAAAAGCGACCGGAGGAAGTACCTGATTATACCTTGGAATGATCTATTTTTAATGATGATAGACAAATAAAATAAACCGAAGATATTACTCCCTCCGTTTAAAAAAGAATGACCTAATTTAATTTGGCACGAAGTTTAAGAAAATGAAGAATACTTTTGAATCTTGTGATTTTAAATTAAAGATGTGTCAAATATATCAAAATGTCCTTCAATCTTATGGTCTTAAACATGCCACGCGTGGAAAGTTAAAATTAAAAAGTTGTCAAAAAAAGGAAAGGGGTCATTCATTTTTAAACGGACTAAAAAGGAAAGTAAGCAGTGGATGAGACTACTCCATCCTTAATCAGAGGTCGAGGGTTCGACCATGGGCACGGAGAAAACTCTGTTGGGAATGCTACCCCCGAATGGTGCCCTATTCGGCGTGAATTCGGATTAATCGGGCTCTAATGCGGGTACCGAACACCGGATGGAAACAAAAAAAATAAAAATAGAAAAATAGAATTCTTACAATCGTGTTAAATAAGCAAGATTTCCAACTTGTGGCGGTATTCTCCCGTTTAAATTGCACCCTCGTAAATCTCTGCAGATTTAAACAAGAAGGAAATTTATTCAATATATAATCTCTGACATTTTTAGTCCCCCTGTATTAAAATCATTACACATTAAGGGTGTGTTTGGTACAGAGAAGACATTTTTCGAAAATTTTCCCTGAATTTTAAAATTAAATTATCTAACTTTCCTTCTAAATTATTATTAATAATATGTAATGCATTAATTAATAACAATATATTTACCAATGATATTAAGAGAAAAAGAAAATGTTTCGAAGGGTTATTAGTGTAGTTTTGGAAGTTGTGTCTGTTCTTTAGTGTGAATAATCTTTAGTTAACCGTTGGCTTATGGCTGAGTTTAAAATTATACATCACTTAATATGATAAAATATGCATTTATTTATTTACTTTCATAGTTTCAATTTGTTTTCTAATTTTTATTTGAGACCGAGTTTAAGAAAGTAATTAAAAGATTTTTGAATTTTATGATTTTAAATTAAAGATATGCAGAATGTACTTAGATACTTTTTAATTTTGTGATCTTAAACATGTAATGTGGAATAATAGAATTAAAGAGGTTTCAAAAGAGAGAAAAAACCATTCTTTTTGTAAACAGAATTTAAAAACAACAACAACAATAACATACCCAGTATATTCCCACCAAGTGGGGTCTGGGAGGGTAAGTGTACGCAGTCCATACCACTACCTCAAAGTGAGATAGAAAGACCGTTTCCGATACACCCCAGCTCAAAATAAAACAATAAAACAATCTAAAGAAAGATAAGATAAGAACAAAATAAAGCAATCTAAGATAAGATAAGGAATACCGATAAAACAAGATACAATGGGAAATACCACCGTCAATAATACCCAAACCAAGATACTTCAAGTATACACCCAAAACATACAACCTCCTAACTCTGACTAACCTTTTACTCTAATTCGTTTCCTCCACAACTTCCTATCCAGGGTCATGTCCTCGGTAAGCTGAAGCTGCTCCATGTCATGTCTAATCACCTCCCTCCAATATTTCTTCGGTCTACCTCTACCTTACTTGAAACCATCCCTAGCCAACTTCTCACACCTCTGCACTGGGGCATCCATGCTCCTCCGCATTATATGACCGAACCACCTCAACCTCGCTTCCCTCATCTTGGCTTTCACTAGGCCTGTGCATATTTTGGTACAAACCGTTAACCCGAACCGTTAATTTACTTATCGGGTTAACGGGTTGGTTATTTTGTATATCGGGTAGGTTATCGGGGTGAAAATTTCTGCTGTTGGTTTATCGGTTCGGGCCACGGTTTATTTTTTTTTTTTATCGGGTGGCCCAATAACCCGATAAGCACAGACATAGAGTGGGTTGCTACTGGCCCATACTCCACCCATACCCACTGGCCCAAGTCCATTTATTCACATTCCTGATTTCATAAGTTCAATTCACAATAGGGTTAGGGTATTATTATATTAGGTTAGATTCTCTACTCCTCTTTCACAATCACAAATTCACGCCTCTCACTCTCTCTCAGTTACTACTCACTACTCACAATCTCACATCTCCGATCTCACTCTCTCTCAGTCTCTCAGTCACAGAAAGTTGCTATTGCTGACAAGATCAAACTTGTGCCGAAGATCGAGCTTCGAATTGAGCTGAAAATTCGACTTAAGAGTCTATTCACTACTCACATCTCCGATCGAAAATTGAAGGTCAAAAAATTTCACGTGACCCTTTTTCTCCATCTCATTTGCATGTTCAATTCCTGTTGTTGTTGATAGTATTCTACTTCAACGCAGACAATGTCTAGTATTGCACTTTGAAGCTTTGATTAGGATTCACATTATATAATGCTTATTAATAGCATCTTAATTTATGACCTACAAATAAGAAATTGTCTTTTTTACTAGGTTGAACAAGTTTTTGTTTTAGCTCTTGCATTGTAAATTCACATCTCGATTAGAGATTCTCGTGGATATTTTCTCTTTATTTTATGCTGAGCTGTGGTGTTAAGCTAGAGTTAGCTAATAGAGTTAGAGTCTTTACGTTACTGCTATATATTTATGTTCTGTTCTTGTTGTTTATTCATTGTTACTAATTAAATATAGTCAATATTGATGTTCCATTTCTAGTTTCCTTCCTGGCTGTTAGGAGTCTGTTTCAAATTCCATTCAATGGACAAAATAACATGACTAATAACCATGTCTGATTTCAAGATATTTCCAGTAACAACAACAAGTATTAACGGTTAATATTAACGGTTCACCCGATAACCGAACCGATAACAATGAAAAATCGATAAACCAATAAATCGATATCTTAACGGTTCTTTAACGGTTTAGCATATATACAAACCGATAATGAATACATAAAATCGATAATTTTCAAAACCGAACCGACCGATATGCAGCCCTAGCTTCCACCGAAGCCACACCCACCTTATCTCGAATAACCTCATTTCTAATCCTATCTTTTCTATTACACCCACACATCCACTGAAGCATTCTCATCTCTACCACCTTCATTTTCTAGATGTGGGTCTTCTTAACAGGCCAACACTCCGCTCCATACAACAAAGCCGGTCTAACCACCACTCTGTAGAACTTTTCTTTAAGTTTGGGAGGTACCTTTTTGTCACACAAGATACCAGAGGCGAGCCTCCATTTCATCTACCCTACCCCGATCCGACGAGTGACATCTTCGTCAATCTCTCTATTCCCCTGAATCATCGACCCCAGATACTTAAAACTATCTCTCTTACTGATAGAATGAGTGTCAAGCTTAACAACCACATCGGACTCATGAGACACCTCGTTGAACTTACACTCCAAATACTCCGTCTTGGACCTACCCAATCTAAACCCTTTAGACTCAAGGGTTCGCCTCCAAACCTCCAACTTCGCATTAACTCCACTACGAGTCTCATCAATCAGGACAACATCATCCGCAAAAAGCAAACAATAAGGCACCTCATCCTGAATGTGCCGCGTCAAAACTTTCATCACCAAGGCAAAAAGAAATGGACTAAGCGTCGATCCTTGATGTAACCCCATCAAGATAGGAAAGTGCTCTGAGTCCCCTTCCCCGTCTTAACTCGAGTCTTGGCTCCATCATACATATCCTTAATCGCCCTAACATAGACTATTATTATACCTCTAGCCTCCAAACACCTTCAAAGAACCTTCCTGGGAACTCTATCATATGCCTTCTCTATGTCGATAAATACCATGTGCAAATCCTTCTTCCTTTTCCTAAACTGTTCCACCAGTCTCCTGACGAGATGGATTACTTCTGTAGTCGAGCGCCCTGGCATAAATCCAAATTGATTTTCAGAAATAGTAACAATCCACCGCAACCTCAACTCTACCACCCTCTCCCAAACCTTTATAGTGTGGCTCAACAACTTGATACCTCTATAATTATTGCAATCCTGAATGTCCATTGTCACCCTTATTCTTATACAACGGAATCATCGTACTCCACTTCCAAACTTCAGGCATCCTCGTCATCTTGAAAATTATATTAAACAATCGAGTCAACCACTCTATACCTACCCCTCCTGTGCACTTCCAAAAATCCACCAGAATCTCATCTAGCCCCATCGCTCTACCCTTATGCATCCTACGAATCACTCCCTTAACCTCCTCAACCTTAATGCTCCTACAATAGCCATAATCGCAAAACCTCTCGGAATGCTCCAAATCCCCCAACACAATGCTAGTATCCTTTTCATCGCTCGGGAGCTTATGAAAGTAAGACTGCCATCTCTTCCTAGTATGACCCTCCTCCACCAAAACTTTGCCGTCCACATCCTTAATACAATTCATCGGATCCAGGTCCCGAGTCCTCCTCTCCCTAACCTTGGTGACCTAGTACAACTTCTTATCTCTACCTTTACTATCTAACGCTGTGTATAAACTCTCGAAAGCAGCATCCTTAGCCCTCGCGACCACTAACTTCGCCTCTCGCTTAGCAATCTTATACTCCTCTCTGTACTTCCGTTTATTTTCTTCGTCCTTACTCTCCGTCAATTTAAAAAAAAAAAAAAAGACAAATTGAAAAAACATAAATATTTTTGAAGATAATATAAAATTTATTGTGAACAAACAGAAGCGAACCGAAGAAAAGACATACAATCCAATAACATGGCAAAATGTTGTAGTACACTTGTCACAGAATATAGTTTCCTCATCGCACTGTGGATCTGAGAGACTATTGCACTCCATTTGTAGCTCCTCTGTAAGTGCAAGCAAATCCATAATTGTATCTCCTGCCAAATAAAAGTAAGATATATATAAAACACATATGATTAGCAACACTAAATAATACCATGTGTATAAATTAATTGTTCTTCCAATTAGAAGAGGTATATATAAAGTTTACCTTCTTGTTTTAAAAGGGGTAGTTTTGGGGGCTGCTCAGGTCTATTAGCTATCCAATCACTTGATGTTGTGAGGACACAATTTGTTGTGAAAAGAAGTAATACTACTAAGCCTACTGATTTATAATACAACTTAATATCAATTGAACCCATGAGTATCACCTTCTTCTTTAGGCATGCAACTTCTATATTATTTTTTTAATATATTTTCTTATATTATAACCAACCATATAAAAGGGCTAAAGTAAAAGCAACTTTGATTTGATTAGCACTAACTTCAACAAGGACATATATACTTTGTGTTTTTTACTTTTGAAAACAACTTTTTTCTTTAAAGCTATTATCGCCAAGATATTTATAAGGAGGCAGACGTTGATTTGACTTTCTTCATAAAAAAAATAATTATTATGAGTTTATTTTATTAAATTAATCTTATTAATTATATTTTAGATTTTAGATTTGACTATAATTATTTTATATAGTTATTTAATGATAAAAAATAGAAATAAAATAATATATTAAAATTTTCCTGATTTTGATAAACAGTATTCAAAGTCATATAAGGCGTTCTCAATTGTTGATGGCCGTACAAAAAGGGTGCACTTTTATCTATTCCACCTTATCTGGTAAGGGTGGACTCCTCCATTATGAGTAGTGATACCTTTTTTAAAGAAAAGTATTTGACTATTTAGATGAAGGAACTGATTAAATAGGTTAAAATTTGAAATATAAGTTTATCTATTATAAATGATAAATTTTAATTATCAATTTGTCAAAAGAACACAAATCTTTAAAAAAAAACCTTTACAATAATAATGATTTACATTATTTTCAAGATCCGTTTGATTTAAACTCACTTTTTTGTTTTTGAAATTTCTTCAAAGCATTATGTCCATTTCAATTGCAATGAATAAAAATGCTATTGTACAACAATTAAGAAGAAGAAAAGAAAACGACGCAAATAATTGTCTGAATTACATAATATAGGTACCAGTTAAATGTTTTTTAAACAAGTGAGTATAGACTAATAATGCGGACAAACAAATACGGCATCTCATAAAATGGGAAAAGATTCAAATATGCCACTGAACTATCAGAAATGACTCATTTATGTCATCCATTAAAAGTTGGGCCCATTCATGCCATCACCGCTATAAAATCGGTCCATCCATGCCATTACTTTTTAACGGTGATTTTCAAAAAAACTGCTTTGCCACGTGACCTCTTATTAGAGGTCCACGTCATTTTAATTTTTTTTTTTTTAAGTTTTGATCAATTAAGAAAAATTCACCCACACCCAACCTATCACCTTAACCCACTTTAATATTACTCTTAATTTTGACCCTTGATTTAAACATATATATAATCATTTAGTTTTCGAACATGAAATTTACACACTTGAATACTACGTTTAAAATAATATAGGTTAGAATAATTAATAATTTAAAATGGCAAATGAATAAATTGTGAATAAAAAATAATTTGTTTTGACTCTCGAAATCCTAATATCATCACATAATTTAGGACGAAGAGAATAATACCACATACATGAAGGACCACAACTTTTAATTAGGAAGAATACCTAAAAATTCCTTCTAAATTTGGATTATAAGTTGTATAATTGAATTATTGGTAGTCTTAATTATTTCGTAGACTTAGCTATTTGGTAGTCTTTATACTCTTTAACGTGGACGAGACATAGAGCATAATTTATTTTTAGGCGTGTTAGAGTTTTAAAAAATATAAAATAAATAAAAGACCACCTTCCAGGTATGTAGGGTGTTTTCAGTCCACATATTTTTAGTGTTGTTTGGTACCTACTCACGCAGACACTATCTATGTGTATATTAATGGAACTTTAATGTGTATATTAAAGAATCCACCCACGCAGAAAAAAGTTATGCTCTACGTCTCATCCACGTTAAAGAGTATAAAGGCTACCAAATAACCAAATTCCCGAAATAATTAAGACTATCAATAATTCAATTATAAAACTTATAGTCCAAATTTAGAAGGGATTTTTAGGTATTCTTCCAAATTAAAAGTTGTGGTCCTTCATTTATGTGGTATTCTCTTTGTCCTAAATTATGTGATGATGTTCGGATTTCGAGAGTCAAAACAAATTAATTTTTAATCACAATTTAATCATTTACCATTTTAAATTATTAATTATTCTAACCTATATTATTTTAAACGTAGTATTCAAATGTGTAAATTTTATGTTTGAAGATTAAATGATTATATATATGTTTAACTCTAGAGTCAAAATTAAGAGTAATATTAAAGTGGGTTAAGGTGATAGGTTGGGTGTGGGTGAATTCTTCTTAATGGATCAAAACTAAAAAAATAAAAAAAACAAAAAAAATGATGTGGACCTCTAATAAGAGGCCACGTGGCAAAACAGTTTTTTAGAAAATCACCGTTAAAAAGTAATGGCATGGATGGACCAGTTTTATAATGGCGATGTCATGAATGAGCCCAACTTTTAGCGGATGACATAAATGAGTCATTTCTGATAGTTCAGTGACATATTTGAGCCTTTTCCCCAATAAAATTTTTATGTGACATCATCTTATGCATTTAA